>NC_056741.1:1743913047-1744090903 GCF_019279795.1 Protopterus annectens | reverse complement strand
TTTGCAGGCTATGACAAAAGATTCTTTAAAAGGTGGAAAAAACCAAATAAAGAGGCACTTGCTACAGGATATTCTGGTGAGACAGAGGAGGTGAAGACAGACAAAAGACTGTGGAGGCCATAAGAGGCACTGTCCTGATACATTCATGAACATCCTAATGGTGTTTCATTATGACGTGTCTTCTCAATCAAAATATGTCCTGCTCTGTAGCATGAATTGCATGAGATAATGATAGTGGACATATAGAGTAACAATAATTAATATATCCATGTGCATCTGTTTGAAGAAAATGCTGGACATCTGAAATATAATGCTGCCATGTGAGAAATGAATTTTTGATAGATATATCAAATATGGCCCACCTTACAGTTTACTTGATAGGTAGACATATATTTATGTAGGAGAAGAGATACTCAGATGGATAGGCAACAGATACAGAAGAAAGAGATCCCTGAAAACAGTATCAACAGTGGATCCTGCTGAACATAAAAAAATATACATTTATATCATACTGTACTGTCATAACTAAGGAAATGTAGATATTTTAACAATGGATGCTGGAAGGGAAGGAGTTAAGCTCAGCTTAGCTTACCCAAAGAAAAATAGACAGAAATTAAATGACGTGGTTTAGGCTATAAAGATTTTATCCCACAGGCCTGAATGCAGCCAGAGGCGCAATGTCTGGGAAAGACCTGGGCTCTTATTTTTGTTAGTGGTGAACTAATTGCTATCCTGGGGTGCCAGAGAATTGCTGGTTAGTCTCTCCAGGAAGGATGAAATGTTTGGAATTGTTTTACAGTCTCCAGATGCTGAAAGAAGCATCAGCAAAATCCTAGGTGTTTATTGTGACACATCTATGGTAGATCCTGGTTCAGCATCTAGTCAAAGGGAAAGTGTGGAAACCACTGAATCAGGTGACCAGATGTGATGTCATTCTATAGCCAGCACTGAAATTATTTTAGATGTTAGTGAGAGATTTTATAGTGACACTCAGCACTCTATCTTGGACCTGACAAAGACACTCATTCACTTCATCTTGCCTTGCTTTTCTAAGTAACTTAACTAGGGAACAGTAATTCTATAGTCAGTTAAAAAAATAGTGAGATTAGCTAAAAATATTGTTTTTCTGTATCAGAGTCTGTCCATCTGCATTATTTTTTATATTAACTCTGAATTGAAACTCTTGCGTTTATTGTAAATAGATATTCAGTGTTTTCATGTTTTCTATTTTATTATTTATTATTAAATATGTCTATACCTTTCATTGTGGCTGGTCCTTTAGAAAATATTTTAAATGTTTGAGAGTAATTGCATTTATATGGTGGCACTGTGAGATTCATACTCCTGAAAGTCTTGCCACTTGGTTAATACTACCATTTGTATAAGTATTAAATTTACTAGAAATAATTAGGTATCCTGGTAAGACCTTAAAGTAGCCGGCTGGAGGTAGCCGAGTGTGTGTGTGTGTGTGTGTGTGTGTGTGTGTGTGTGTGTGTGTGTGTGTGTGTGTGTGTGTGTGTGTGTGTGTGCGTGTGTGTGTGTGTGTCTGTGTGTGTGTGTGTAAAAATCAAATCTCAAAGTGTGTGCATGTCAACTACTTGGAACATGGAACACTGTTTTCAGCAGAGGGAAAACCCAGCCCCCAGGTCTGGAGTGTGCTCTCTGTGTGGTCTTAAGGGAAATTATGCTTGGTGCAGAGAGCTGCATCTGAAAATACTATGTGTATCCATTTTTGTTCTAAATGAACATCCCCCACTGGTGTCAGTGGTAAAGATTGAGGATCCTTGATTACTGGTCCAGAGGAGAGATGTTACATATTGTTGAGCAGTGGTGTGGATATTAATTGAACTTCTGTAGCCTGTATGTAGTTTTCTCTAAAGGTGTGTGTACTCTCACCAGCCACAATGTAAATATACAGTGTTTCATTTTTTACAACAGTTTTATTTATTTTTGTTAATTTAGTTTAGTCAGGAAAAGCAGGTAAAGATGTCAGCAGAGGATTATGGCAAGCTGACAGTTATCCAGATGGCTAAGTTTTGCAAATCCAAAGGACTGTTGCATGCCAACCTGACTAAAGAGGAAAATATTTTAGCCATAGTCACAGCTGCAGCACAGACCAGCAATGAGGAAGACAAACGGTCTGTTGGTGGAGATGTGCAACCCTCAGAAGCAGGACAGTTCACCTATTCCTCAGAGGATTTAAAAACCCACCTGGAGTTAAAGACACTTGAAATGGAGGCCAAACATTTGGAATTAGAACTGTCAGAGAGACTGAGGCATTTGGAAGATGAAGAAAATGAGAGACAGAGGTGTTTGGAGGCTGAAGAAAATGAGAAGCATTGTCGATATGAGAGGGACATCCTGACTCTTCAACAGGAATATGGAGGTAATGGGGAAGGGAGTAATTGAATCCCAGAAGCAACAAAGGTCAGTAACTTTCTTCCACACTATAAAGAAGGTGATAGTTTTATTCATATATTTGAAAGCGTATTTAGACAATATGATGCTGACCAAGGGCTCTCGGTACAGTTCCTGACTCCCTTACTCTGCAATAGCTGTTTCAAATTTGTCTGATATTGATTGTTAAAATTATAACAATGTTAAACAATGTTTATTGAAATGTTTTAAGTTAACACCTGAAGCTTACAGAAAAAAAATTTTGTGAGCATAGATATAAGGCTGATGAAAATGTATCTGATTATATTGCTGAGCTAAGCACTTATTTTCATATGTTGGTGAGTGGGTGCCAGGTCTCCACTTTTGAAAGGCAGGCAGACCTTTCAGTGAGGGAACAAGCCCTTAGGACTTTCCCTGAAGGCATGAGAATCTGCTTGGCAGACCAGGAGTGTAACTCTGCAGATGAGCTGGAGAGAAAAGGGGATCTCTACTTAGCAAGCTGGATAACACTGCACAAGAAGGGGATATCCAGTGCTGCACATGGATATAAGGGAACCCATGGTGGGCAGCCTAAACCACCCCAACAGAGTCCACCAGTAAAAGGGAAAGCCACTAGCTCAGGTACACAGCCAGGATCAAGATTTAGATGTTTTAAATGTAACCAGAGGGACCATATAGCGTACAGATGTCCACTGAGGCAAGGTGGGGAACAAATGTTGAGGAAGCCAGCAAGTGGGAATAACAGCATACCATTGTTTAGTTGTCTGGAGACAACAGGGGTACCAGACTATCACTGGAGTTTGTATACTATCTTAGTGGTTGGAAAATAGGCCACTACTAAGAGAGAGAGACACAGACTCTGACATAACCATTATGAAGCCTGCAGTGGTTAAAGAGGAGCAGTACTGGGGTTCACCCTGACTGGGAGGGTGGAAAAGGAAGCAAGCAAGTAGGTGTGTTTTAGGATATCCCTGCAGCTGTCTTGATAGGGAATGATTTTGATAATGCAGTACTTTGTGTCCATGCAGTTACACACAATCAGTCTTGGAGACAGGCATGTGGGTCTGGTAGCCTGGCGGAGACTAAGACAGACCCCTCATCTGAAGCTGGGGCTGGTGATATGGCTATTTCAGGGAGGGAGCTACTCTGTAGCAGTGAGCCTAAGGTGAGCCACAGTGGCTAATAGGTAGGGATGTGCAGAGGTGAGTAATAGTAGCACCCAGGCTCACAGTGAGGCACCACTTTCAAAAGATACCATACTTCCTATGGAAGGGGAGCTGGGAAGAGTCACAAAGGTAGAGTTAAAACAGGCTCAGGTCTCAGACCCTACACTACGAGGCTTGAGGGAGGGAGGCACCTGATTCTCATGGAAAAGGGGAATCTGTATACTGGAAAAAAGGATTACTGTATAGAGAGTGGACCCCTACGGGAGGGCTAGAGGGTGAGGTAATACAGCAGTTGGTAGTGCCTGGAGTCTACCATCTGGCATGTCTATTCCTTTTGCAGGTCATATGGGCATAAAACGTATCAAGATATGCATTATGCAGAACTTTTCTTTGGCCTGGTATTGCATGGAATGTAACAGGGTACTGCAGGAACTGTGAGCAGTGCCAAAAAGTAGGCAAGGCAAGAGTCAATGTCAAAGCATCTTTGATGCCTTGTGACAGAGGAGCCATTTCAGAGGGTGGCTATGGATATTGTGGGGGCCTCAGAAAAACCCAAGTTCCACATGAAAGAAATATATCCTAGTGGTAGTAGATAACGCTACTAGATACCCTGAGGTGGTGGTTCTGTTCTTCATCAAGGCAGAGTAGGTGGCAAATGCCTTTTTAGATATTTTCAGCAGGGTAGGTTTCCCAAGAGAAATACTGACTAACAGAGGTGCCAATTTCATGTCAAACCTGCTGACTTGTCTGTGGGAGTGCTGTGGGGTAAAGCACTTAAAGACCATCCTCCACTACACCTAGAGTAATGGTCTTGTGGAGAGGTTAAACTCTACACTAAAGACCATGCTAACGGCATTTGCAGACCAGTTTAGGAGAGAGTGGAGCAAATATTTTCCCCATCTACTGTTTGCATACTGAGAGGTAACCCAGGAATCCACACATTTTTCACACTTTGAGTTACTGTATGGGCATAGGGTGAGGGGGGCTTTAGATTTTATTCGTGATGAGTGGGAAGGTGAGTGTGAATCCCACAAGGAGTCTATTGTGGCATTTGTCCTCAACCTCAGGACCTGGCTTAGAGAGCTCATGGGCTTGGCCCAGGAGAACCTAGCAGGAGTTCAACATCAGAAAAAAGTCTGGTATGACAGGGATGATGAAGCCTGAGAGTATATTGTGGGACAGCAGGTTATGGTGATCATTCCTGTCAGACACAATAAGCTGCAGCAGCTTGGGAAGGAGCCTTCAAAATGGTAAGGAAGGTCAGAAATGTTAACTACATGGTAGAATTGCTAGGCAAGAGGTAGGGTCACAAACTGTACCATGTTAATACGATGAAGCCTTACCATGATAGGGAGGTCCTTGCATTAAGTATTTGTAGTGGGTGGCAGAGGAGTCTGAGGGGGATCTGGTGACTGATCTCCTCAATGAAGCTCAGTCTGACACCTCAGTGGAAGAGGTTGCAATGTCCACGTGGCTATCCCCTACCCAGGTTTGAGAAACCTGAGCAGTGTTACAAGAGTTTGGGGACATTCTCACTGGGAAACCTGGGTGCACCTACCTGGGGCAGCATCATGTCGGGAAGACCGATAGAAGGTTCAAAGACAGGATTTACCAGCATGCTTATGCTATCAAAAACAAGAAATGTGAAAACGCTTTGGCTAAACATATTGATTCTTTCCCCGAGCACTCTTTTCTGTTTATGGGGATTGACCATTTACCAGCTTCTTGTAGGGGTGGCCCTACATCTATGCTATTGGAAATTAGAGAGCTAATATGGCAGCTCAAGCTGGATGCTTTTAATGCACCTGGCTTGAATGAAAGCTGCAATATAGCACCTTATCTGAAGCTTAAGTCATATATGAGGTGACGCACTAGGGGTGCACTTTCTGCCACTTAAGTAAGTAAAATTTTAGTGTAGGTTCTGTGCTACTTAAATGTCATGACACTAGTAGGTTACTTTTTAGTCACGTTTATGGTATTGATTTCTTTGCTAATATGGTACATTTTACCAGCACTGGCTTGGCTACTGGTTGTCAATTTTTATTAAGTTGTTTTTAAATAAAATAAAAAAAAACACTATTTTGATAGAGTTAACTGCTGGTGCAGTTATTCTAATTATGTTTTTTAGGTAATATATAGAAAACATATAAGGAAGGTATGCTTCTGAGTGCGCCATCCTAGCTAATATGGTACAAAAGTTTCACATAATATGTATCTAAGTGCACTCATATTTTTTAATGGGTTGTCACTTTTTGTTTAAAAAGTGAAGACAAAAAAGTTTTAACATGAGTGATAATTTTATCTCATTTGCTCTAATGTTTATTTTTTATTTTTTATTAATTGATGTATTTAGCCTCATTTCCAAAAGTGAGTGTTATTTAAAGCGCAGTTCTTGCGCTGTTCTGAACCTCTGATGAAGCTACCTATCTAGAGTGGCGAAAACGCTGTTTGTATCTGCATTTGTGAATAAAAGTGAGCGTTAAGGTCCTATCTGGGAGCAGTGCTTTCATTACTTTTTGGAACCTTCATTTTTGCTGGGGCAGCATCATAGTGAGGTCAGAAATACCAGTGCAGATGGGATCTCAAAATAGGGTATGGGTCAATGTATTCCTAGGCAGACTCATTTATCTCAAGCAATATTTCTCTGGGTCACTTGAGAAACTAGCTTGAGTCTTCAAAAGGGGGGAGAGATGTGATGATGTGAGGTAGTGCCAGCTATGCTAGAGAGAGTAGGGCAGTGCCATGCATAACATATGCCAGTATAGCTAGCTGGAGTTTTGTAAAGAAGTTTATGTCATTTGTATATCAAACTGATTTGTACAGATGCTTGTGCTAAAATGCATTTGCAAAGCTGCTTGTGTTAAAATGTATCAGCAATGGGTTCTACTGGATAGAAAAGAAATCTACATTTATATTATAATGTACTGTTGTAACTGAAGATGTGTAGATATGTTAACAGAAGATGCTGGAATGGAAGAGGTTAACTCAGCTCAGCTTTCCTTAAGAAAAATAGCTAGAAATTAAATGGCTTGGTTTGGACCATAATGATTTTATCCCACAGGTCTGAATGCAGCCAGAAATACAATGTCTGGGAAAGGCCTTGGTACTTCTTGTCCTTAGTGGAGAACTAATTGCTACCCTGGGGTTCCAGAGAATGTCTGGCTAGTCTCTCCAGAAGGATGACAGGGTTAGAATTGTTTTGCAGTCTCCAGATGTTGGAAGAAGCATCAGCAAAATTCATTGTGTTTATTGTGAACATCCTGGTTCAGCATCTGGTCAAGGGGCAAGCATGGGAACCACAGAATCAGGTGACCAGATGTGATGTCATTCTGTAGCCAGTACTGAAATTATTTTAGATATTAGTGAGAGATTTGATAGTGATGCTCAGCACTCTGTCTTGGATCTGACAGCAAAGACACTCATCCACTTCATCTTGCCTTGCTTTTGTAAGTAACTTAACTAGGGAACAGTAATTCTTCAGTCAGTTAGGAAAATAGTGAGATTAGCTAAAAGTATTGTTTTTCAGTATTGGTCTGAGTCTGTCCATCTGTGTTATGTTTTATATTTCTTCTGAACTGAAACTCTGGTGTTTATTGTAAATATATATTCAGTATTTTCATGTTTTTTATTTTATTATTTATTATTAATTTTATATATATATATACATATATGTATATATATATATATATATATATATATATATATATATATATATATATATATATATATACACACATATATACTTTTCCATTGTGGTTGGTCATTTATAAAATATTTTAACCTTTGAAAGTAATTGCATTTATTTGGTAGCACTGTGGGCTTCATACTCCTGAAAGTCTTGCCACTTGGTTAATACTACCATTTGTATAAATACTAATTTTACTAAGAGTAATTGGGTACACTGGTAAGAGCCTTAATATAGCTGGCTGTTTGCAGTGAATCTACCTTATAGTCTGGGTGGAGGTGGCAGAGCTGGTAAATCTGTGCCAACATTTCCCAGGTGTGTGTGTGTGTGTGTGTGTGTGTGTGTGTGTGTGTGTGTGTGTGTGTGTGTGTGTGTGAAAATCAAATCTCAAAGACTGTGTGTGTCATCTACTTGGAATTGAGACACAGAGCACTGTTTTCTACAGAGATAAAGGTGAAGACTTATTTGGGGGCTGGAGAGGAATACCCAGCCAAAGGTCTGGAATGTGCCTCCTGTGTGGTCTTATGGGAAATTGTACTTGGTGCAGAAAGCTACATCTGAAAATACTGTGTGTATCCATTTTTGTTCTAAGTGAATGTCCCCCTCCAGTGTCAGTGGTAAGGACTGAGGTGCCTTGATTACTGGCACAAAGGAGGGACGTCACATATACAAAGTACTCCAGGACTCACATGAACATGACAAAAAGGGAATCCAACAGCAGCTTTTGAAACATTGTACACTACAGGAGCACTGATAACCTATTGAATCAAGGTAATATGGTGATATTATCCATCAACCCAGTCATAAATGTTTGCAGATGTCATGTGATGACCTTTACATCCAGCATCCTAATAGATACACACATGTAAAAAGGGGTGGGAGTGAAGAGGTGAATACAAGGAAAGCTGGACATACACATAGCGATGTTTTTTGTAATGGCACATCCATGGAGATGTTTTTGGTGTTTTCTCATTCTTAACCTGACATGCTCTGTAGCATGACGTGATGGATATATGGGTAAAGAAGTGTTAGGAGAGGGATAACATGCTTATGACAAGCAGAACAAGGCTGGATAAATATCTCGTAGGTGTGGGGATAGATGTCATGTCAAATACTCGTTTTTGGCCAGTATCCAATATATCTCCAAGATAACTCATAATTGTGGCAAATGTTAAGATGTGGGTGATAAAACATATCATAGGCATGTAACATCACACTAAGAAATTATATAAGATGCATCTGTAATTGAAACCTTGATGTTATGGGCAAAATAAATCTTCAGTCAAGTGATTTATGTCAATGCTCCACATAGGAAGTTGCACTTTGTTACATCCAGCAATCTACAGAACTGTCAGAATAACTGTTTCAAAGCAGTGCCTTTACTTTGCTTTATCTCTGTGTTCCTGTAGCCCAGCAAATTTAAGCAGTATTGCACGGAGATAACCAGACTAGTGCAGCTGATGGCAAAACAGGTTCTGTCACAGGACGTGAGCACCATTCACCACTGCTCTGCATTGGTGCACGATGACAAATTCCATGCAAATGTAGATGACAGATAGTGAAGTCTTTTTTATGGTCTATTGCTGGCCATGTGTGTTGTATGTGATTCTATTTTTTGACCAGATTAAATGTGTAAAAATAGGGTTGATAGGAAAGTGGTGAAATGGGTGGCAAGCAGAGAGAAGAAGAAAAGGGAAGTAATACAGGAGTCTGCAGGAGGGAATTAGGAAAGAACCATAGAGATACACTTCTACAACAAGTAATGTGCACATGTAGACAAAATTTGATGAATTTGGACTGTCACCACAAAACAGATGTATGACAAGAATGCATTTATATTATATAGCCAATTGGATCAAATTAAGTGTGTTGAGAAAAAACATATGCAAAGTGGAGAGTTATGCATGGGCTGATTTTTTTTTGTGGGACAAGTGTCCCTTTTTTTGGGGGATTTCCAAAAAAAGAGGATTGTTAGGGAAGGGACCTAGGAATGTGAGTATCAGGTATGTAGGGTAGGTGAGTAACCAGGTGCAGACAAGCAGAATATTAAAGGCAGATGCAGGGACGGTGATGGACACAAAAGATAGGGGGACAGTATGATTGGGGATAGGTAGGGGATATCAAAGGCACATGGCCATCAAACATGAGAACAGTGAGAATCTAGTCCTCACCCTCAGAAATGTCATCACTGTTCCCTTCCTCAGTTGTCCGTGAGACTGCTTGATGTGAGAGCCTCTTTTCTGTTTTAATAAGCAGCCTCTCCAGGTGGCTGATGTGGGCACCAAGGCCAGTCTCTATTAGATTATTCCTGGCAGCTCCTGGCATACATATTTTTTTTTTTATCAAAGATGAATTTTATCTAAGATTTTAGAAGTATTAAAAACAGCATCAAAAGCTTTTATAAAGCAAATATGTGTGTGTGTATTTGGACAGAGTGCGTTCTCCCATTTGGTTTATCATTAATTGATTAATTAATTAATTAATTAATTAATTAATTAATTAATTAATTAATTAATGAAATTAAGTGTTTAATTGGTGAGGGTATATATTAGGTAATGCTCTTGTTTCAGGTTATCCGATGACGTCTGCAACATTATTGATGAAAACATACTGGTGCATGTCAGCATTGATGTTCTGTGTATTACTGCTGGTTCTCTGATTCAAGTTTTAATAAATTGTGTGGTTTTGGTGGTAACGGTTATCTGAGTGCTCCTTTTGGATTGCTAGCTCCTGGCAGGTGACATAATTACCACCTTCATCAGTACTTCTGGAGGGTATCACTGCACCACCGACTGAGGCACTGCTACCAGATGTGAACAAACCAGGTGGAGCAGGGACTGTGGAAGCAGTACTGCCAGGTTACATCATAGCGGTGCTGGGTGTTGGTGCAGCAACTGGTGGAGGGTTGTCAAGCCGAGACACATTGGTTGGCCTAACTCCCTATGTTGAAGTGCATTTGGTTTATTGTTAGAAAAATATGTCATCAGAATGGTGTGATTCCAGGTAACCCACAAAAAAATGAGAGAGAGATAAGGGGTGGGGTGAGACAAAAAAGAAAAGAGATGATTAGAATCATGATATGTCATATTCATGCTTTATTACAATAAATATCCTTATTATTATAGTAAATATAGAGCTTTCACAACCCAAAAATTATTGTAAATTGTTACAAGTAATCCTTGGAATATGCCCATATTCTATATATGTTTCTATATATGTTTTTAAAGATACTACAGAATATCTTAACAACATGGTATTGCTGCATTTCAAATTTAAAAATTATACTTATTTTATTTATTTATTTATTTGCTTTTGTTTACCAGGATAGTTCACTGGGCCAACTGAACCCATTTTCAGTGGAGGCCCAGGGAGAAAAGCTACATGATACAAAAAAAAAAAAATAATAATTTAAGTTACAGAGAAGTGAACATTTACAATGAGTTTGTAAATACATTACAGCCGATGACATAGGAGTACTAAGTTCAAGTTTTAAAACATGACAGTTTTCATAAAGTTACATTTTTTTTACAATCAGTGTGATCTGTTGCATGGCATATTTGTTATTATGATTTCTAAATACAATGGTGATTTTACATACAGGTGACTAGGGGGACAGGATGAAGAGTGGCGATATTATGGTAGCTTAGTGCAAGTATATTTCCAGCATGAGGAAAGGTGCGAATGGAGGGAAATTTTAAAATGAGATGGGTTTTGAAATGATTCAGTGTTTAGAGGGAAGGCATTCCAATTCTTAGCTATTGAGTGAGAGTAAAGTAACTTGCTGGGAGGAAGATTAGGTTTATGGACTTGAAGTAGTTTCTGTTCTCCTGATCTAAGGGGTCTATTTGGATAGTAATGGTTAAATGTTGAGCTTAGGGCAGAACAGTCTTGGGGTCTGAAGGGTATTTTATGAGCTGTGGTTAGTTGCAGGTAGGAGGGGTAGTTTGGTAGTTCTAGTCAATTTAGGGAATGAAGAACAGTGCAGTGATAGGTGGGGTATTTGGAGTTAGCTGGGGATTTTACTATTTTGTTGTAGGAAGACTCAAGTTTGTGTTTGGTGGAATTTTGTACATTAGTAAGTAGAGGGGCACTGTAGAGGAGAGAAGGCAGAAGGTATGTTGTGGCTAGGGTTACTAGATTTTAATAAGGCAAATCTCAGACATGAACATCCTAAATTTACACAGCATATAAAGTGTCCTACCAGAGATAGGAACACATCGGATCATTGTTATAGAGTGTTAAAATATGCTTATCATGCTGTCCCCCATGCAGTTTAGGGGTTTTCTGACCATTGTCTGATTAATTTGTTTCCTATCTATAAGAGCAAGTTAAATCTGTTAAACCTGTGATCAATGCAGTAAGAAGGTAGACTACTGAGGAAAAGCTGAACCTGGAAGCCTGCTTTAATTGTACAGATTGGAGTGTCTTTGAAGATTCTGCTGCTAACTTGCATGGACTGACAGACTCAGTGATATCTGTGAAGATATGTATGTCTGTACTAAGACCTGCTTAACATTTAACAACAGCAAACCCTGGTTTACTGCTAAACTTAATCAGCTTTGTTACGCCAAAGAAGGTGCATATAGAAAGGGGATAAAGCACTTTTTAGACAGGAATAAACACACTGACAAAATAAATCAAAGTGGCTAAAAATAACTATTCTGAAAAGCTGAAAAAACAGTTTTTAGCTAATGATCCTGCATCAGTGGAAAGGTCTACAAAACATTACAAACTACAGGAAACCATCCCTTATACTGCAGCTAATTACCAGCTGGCTGATGCCTTGAATGCTTTATACTGCAGGCTTGATAAGCCTGAGACTACAGTTGACACTGTTACCAGCTCTGTCAGTGTTCAGACTTGTACGACTCTCTCCTTCCACACATTCTCACATTCAACCTGCATTAATTATCTCTGTGGAGGATGTTTATCATTTTTGTAAAAGACAGCAAATTAAGGAAGCAGCTGGTCCAAGTGGGGTTTCACCCTCCTGTTTAAAAACAAGTGCTGATCAACTGACTCCTGTTTTTACTCAGATTTTTAATAAATCTTTAGAGCTGTGTGAAGTTCCCTTATGTTTCAAACAAGCCACAATCATTCCAGTGCCTAAAAATTCCACTATAACAGGACTGAATGGCAACAGGCATGCTGCTTTGACATCGGTGGCCATAAAGACTTTTAAGGGGCTGGTGTTAGCTCACTTGAAGGATATTACAGCTCCCTCATTGGACCCCCATTCAGTATGCTTATCGAGAGAACCGGTCAGTGGATGACGCAGTTAATAAGGGCCTGCACTATATCTATCTATCTACATCTTGACAACCCAGGGACATATGCAATGATTTTGTTTGTGGACTTCAGCTCTGAATTTAATACAATAATTCCAGAACTTCTTCACTTGAAACTCTCCCAGCTTTCCATTCCTGCTTCCACCTGTCAATGGATCACCAATTTTCTAACCAATAGGAAACAGCAGGTGATACTGGGGAAATTTACATCTATCTATCGCACAATCAATACAGGTCCCCCCCAGGGATGTGTGCTCTCCCCACTGTTATTCTCCCTCTACACTAATGATTGCACCTCTAAGGACCCCTCTGTCAAATGTATTAAATAAGCAGATGATACAACTATCACTGGGCTCATCAGGAATGGTGATGGGTCTGTATACAGATAGGAGGCTGAGCAGCTGGCCCTTTGGTGTAGTTAGAATAATCTGGAACTGAACACTCTTGAAGCTGTGGAGATGACAGTGGCCTTTATGAGTGGTACAACAATATTATCCCCATTTACATTTAATACGGCTGTGTCAATTGTGGAATCCTTCAAGTTTTTGTGATCTATAATCTCCTGGGACTTGAAGTTGGAGACCAATGTATGGGGCCATCATAAAAAAAGCACAACAGCGAATGTACTTTCTACAACAGCTGAGGAAGTTCAACCTCCCACAGGAACTGTTGATTCAGTTCTATACAGCATTCATTGAGTCTGTTCTCAGCTCATCCATAACAGTGTGGTTTGGATCTCTGTCTAATCATGACAAAAATAGGTTACATCGAATAGTCAGGTCTGCCAAAAATATCACTGGTGCTAGTTTGCCCTCCTTACAGGACCTGTACTATCCCAGAGTTATGAAAAAGGTAGTGAAACTCATCAGCAAACCTTCACATCCAGGCCACAATCTTTTTGAACTATTACCCTCAGCCAGATGTTATAGATTAATATACACCAAAACAAGCAGATATAAGAACATTTTTCTACAGGACATCAAGTTCATAAACAGTTAAATCAGCTTACTAGGTTGGGGTATTCTCTTTCCCAAGCATCCAAGGATTCTGCAGTATTGTTTACTTATTGTTAATACTTGTTTCTTTTAGATTTTATTTCAGTATTTCTTGCACTGAGTTGCACTTTGCACTTTGTATGTATGTTAATAGTTGCATGTATGTCATTTGTCTTGTTCTTAATAGTTGTATAGTTGTATGTCATTTATGTAATTCATACTTGGAGAGTCACTAAAACCAGAGTCGATTTCCTTGTATGTGTGCATACTTGGCCAATAAATCTGATTCTGATTCTTGTAGATGGACTTAGGAAGTGATTCTGCCTATAGAGGGTACCTAGTTTAAAATGTGTTTTCTGGATACTTTGTTGTATATAAAGGTCAAATTTCATATGTTCATCAGTAGTGACTCTGAGAAAGTTTGTGTGGGTAGCGACCTCTTTTAGTGATTTTATTAAGAGAGACGATGGAGAACTCTGACTTATTTAAGGGGGTTGATGTTTTAGGAGTGAAGTTTATTATTTTTGATTTTTTCAGATGTAGGGCAAGGTGGTTGTTGTGGATCCAGGTTTCAGTTGAGGAGAAGGCTTATTTTAATTAGAATAAGTAAGTCAGGGATAGAGATGGCAGAGCAGATGATGGTGGAGTCATCTGCATACTGAATTACAGTACCTTGAGATAGGGTTGAGTTGAAGTTGTTTATGAATATACTAAAGAGGATTGGTCCAAGTATGGAACCTTAGCAGATGCTGGTGGAGGTATTAGGGAAAGGAGAGGTGGCATTTTACCATCTAACAGCCTGTTGTCTTTGATTTAAGTAGCTGGAAAACCACTTTAGCGTTGGGGGCAGACTGGGGTTAGAGAGCTGGGAGTGGAGAAGACAGTGAGAGATGGTATTGAAGGCCTTGGAAAGGTCAAAGAATAGGGCTGAGACTATTTTGCCAGTGTCACTGTCTCTATTTACAGTATCCATAAATGAGAGAAGGGCAACTGTGATACTATGGCCAGGTCTGAAGCCATACTGTGTTGAAGATAGTAAATGGTTGTCCAAAAGGTAGTTGAGAAGTTGTGAACTGATGCATTTTTCAAGGATTTTGGAGACTGGGGAGAAAGTGGCTATTGGTCAAAAGTTAGTGATGTCTGTATTATTACCACCTTTGTGGAGGGGGAGTATGAAGGCCTTTTTCCCGGAAATGGGAACGTAGGACTCTACAATGGATCTATTTATAAGTATGCTTATAGGGTATGAGATACTGTCAACAGCTATTTTAAGGTATTCTGAGGGAAGATTGTTAGGGACATTGGAGAAAGTTTTTAATTTTAGTAATAGTCATTTTATGGTTGATGTTGGAGTGGGCTTAGGGAAAAGGAAAAATGACAGTGTGTATTGGGGTCTTCTGAGGATTGGGTATGATTTGAGGGATGGGGGTGTGAGTGGGTGATATAGTGGTGGGAGTGCTGAGATTTGTCTGGGAGTGTTTTGCAGTGATATCAGCTATGGAGCTTATGAAGAAGGAGTTAAATCAGGAGGTTATGTCTTCTGAAATTTTATCAGGATGAGGGCAGGGTGTTTTTTTTTTTTTGCCTGGGTTAAGGAGTGAGGTAATGGAGCTCAAGAATCTCTTTGGGTTCTGTTGGCGGTTAGACTGTAATTTTTGGTAGTATTCTTTTTTTATCTTTGTTAACTAGTTTTTTTACATGCTTACAAAGTTCTTTGTATTTTTGTAGGTCTGTGATATTTCTGCAGGTTTGCCATGACTTCCATATTTTGTCTCTAGTATGCATGGCAAGTTGAGTGGATTTGGATAGCCGAGGGGCGTGGTTATTTTTTATTCTCTGTAATCCTGGGGGTGCGAGGCTATTTAAAGTATTCATAAAGGTGTTATTGACATGCTCATCAGCTTCATCTAGTGGGAGGGTGTAATGCCTGTGCAGTGGCCCAGTAATCAAGGAGCCTCAATACTTACCACTAGCACCAGTGAGGGGTGTACACATTGGGGGGGGGGGATAACAAGTACACATTCAGTAAGGTACAATTTCCCTTAAGAGCACACAGAGATCACAATCAGTCTGGGGCTGGTTTCTCCCTTTCTCTCCAGATCCACAATAAGACTCCCCACTGGAACAGCTATAGGGTCCAGATCTCAGCCTAGTGGTCAAGCTAAAACCTCCAGCACCCTCTCTGTCCAACCAGTGCTGCATGTCCCTGCCCAAGTAGCTGACACACACAAACTTTAAGATTTGATTTATATACAAACACACAGACACTCCTGGGGAAGGCTGGCACAGATTCTCCAGCTGTGCCCCCTTTCTGCCCAGACTATAAGGTAAAAATCACTGCCACCAACCACTGTTATCAGCTACTATAAGGCCCTTCCCAAAGGGTGACCAGTTTCACTGTGTAACATTACTGTTATCCAAATAGCAAGTGTGAATGAGCAGCAAGACTATTGGAGTGGCTTGGACCTTATCAACAGATACACGCAATGTACTATAACAGCTTAAATCATGTCTACACAAACCAGCCACAGTTGAAAGGTTTAAAAATATTTAATAAATAACAAAAACACAAGGCTATACTTATTACTTCAGCACAATTACAGAGTTCAGAGATCACAGGAAACTTTTAAAATAATATTATAGGATAGTCTGACTTAAATATAGAAAACAGCTAGACTAATCTGGCTAAATTCCTATCTAACTCTAAGAGAAATACTAAAGTCTAAGATACTACTTACAGAGTAAAGCAAGTGCTGGTGAGCCGATGTCAGCTTCAGACAAAATCCTAAATGCTCTATTCTCTCTCTCTGAGAAAGTCTTAAATTGATAACACAGTACTGCTGAGTCATTTCATATTACATAATTCTTAACACTTCTCTGGTTTAGATTCCCAGGCTCACATAACCTAAATTTTTAACATTTCTTTGATCTTGCAGCTGGCAGGAAACCACAAAAATAAAATACACTTTACATGTAAAACCTTAGTAATTATCTCGTAAATTAAGACACTAGAAAAAATTTGCTGGTCCAGATATCCTGTCTCCGAGCTTGAGATCAAAGTCACAAAATGCTTCACTTATCAGGTTTCTTTCAGCAGGGTGCACTGTAGTTACATTCCTGAAGGTCAAAACATAAACAGTTTTCTTTACATTTATCAAACAAGCCTGTGGATCATATTCATATTTACAAGGGCATAGAATTATTTACAAAATTCTATCTAGCTAGGCTGGCAACCTTCACAGAGGGTTTTTAATGGGTGCCAGTTAATAGATTTTTAGAATGTTATTGAAGGTTATTGGGTTAAATGAGGACAAGTTCCTTGTTTGTTTGTATTGATGCTGGCTATGATTGAAAGGGGATGATGCTCAGATGATACAAACTAGGAGATGGTCGCTGAGTGTGTTTGGAAGTATTCCTGATGAGGTTATTTTGTTAAGGTTTGATACCAGGATCCAGTCTAAGACAGATCCATTTTCAGTCCCTTTGTTTGGTCTGGTGGGAGAGTGTATAAGTTGGGTGAAGTGGAAGAGATTAATGTTTGAAGAAGGGTGGTTGCAGTTAAGTTCAAGCTAGTTAATATTGACATTGCCTAGTATTATAGTTTCATTTTTGATATTGGTGGAAGTCCTGGTTAGAGTATCCTCTAATATGGGTATGTTATTACCAGTGGTATATAGAAAGCTATGATCCAAAGTTTCTTGTTTTATTGAATTATTGAATGTGAAGCTATCTGTTACTTGTGACAATTGAACCCACATAATCTGAATACAGTTACACTTGCCTAATACAATTTACAAAGCTACAGAAGAAAGCATGCATGCTTGCTGTTACAGTTAAGATATGCATGCTGAAGTTGACACTGATTTATGGAATCCCAATATATTTACTACAGTCAGGGTCAGTTCATAGGTTCATAGCTTCATAGGTTCATACCAGGCTATCTGCCCTAGGGCATTTATAAGCCTAGCCAGAGTATGTTTGGCTTTCGCCACCCATTTTAAATTAATTTTGCTATGCCCTTTTTTGAGGTTAGTATACTGTGCCTCTGTCTAACAGTGACACAGAAGTGATACCCGGGGTAAACCTATGATCTCCCATTCACTCATCAAGATTCCTCTTGAAGAGAGTCAATGAGGGACTCTGCCTAACCTGGACAGGGATTTTATTCCATAGTGAAGGGAGCCTCTGGGTTATGAATCTGTCCCTCCAGCATGTCCTATTTATTTCAGTGCTGAGGTTCAAGTCTCTCGAGCGTGTAGGTCGATGGGATTTGGATTTTTTGAGGTGCAGCATGTCCCTTAATTCCGGGTTGGACATGGCCTTATACATCAGGCACAGGTCACATCTGAGCAGTCGGTATGCCACTGAGTAGAGCTGGAGTTTCTTTAAACGGGCAGCATATGGCATCTGTTTGAGCCCTTTGATCCTCTTGGTGAGGTACTTTTGGGGTCTTTCCAGTTGCTGCAGGTGTTTGGTAAGGTACATCCCAAAAGGGGCATTGTACTCGATTATGGGCCTGATGAGGGATGAGTAAAGAGGCACGATGACCTCCCCTAATCTAGATGTGAATCCCTTCATGATTAGGTGGGCTATATAAAATGTTTTTCTAACCACTTTGGCCACGTGGTTGTCAAATGAGAGATTGCTATCAACTTGGGTCCCCAGGTCCCTAATGACTTCTTCTGTACTTAATGGATTACCACCTATGTGGTAATTTGTGGGCACTTTGTTTTTGCCAAAGGGGTGACTATACACTTTTGGCATTTAGCTTGAGGCCATGGCTCTGGCACCAGTTGTCTGTTTCTATGAGGCCCTTTTGGAGGATGCTTGTGTCGGCTGGAGAGTCGATTATGGCACCCAGTTTGCAGTCATCTGCGAACTTGGTCAGCCACAGTCCTTCCGTGTTGGCCTGTACCTCCGAGAAATATATACCAAACAAGAGAGGTCCCAGGACTGAGCCTTGTGGGACACCACTTGTAACTGGTTTGGAGTCTGACATGGCTCCAGCAATTCTAACCATGTGGGTTCTGTCCTTGAGCCAGTTTGCAACCCATCTAGTGACATAGGGGTTTATATTTAAGCTGGTGAGCTTATCTATAATGCCCGAGTGGGGTATTGTATCGAAGGCTTTGCGAGGTCCAGATAGGCTGTGTGGACCACCTTCCCTTCGTCAATGGCCTTGGTGACTGTTTCAAAGAAGTCAACCAGGTTTAAGAGGCAGGATCTGCCCTTAACAAAGCCAAACTGGGTAGGATCCAGTGTCTGTAGGTCCCCAATATCTTTATTTATGAGGTCCATAATGATCCTTTCCATAGCTTTGCAGACCAAGCTAGTCAGGCTTATGGGGCGATAGTTTCCAGGGTCCGTTGAGGCACCACCTTTGTGGAGAGGGACCACTGTTGCTGTACGCCACTCTTTGGGTACATATCCTGTAGTAAGGCTGAGATTGAACAGTAGTTTTATGTTTGGGTTTAGCTTTTCTTGGATTTCATGTAGGACGCAGCCTGGGACACCGTCTGGTCCCATTGATGCTGTGTTTTTTGCTTTGGAGAGGGCGGCTCCCACCTGAGCATCTGAGATGTCGGGGGGGGGCAGCACTCTGCTGGGATAGATATTTGCCCTTTTGGTGGGGAGGGGGGGAGAAGTTTGCGCTGAACCTGTCAGCTAGGATGTTGGCAATGTCTGTGGGATCAGTGTATTTTTTGTCATTTTGGACTAATTCTGAGCATATCTGTGAATTCCCACCCAGGTTCCTAAGATAACTAAAGAAAGCCTTGTGATTATCTTTAATGTTCTGTGCAATTTTTCTCTCGAAGCTGGCCTTTGACGATTTTATGAGTGCCCTTAGTTTTTTGCTAATACTGATCAGAGATGCCTTCCCTTTTTGGGATTTTGCTCTATCATGTAGTAGCTTCCTCCTTCTATTGTATAGTTTGTTTATGGCTGGGGTCCACCAGACAGGTCGTCTGCCTTTGGAGGATTGGGTCTTGGTTTTATTTGGGGTTGCATGATCCATGCATTCCTGAAGGTGTTCATAGAATGCATTTATAAAGGATTCTGCGGTCTGGGCCGTATTTTCCACAGGCCCGGGGGCTTTGAAGGATTCCAACTCGGTTTTGAGGAGTGTGAAATTTGCTTTAGAGAAGTTTTTCACTGTGGTTTTCTGGGCAGGGGGTGGGGTCGGGATGTGAATATCCAGTGAGATCAGTTTATGGTCTGATCTTACCAGTGAGGGATACACTTCTGGTCTGGAGCATAGAGTCCCCATGTTGGTGATGATCAGGTCCAGTATGTTTTCCCCTCTTGTGGGAGTGGTAACAAGTTGTTCCATAGCATTTGAGTTTATGAATTCTAGGAACCTTTGGGCAAGGGTGTTGGAGTTAGAGTAATGCTCCCAATCTATGTTTGGGGAGTTGAAGTCACCCAATATAATGGTGTTCGGCGAGACCTTCATATTTTCCAGTGTTCTCAGGAAGGCTGAGTGGGGTTCCGGGGTTTGGGAGGGTGGTCTGTAGCAGGCTATAAACTGGAAGGCAGTTTTACCCACTGTTAGTTGCACATGGATAGTCTCTGATGCTTCAGTTGTGCAGCAGACATACCCCTTGTCTCTCTGAGTCACTCCATTCTCTCAGCATGTGCCTCCCTGTTTGCTGTGATTTCCATAAAGGAGAGAAAAAGAGACATGAAAGCATTATGCATACCAGTCTTGGCTATCTACACCACTACATATAATTTCAAGTTGATTGGGCTGTATATTTACACAACTTGTGGGCATTTGCAGTTCAAAACTCATCCAGTGACTGATTGCATTGTGCATGCTTGTGCCTCTTAAGGTCACTGTAGTGGTGCCTGCACTGTTCCCCAGTGCATGGAATGCCAGTTGCACTACAGACAGCCTTGGCTAGGCTCTTCCAAGCCTCAGCCTTTTACTGAGACCTAATATAGTCCTCTCCTGCAGCAGCCTACAGCTGTAGCACTTCAAGAGGAGTGCAACAAATATATTTGTCTCCTCCATGACCCACCTCTGTGCCCTGAATTTGGCACCATCCTTTCCATCTTCTGCCATTTCTGCAAAAGGTCCTCCGACAGCAGTAGAAATGGTTTCCTGCCAAACTGTGATATCAAGTTTTATGACCAGTGCACAAGCACACACAACCATGCCGACTGCATTTGAGTGATGGTAAGCAAAGAAAGACGTAGCCAAACAAAGAGGAAGGAAGTTTCTGAAACAGTATTTGTTGATGTAACATTTTGCATCGATTTATTATGTGTACTGCTATACCTGGTCACACTTTGTCCAGTGGTCAACACTGAAATACTAAAGGACTTGGCTTTTAAGCTATAACTTTGGAGGGACCAATGGGCATGACTTGTGATATATTTTGTGGGGACTTACACACTGTTAAAAGTAATTTGCACAATGTGGTATTCAAACCTATGTAAAAGGGAATGCATACATTTCACCTAGGTGATTATTCCTCATTGCCACAGAAGAAGTATTTGCCAGTCATGGTCATTACAGATATACATTTAAAGGAGTGACTGGTTCAATTAGGACTGCATATGTGTGAAATTACAAGGTCCTAGCATAATCATTTTCTGTTGTGATGCGGGACTAATATCATACCTTGCAATACATTCTGTTTTACAGTTATGCTTGGGTTATGGGAGGGGTATAGATGATTGTCAGTAAACTACTGTGTCCATCAGAGATATGCAACTGCATTTTTATTACATAATCATTGTCATGCTAAACCAGTTGCACACATTACACACATAATACATATAATACCTACAAAAGTATGCATATGCAAGCAGTAATGATACCTTTCTGACAATCAATGCATTACACATAGCCATCTGTGCATAGATTTACATTTATAATCAAAGTTTCCTGAAAAAAATACAGTAATATGTTGGATTTGAACCCTTGCTCATCTGTGTTCTCATTATGAACTCACTATACTTTGACCTGATGCCACAGGGAAAGCCAGGCAGCAGGTATAGTTTCCATACTCAGTACTGTCCTGAGAGCTGATGGCCACTGAGCCTGTTCATAGGTGTTTACTAGACTAACAACCACCAGGGCCTTTATAAACCGAGCCATGCAACCCGAACCGCTGATGTCCCTATGTATCATGGGTGGGGTATGTTAGGAAGCTTCTAGAGGTTATGTGTGGGAGAGGTCAGTTAGCTAGGGCATTACTGTCTGCCTCTGTCTGTCAGAGACATGGAGGCCATAACCGGGTTGAATTTCCAATTTTCCACCCATTGGTCAAGGTTATAGGTTCATAGGTGTTAAATAATCAGCCCTGTTTGTGTGAAGAAAGGTGAACCTAATAAGTTTTTCACTTTTTTTCATTGGGATCGCCAACCAAAAGTCAATTTTTCCTTCCAAAAATGATTTTGCTTCCCTGTAATTCAACACTAAAGACTTCACATACAGAAAAAAAACATTATTTAATAATTATGCTTGCTTTTATTTCTTGCTTTTGTCTCATCTATCAGATCACAAAAGCTACTAAGAGTGGCAGAGTAATTCAATTAGGTCACGTATCCCACCTACAGAGCTATTAAGAAAACAATGCCTCTTAAACTAGACATTTAAATGTGCCTTATCAGTTACAGATTGACATCAATATTGTAACCTGGAGTTTGAACAAAGGCATGGCTTTCAAGCTTAGTTTTCAGATGCAAATGTCTTTTCCTTTAATAAAACTCAGTTCTACAAAGAAAGAAATCAAATATGTTCATCTAACTCTGCTTTCTTTCCTTCAGTATTTGATATCACATTTAATCTACAGTGTACCTTCTGTAAAAATGCATGTTTCTTCTGGTGTTTTGTTACAGAATTTCTGCATTGTATACATTATTTTATTGAAGCAAGTTAGTGAGTTAGGGAAAGAAGATTAACATCAAAGAGTAGTAGCAAACAACAAAATGGACTATACTCCATGGGGTAAATGCCTCGTTGATAAAATTCAGCAAGAAAATCAAACCAAGACTCAGGATTACAACGAGACAACCAGGCCTTTGGCTGAAAATTCACAACTCACAGTTCATTTATTTGAGTGACATAAGACTCAAATAAATGAACTGTGAGTTGTGAATTTTACACAGACTGGACTTGTTGTTATTTGGATAAGTCCTTCTGTTTGAAGAATATATGCTGTTTGAATTTTTCAGCCAAAGGCCTGGTTGCCTCATTTTAATCCTGAGTCTTGGTTTGAATAACATCAAAGACTTTAAATCTAGCTACAATATTTAAAACTGAATGCAACACAAACCATCTCAGTCCAAATAACACCTATTAATCACATGGGCGAGATTTCTCACACTTGAACACTGAACTACAGTTGTTATTTTGTAAAGAACAATTAACTGAGCTACATTTTTAAGCCTGTCATCCAAGCATTCCTTAAAATGTTGTAGCAGAGATGGCCACTAATGAAAATCAAAAGAAGCAAAGTAATTAAACATGCAGATTGATGCTGACTGTAAAAAGTTGGCAGTCACAACAATGTTGCAAGCTGATGAGAGAGAATACCACAGTAAATGATCCCCTCATCAGAAGGATTTCTTTCTGTCCCTCTAAAATGACACCAGGAAGGAGAAGGCATTGACTGTAAAACAAAATCAAGATAGCCATGACAGCCTCCTTCAGATCATTTTGGGGTATAACAAATTAGAAAAGAATAGTAGCCATTTACTTTGATACAAAGGCATTAGCAAGGCAGAAAAGTTCAAGATTTGCTGAAAAAACATGTTTTTTTAGTTTTTGTGTGAGGTTCTCCTTTAAGTTGTGACCCTGTTTGTGCGTAGGTATGCAACATACAAATGTAAAAGGTAATAGCGAACATATATTACTTGTGTAAATACTTATTATGACCCTTCCTCAGTAAAAATAAATAAACAATAACAACTGTGGGACTCCAACCCCACTTTACCTCTCTTCATTCCTCTTTAGCTGAATGTATTTACACCTTGTGCTACAAAGACAGTTGGGTAACAAGTAGAATTTATGAAGTCATTACCATCTATGTTGCTGACCACTGCTCAATGATGCTGCTATACTCTGTGAGGTTACTGAAATTAAATTTGCACTGCTTTAAGCAGCTAACCATGTTTTCGCTATGCCCTGTGCCATGCACATGCTAAAGATAAAGAAAAGATAAAAGAAGGGAAACATAGGTTAAACACTTAGCTCTGGATTTGAACCATCAGACTATTGCGCTTACAAAATAGAGTCGTAGTGGGATATCTGTCTTTGCCACAGACACAGCATTGCAATATCAATCAAATCATGTGCAATATCAATCAAATCATGTGCATACAATTTACATTTCATATCCAGTATTGACAGTTAGACATTTTTGGTTGTACATGTGTGGCTAACATATTTAATGCAATGAATGATGCACAATTATATATGAAAATGTTTTAAAATGCAGAGCTATCTTCTCTTTGTATTCTGGTATTTCTTCCCTTATCTCTTTTTACTATCAGACATGCAATCTGTATTGTATTTCCTATCATTTTTCTTCCAAGGGTGATACAAATACACAACAGTGAACACCAGTTTTCAGCAAAAGCAGGAAACGTGTGCTATTATGGTAAAAAAACAAAACATATGTATTGTTTGCTTATATTTAAAAGCTCCCTGCAGTTTGTTCCACATTTTGTAAATGTAACCTCACTGGCACACTCACTGCAGAGAATAGTGTCGGAATTGCTGTTGTATTTTCCTTCACTTAGAGTGATCATTCACAGTTGCAAGCCATTAGCACCTAACAAAAAGTCAAACGTTTGGTAATCAGCAGTTCTAATAATTTCATACCTCATTTGCATTTTGCAGTGCTCAGAGGGCTGAATCTACACTATAAAAAGGTAATCATGTATCTTGGGAACTTGAAGATGAGGAGATTTGTTTTCAGATAAAACCAAAGATTTGTATTTCTTTGAATGAGATTTCTCTGCAGAGAAGCACTTATTTGCAAAATAATGTTTCTCTTATTCAAGGGCATTTAGACTGTAACCTTTTAGAAATGTATTTGCATAGCCAGTAGAAAAATGAAGGTTGATCTGTATGCACTTCTTATACTTCACTGCTGGCATAGGTAGTTTCTTCAGGGCTTTACATTTGTTCATAGGTTCATAGGTGTTTACTAGGCTAATGACCACAATGGCCTTTTTTAGCCTAGCCATGCATTCCAAATCTCTGACAAGTTCTAATATCCTTGATAAGTGTAACCATGGACCTGGGAGATGAACCATTTACAGGTTACCTGTGTCCATTAGAGACATAGGTGCCAAACTAGGGATGAATTTCCAGTTTCCCATCCAATTGTGCACGGGTTAGGGAGGAACTCTGCTTCACATGGATGGGGAGCCTGTTCCATAGATGTGGTATTTGCTAGGATACATGCCTATCTCTCCAGTGGGTCCTATTTATATCACAAGCAAGGTTTAAATCCTTAGACTGGGTAATTCTGGTGCTGTTTGTTTTGTGGAGATAGATGTGTGAGCTAGACAGGTTATGCTTTCAGCACAAATATGTTCTTGCGATTTGCTTTTGCAATTTCACCTGGGTTTGGAGAGAACTGTGATTATGACTGTCATCCAGTGCAAAGGGTTGTACATGTGGCTGAAAGTGGTGTTAGGCTTCTCAGATGCCCCAGGTCAACCTCCACAGCAGAGGCAGGCACAGGAAAAATTGACTGGCTTTCCTAATTTGGATTCCTGACTATTTATCAAGGATAATTGTTATCTAGTAATCAAACACATAACTGCAGTTTTCAGTATAGGAATGTTGACAGAATGGGTCCTTGTCTAGACCTCTACATTTGTGCTGGAGGATGTGGGGGTTCAACCTACCATTCTGTTGTCCTAAATGAGAAATGTTTTTCAAGTGCTTTATATTGACAATGGGTACATAGCCTCTGCTTATTTTTAGGAAAACATGAAGCATTACTTATGCCTGGGTCTGCACAAACCTTTTTGTTAGTATTTGATGGTGGGGTGGGGAGCACCTACCATTCTAGTGTCCAAAAGTAAAGTGTGTTTCAAGTGATTTTTGTTGACAATGGCCAAACAGACTGATTATTTGTTTTGGAAAAATGCATTACGTATGTGCTATTAATGGGTTTTGCCCTCCCCTATTTTATGCCACAAAGGATTATGGCACCCAAGCCAGAAAAATCCATGAAAACTCCATTTTAGTGAGGCTGAAAATGAGATCATCATCCAGGATCTGAGGCGCCAGGTATGACTTCCAGGAAGGACATGTAGAACCAGTTGTTCTGGTCAGGTTACTAAATTCTGTGGTTAATACAGTATTAGAGATGACACAAGAGACCAAGGCTCAAACTTTAGCAATTTTATTTTTAGCTTTTAACAATTAAGGTTTGTAACAAAAAAACAATTGACTAGTCAATATGCAAAAAAACCTATCACATTAATATGCAAAACCTAACCTATGACCTATCACATTAACAATTATAAAAACTGTTAAATCATGTACTTACAAGCATATGCAAAAAGAAAATCATCTTTGCCACTGATAGGGGGACTCCAAACCTATTCAGTACAGCTATCTGTTCAGTCAAGACAGGGCCGACACTGGCAGGCAATGCTGTATGCTCAGTTCAGGCTCTTGCTTCAATCAGATCCGGATGATGATGAGTTCCAATCTATTACCAACCTCTGAGCCTTTTATAGGTTTGAGTATGCCATAGGGTCAATAGGTTCAATTGATTACACCTAGGCCATTAGGTAATCATTCAGCTGATGATATTTAGATCACCAGTTTATTCATGAGCTAATGAACTGTTTTTAAAACATTACAAATCATTTCCTGAGTTGTCAACAAGCCCCGTAATGTCTAGTTTTATACATTACTTCCTCCTTTCAGAAAGCCGTTTGCCCACACACCTGTGATATAGTTCCTCTTTGAAATCCCCCTCTGTCTGGTAAACAACTTTTAAACTGGCAAACAACTCCAAAGGTTAACTAAAGTTCAGTTTTACCAGCATCGGTATGCAAGGCTTGCCTTTAAAGCATAATTCTTTTAGATTTCATGTATGTATATAACATTAAGCAGCATATCATGTATTTATTCAATTAACAGCATATCAATCTAACATTAAGCACACCTACAAACACACAGCAGTTCAATGGCCTAGGGCATCAAAAATCAGGTAAACTGTGTGGATCCGTCACAGGCCACCCCTTGCACTAAGCAATGATCGCTGTGTGCTTCTAATAATGTGCAAAATTGACAGTATTTTATTGTATTTTTTCATGACCTTACAATAAATGCAGCAGGAAATTAAGCAGAACAACACTGAAACTATTGTGGTCAGCAATAAAGGGTGTAAAAGCAAGTTAAACCAGGCAGAAGCCTTTGGTGACCACATAAAAATATCATACCAATGTGAAACAGTCATGTCTTGAATTTCATTTGCAATTTGAAGAATGGTACCTTTGCCTTTAATCATTTTAATTACAGTTTGATGTGCATCATGTAAAGTCTTATTCAGCAGGAGCAGTACAGCTTGCCCTTCCTGCTTAATTTGTTTAAAGTCCGGGTGGACTAGAGATGGCCATCTAAAAGTGTGCAATGGTTCTATGCTAGCATTTAATGTGATGTCCATCCATCTAGTCAATCTGATCAATTCCCCAGTACAAAAATCAATGATTGCATGTACATTACTTTTACAATGTGCTCCACTGTCTGTGATTGTTCCATCACTCCAAGCCAGCTTACAGGAGGATACTACACAAGCTGTGGTATCATTGAGTTGATAAATGTCTGTCCCATTCACTCAGAGTATTGTCTCATAACCACCCCTGGATTGGGTAGTCTACTTTCACTGTCACCGTCTGTTGTTTGGTCAGCCCCTCTACATGAATCAAGGCAGTATATACAGCCAGTACATGCTGTTCGAGAGGGCTGTATCTAGTCTGTGCTCCGGTCAGGGATTTAGACCAAAATCCCAGTGGTCTTTTCTTTCCCACATCATTCTTTTGCCACAATCCCCAGGACATGACATTATTAGCAACAGTCACTTCCAAAATAAAAGGTTGCTGTGGGTCTATTGGACCCAGTCCCACACTTTGTTGCAAGGCTTTTTTCGCTTCCTCGAAGGCCATCTGCTGTTTCGGACCCCACTGAAAGTCACATTTTTTTCTAGTCACATAGTGAATAGGTCGTAAAACTTGCCCAAGGTGTGGTACAAATGCTCTCCAAAAGCCCATTGCTCCCAAAAAGGCTTGTGCCTGCTGTTTTGTTTTTGGGACTGCAATCTTTTGAATGCTTTCTAAGGCCGATGCAGGTATTTCTCTTTTTGCTCCATTCCATATCATACCCAGGAATTTCACTGATGTTCCCTGCTGTGTTTTATCCTCATTTATTGCCCACCCTCGGCTCTGAAGGTGTTTGATCACTGTTTTCAATGCAATGTCCACATCCGGCTTTTCTCCTGTAATCAGGACGTCATCAATGTAATGGAATACAGTCACTTTATTTAACTGCAACTTAGCCAGATCTTTGGCCACCAGCCCATGGCAAAGGGTTGGGCTGTGTAGATATCCTTGTGGAAGTACCTGGAAGGTATATTGCCTCCCCTCCCAGGTAAATGCAAATTGAGCCCTACTCTCTTCTGCTATAGGTATGGAGAAGAAAGCATTTGCCAAGTCCAAAACTGCATGGTACGGCCCAGCAGAAGAAGAAAGTCTCTCTACAATGGTAACAATGTCCGGCACTGCTGCAGTTAAAGGTGGAGCCACCTTATTCAAGCCCCGATAATCTACCGTCATACGCCAGGAACCATCAGGTTTTTTGACAGGCCACACCGGGCTATTGAATGGGCTCACAGTTGGTTCGAGTATGCCAACACGAAGTAATTCCTGGATTGTTTCAGTAATTTCTGAATGGCCCCCTGGAACACGATATTGTTTGATGTTGGTCACCACTTTTGGTGTGGGAATATGCAAAGGTTCCCACTTGGCATTACCTCGAACAACAGCCTTGACTGCATTGACTGAACAGTGCCGTACTCCAAATCTAAATGGCCCTACTGTAGTTTCTAAGGTCCTACCCTTTAGAACATCTATTCCTAAAATGTGTTCTGGTACAGGAGCTATCACTGCTATAATGGCACTAGGAATACCATCCCCAAAGGCTATTCTTACTTTGGTTTTGACACCTATCGTCTTTGCCCCCCCATATCCATCAATCTCCACAGACTGTCCACGGAATTTACGGGGGTTGCCTGCAAAAATAGTTATTTCTGATCCAGTATCTACTAAAGCCATTACGTGTTGTGGTCCCCCCTCCAAAAAATGGTTAGATGGCACGTAGGGGCGTCGGTCCCCAGGTGTAATGGCTCTAACTGTGCCTCTAGCTACTGGGGACCCGCCTTCTAGTCAATTTGCTTCCATTTTTTCCATTGGGGTTCTCCACCCCTTCTCTCCCCAATCTCTTTCATCAGTAAACTCTCCCCTCTGCCATTGTGCTAGCTCCTCATCAGTGGGGATGTCAGGATACAACTGATTCCACCCTTTCTTCCCTTCAGTGGTACTTCTGTTTGGGCTTTTTGCAGGGGTTTGTTTTCCTGAAAGATCTGATTCTCTTCCTTTCTGCTTCTGTTTCCATTTTTTGTATATTTCTTCTGTAGTTATTCCATCTATTTCTGCAGCTTCTACCCCCCATCTTAGCAAATCTAGAAACATCTGTCTCCTTGTTACTTTTTCACTACCCGTGCTTTTTAACTTGTCTGTATTTGCCTTTCTGGCTTTCCTCTGCTCTTTCTCTTCTACCAGCTCTGCCAGCTGGTTTAAAGTAGACATTACATCCCATATCGGTTGGCCAATACACCCTGCCAAGGCAGCCATAAGCTGCCCTTTCCACCATTGTGGGGCATTTTTAATTAACTTATTCCTCATATTACCAGTAAAGATTTGTCCGTCTGGCCCTTTTGGAATATGCAACTCCCCATTTATCATTTCTAATGAGTAAATAGTTGCTAACATGGCCATTTCCTTAGCTGTTGGATTGCTTCAGCTATCGTTTTCCAGGATTTGCACTCCTCTGCTACTGCTGTAGCATCCGCCAAGTGGCCCGAAGGCTGAGGCTAACCATACCACCAATGTATTGATATGGGGATCTTTATGGTCACAATTGTTCACTATCTGCTTCAGCCAGGGGTGAAATACTAAACAGGCACACTGGTGCATCTCTTCATCACTCAGTGACACCGCCTCTCCCCCTGTATCCCAGACCCGAAGAAACCAAGCCAAGAGGGACTCCTGTATTGCTTCAAAGAACAGCCATCCAGCTGCTCCCACTCCCTCTTTCACCTTCTTTCCCTTATCCTCCAATTTTAAACCTGATAAGGCCTTTGCCAGCTCCTCAGGGTCTACTGGGTTTACTGGTGAGGACTTAGGGGAAGGTGGAGGTGAAACCTGACTCAATGCCCTAGCAAGGGGGTCCCATTTCCCAAACAATGCTGGAAATTCAACATTTGCCCCTCCCTTACCTTTGGCATCTACAGATTGTTTCTTATTTAACCCTACACCTAGGTGCTTAAATGGAAAAAACATTGGCTGTTGTGACATATCTACTGCAAACCACAGACCTTGCCGACTACGCCAGCTGTTCTGGTCAGGTTACTAAATTCTGTGGTTAATACAGTATTAGAGATGACACAAGAGACCAAGGCTCAAACTTTAGCAATTTTATTTTTAGCTTTTAACAATTAAGGTTTGTAACAAAAAAAGCAATTGACTAGTCAATATGCAAAAAAACCTATCACATTAATATGCAAAACCTAACCTATGACCTATCACATTAACAATTATAAAAACTGTTAAATCATGTACTTACAAGCATATGCAAAAAGAAAATCATCTTTGCCACTGATAGGGGGACTCCAAACCTATTCAGTACAGCTATCTGTTCAGTCAAGACAGGGCCGACACTGGCAGGCAATGCTGTATGCTCAGTTCAGGCTCTTGCTTCAATCAGATCCGGATGATGATGAGTTCCAATCTATTACCAACCTCTGAGCCTTTTTATAGGTTTGAGTATGCCATAGGGTCAATAGGTTCAATTGATTACACCTAGGCCATTAGGTAATCATTCAGCTGATGATATTTAGATCACCAGTTTATTCATGAGCTAATGAACTGTTTTTAAAACATTACAAATCATTTCCTGAGTTGTCAACAAGCCCCGTAATGTCTAGTTTTATACATTACTTCCTCCTTTCAGAAAGCCGTTTGCCCACACACCTGTGGTATAGTTCCTCTTTGAAATCCCCCTCTGTCTGGTAAACAACTTTTAAACTGGCAAACAACTCCAAATGTTAACTAAAGTTCAGTTTTACCAGCATCAGTATGCAAGGCTTGCCTTTAAAGCATAATTCTTTTAGATTTCATGTATGTATATAACATTAAGCAGCATATCATGTATTTATTCAATTAACAGCATATCAATCTAACATTAAGCACACCTACAAACACACAGCAGTTCAATGGCCTAGGGCATCAAAAATCAGGTAAACTGTGTGGATCCGTCACACCAGTTAATCACTAATGTTAATGCAGATGGTCGCCATGGCCACAATTATGGCCAGATGCAGCATCAGGCCACTGACATGATTCCACTGGCAAGGAGGTGGGTGGCTGCAGTTGCCCAAGAACAGCTGACTATGGGCGGATCCTGCTACTGAGCCACCACTGACACCAAATGAGGAGTTCATGTCCACTGTCAGAGATCCCAAGAGCTTAGGGAAGTGTTTGCACTATGTGATTGATGTTGGTGCTGATGTGGCTGGGAGGCCAAGTGTGTCCCAGGAGCAGACTCCAGGTAGGCTTGTATATGGCAACATTATCTTGTCTTGTAGACTGAAATATAATGCATGTTTTAATTCTGTACCTATTGATAATTTATAGTTATACAAGACAATAAGGCAATAGGCATGGGGGTGCGGGAACAGCTCAGACAAGTTTAAGTTAGACTTATTTCTTACAAGGCATATAGCCAATTGTGTATTCAGTGTCCTCGTGTTACTCCCATTATGATGCCTAATTGCCATCCTTTTATTGCTTCATTTCTTCCAATTCCATGATTGCTGCAAAGTGTTGAGACATCTGCAGATGGTAAGCAAATGTTTCTTTTTTTATTACTATGCATTATTTAGATATATTATCTGTGTGTGTGTGTGAGGAGGATGTAATGAGCGTTTATATTGCTGTACCATCTGCAGTTGTGTGACCAGTGTTACTTTATGTTCAGATATTTTGTGTTAATATTTAGGGGAGTGGCAATTTCACTCCTGTGTTTGTTGCTTATTATTATAGGTGATCCTCACAATGGAAGTGTAGGACTTCAGCCATCTGATGTCAGAGTATCTGTAGGCTCTGATGATTATGGTGGCCAAATGGAGGCACAGTCAGGGAGTGCAGAGGATCAGTCTAACACTAAGGTTGTGAATCACACATCCCCTGGATGTTCTTCAGACACAGTCAGTATGCCTATGCATACCCATTTCACTGAGCCTTCAAACAGTGGACAGGTTGAAGGTCACACAATTGATCAAGGTATTGTGGTTACTGCAGTTTCAGTGCCAGCTGACTGGTCATAGCCAAAGTGTGGGTGAGGTGCCATGCAGGAGGGTTGGTAGGGTTGCTTGGAGGAGGCCTGTTTTCCACCCTCCACCTGATGCTGGTGTGTTATTATGTACCATTCAACATATGTATAGGGCCATCATGGAAGCACAGGCACATTCCACTAGGACCGCCAAAGACGTGCTTAGGTTACTAGATGTGGCATAATCTGACATGCATGACTACCACCACTGTGTGGCTGATTCAATGGACTGGATAAATGCCACACTGGAACAGGCAGTGTCTGCGATGGAATGTCTGCTGGGAGGGGGACAGCATCCACATGGCTGTATGGCTGCAACTTCATCTTCTGTTAGCTGATGTGACAGTGACTGACCTGCTCCTGTAGTGGCACTATTTCCACTGCTCTGTCAATGATTGAGGTGTCCAGACCCAGACATAATAGGTCACAGAGTCATGGACCTGGGTGTAGTCATAAGGAGAGCTCATCTAACAGACATTGCTCATCTTCAGGTAGAACTATCACATTTGACCATGGCCATGGACATGCCAGTGCCACTCCTGGCAGAGCCAGTTCTCACGGTCAAAGGTGATGATGCTGAACTGATACCTCCACTATGCATGGGTCTTGCATGTCTGACATGGCAGGATGTAGTACTAAGAGAAATCTTGTCTGTGTTCATGTTGACACTGACATGCATATTTCACATAGAGTGCCCATGCAGACCCCCCCCCCACACACATACCAGCTACATGAGGCATTAATGAGAGTTGCAGGTCATCCTGTCTCAGTGGCCCTTTGATATTATTCACATTCCTGCCTGCCTGTGTTTCTTACTCACACTCACTTCTATGGTGCCAGCCTTGGCCTCCTGCTCCTCCAAGCCACACTGTGCAAATGATGGTAATTGTGCCATCACCTTGTTTCTAACTTTTGGATTCAGAGTTACATATGTATATGTCTGATGCACAGGGTGAATAGCTAACTGAGTGCTTAGTGCTTATGACATGTATTGGTGTTGCTATTTGGAATTTTTTCTGAATTATTACAGTGTTTTAGTGTTGTGATAACTACCTTGAAATCATTGATATGGCAACCATGCTTATTGCTCCACATGTGAAAATATAGGGATAAGAAGTCTTTGGAATGATGTTTTTATACTGGGTATTTTAGATGCATGAAGCATGTTAGTTGTTAAACTGCATAAATATATATTACTGAAGTAGTCAGTCATGTGACATAGTGATATCATTACTAGAAAATTCACACACGTTCCACTTAGATACATTTACAAGTAACAGTATGCAGGTATCTGCCATTCATTCATGTTCTTACATATTTATTTTTCTATTACAGGTAAACTGCGGTGGTAGTGCTGCGGTAGCGCTGTCGCCTCACAGTAAGACGTTGTCCCATTCGATTCTCAGCTAGAGCATCTTCTGTCTGGAGACATGCATGAATGGGCGTATTTTCGTTGAAGGTTGTGCATCAGGGCTGGCAACTCGGCACATAAAATCTACTCCCAATCATTAGCAGACCGGAGTTCCGCTGTGGCGACCCCTAACCGGGAAAAGCCAAAAGACACAGCAACAATTACAAGTTCAACAACTGACTTTCTCTGATGCTAGCAGTACACAGCCATTACATGGATAAGTAAAGGTTGTGAGCATTGCCTGGCATCAATTTTACTCTAAGTATGTGCATAGGATGAAAGACATACCCCTTAGGAGGTTAGCATGTGAGCTATCCATTGCCTTTTGGCCAGGGCGAGAGTATACTGTCCATACCTATGTCAAACTAGATCCACAGCAGCTGGAAGTTCCCTGTCTGACTCCTTACCTGTGTGTGGATGTGGTGACCATGCCAGTGGTGGAGGAATGTCTGCTCCTAGCTCTTGGTGTTCCTTGTTTTCACAGGATGATACTGTGCAGAACAGCACAGACTGTGATAAATTTAACACAAGTCCTAGGATCATACTGCAGAGCCCCCCCTCGGGATGTATCTAGGCACAGAAACCATGACTTCAGCAGCCCAAATACACATTCTGTGATATTTCTTGTTTGGGCATGTGCCTCATTATAGTGTTCATCTGTGGGTGTGTGTGCATTTCTGATGGATGTCATCCACCATGGTTTGAGTACATTCACTACATCTCCCAAGAAATGGCCTTGTGCGACATCACCCCTGAAAAACCTTTGGTAGAGTTGTGAGGTGTGTCAGATATGGGAGTTTTGGTAACTGTCAAGGGTTGCCAGCACACATACGTTCAGGATGATTACCCTAGCATTACACACGACCTAGAAGTTAATGGAGTGGAATCCCTTTGTGTTGTTGTAAACCCTTCCCTGTTCCCTGGGTAGTGCTTTGATCTCAATGTGCATGCAGTCTATGGCATTCAAGATTTCAGGGAAGTGTGCTAAGGGGTAGAGCTCCTGTACAGTTTTAGCCATGTCCTGGGGGGTATGGTGAAATGTATAATAAGTTACTGGCATCCTGTAGCATAGCATTCAGGAAATGGTGTAGGATCCTGAAGCTTGTGACACCTGCAGCATGTCTCCTGTGGGTCACTGAAAGGTTCCTGTAGCTAAATTGTTTATTTTATTTAACATTTGTTTACCAGGAAAGTCTGACTTGGAACAAAGGCAATTTTCAGTGGACGCCTGGGGAGAAATGTTCCGGACACATGTTTTTGAAACACAGCAGGAAACCAGAGCACCCAGAGGAAACCCACACAAACACAGGACGGACATGTAGACTCCACACAGAAGGCACTCCAGCTGAGAATCAAACCAGAGAACCTCTTGCTGTGAGGCAACAATGCTACTGCTGCACCACTGCACCATCTGAATATTCTAAGTGCTTCACATACCTTGGTCTTGACAGGTATTGGTTACCCTCGGTTTGCCCTTGCTCTCAGGTGAGAGCAACAGAGGTTGTCAAGTTCTTGGAGTGTGTCACTATCCACCCTGTAGCACTCGACTATTTTCATCTCATGCAGACCATGGAAAATTAAACACGGTCTAACCTCCCTTTTCCTTTGTTCCCAGGTCTATCAGCAGCAGCAGCACAGACTTGAACCTGTTCCACATACACATGGCAGAAGAGCAGCAGAAGCCCCTAACATTCTTTCCCTCCAGTGTAGTTTCTGTGGCTGTATTCCAATAGTTTTTGGAGTTCAAGGCAAAAAGGCTACACTAAGTTTACATGATTGCTTTATAGCTTGTTGAATAGCTCTGCCATCTTGGATTGGTTGATTAGCATACAGTTCAGCTGTTTATGCTGCAATTAGCACGCAACAATGTTTACCATGTTTGCACAGTTCTATAGACTGTGTATAGCTGCTCACTGAATACAAATTGGTGCACTATCGTGTGCGGGTCGCATCACAATGTGAACATGGTTTCAGAGACCATGTAGGGTTTATTGAGTCCTGCCCAATATTATTTCATCTTCCTGTTTGCTAGTTTTCTAACTGCTGATACAGTATAGCACACTAAATGTAACACTTCTTTAACATTTTTAGGCTTGGCTGCCTGAAGCTGAAAAAATTATTGCATCTTTTAAATGATCATATATAGCCATATAGTATCCTTGATAAAATAAAGATTTTTGTATACTTACGGAACAGTACATTAACATCTCTTTTATGTTTTTAGGAGATATTCAGTGTGATCTTTATTAATGTTCAGTGTAGTTCCACACTATATTTGCTAAAGATGATGTGGAATTTCAAACTTCATATATGATAATCATGCACACAGTTCAGCTATACTAAAATGAGGGATTACAAAGAATTTCAAATGAAACAAAATTATTTTCTACTCAAGTAGCCAACCCTTAAGTGAATTTATAGACAACTTGTGTGTTATAAGAGCTTTACAATTCCTGTCATCCTGCTCCCACTTGGACTGAACATTATTCACAGAAATGTAATTCATTCCTGTCTCCATTTCAATCATCAGTTTCCAGTGTCATTTGATTGCATCTCTGATTGGTTCTTTCACTATTGCTTCTTATCATTCAGCTGCTGAAAATGAAGCTTCTAATCTAAATCCCTCCTCTAGGGTTGTGATGCTTAGAAATTGACATAATCTACATGCACAGAGACATGATGCATCAAATTGTGGGCAGATAACTCAGACTCATAACATTTCTGAGAAATTTATTGATGATAAAAGAGTGCAATAAGGAGCTTAAAGGACATTTCTGACATCCTGTATACATAGATTAACAAACACACACACACACACACACACACACACACACACACACACACACACACACACACACACACACACACACACACACCATTATATGCACACATAAATTATTAGTACTATAGTCCTTTTATTATTATAAATATATTCTATTAGTCACTACCTATACAGGTATTTCTGAGACATTGCAAGTACATAAGAGATATACACACACACACACACACACACACACACACATATATATATATATATATATATATATATATATATATAAATAAATAGGTTTACCTTTACATGTGCATACTGCACAAGGGCGAACAGCAATTTTATGAAAGGCAGTTTGCAAATGCTGAATGGAAAAAGGTTCGAATGTGCAATGAGCGAATGCACAGTGAGATTCGCTCATTGCACATTCGACATTCTGGGGCAGATTGCACTATAGTGGGGATCGGGAAATGGTTTATTTCCCCACTGTAGTGCGATCTCAGAGTTAGAATAATAAAGTAGGGGGGTGGGGGGAGCAGCCCCCTACATGGGGGGTGCAGAGGGCTTGCCCCCTGCATTACACTTTATCTAATTTTTTTTACATTAATGTTTGAAAATCAGTGAATCGGCTTTTCGATTTGTTGATTTTTAAACATTTACAATTGCTGCTGTTTTAAGTTTCATGGTTACGATTCGCTCATATGAGCAATCGCACCACTGTGGTTCGCTGTTATGAAGGTAAACCATATAAATATATATATATATATATATATATATATATATATATATATATATATATACATTTACTGTATATATATATATATATATATATATATATATATATAGTGATAGATCCATAAATCATAAATACAAAGCTCACAATTAATTTTAGTGAAATTATTTTTCTAACCACTGATTATTTTTCCACTGTAGCTACTGCAATCCATGGCTGGGACAAAGCACAAATTGATGCAGGCCAGTTGCAGTTTATAGTCCCACACTGTGCAATTGTGCAGTGAGCCTAAATGCAGATAAGCAGATATATGTAACTAACCATATAAGGACATATAAATGAAATAGGGTTACAAAAAGAGGTCCTAATCATATTAAAATATATGCAATGTTAACATAGCCATGATTCAAAGTTATGTATAGAGGAAATTGAACAGCTGTCTGTGTCTTAGCCTGATGACAAAAGGGCAAAGCATGCCAATGATTATATCTTGCAGATAGTGAACATATTTTGAATCACAGCAGCAGTTATGCAGCAGCAACATAATGCTTGCCTTTGCATTGCTAGTCCCTGCTGGTACAGATGAGATACCATTCATTCCCAACATAAATCGTAGCCTCAGTGGACAACTATTCACAGTTCACAGATCAAGAGATTGTTAATCAATTCACTGTCATTTGGGACACTGTATGGATCTTGTTTGATGTGTTACGCCCACACAGTAAATTAATAAAAATGCATTGCCTTCCCATACCTGAGGAGACAAAAGGATGTATAACACTTTCCATATTTGCTACAGCAATGATTTTTTAGATCAAATGGGGACACAATGGATATTTCACAGGTAACTGCCTCTAGAGTACTCAGAATATTTTTTGATATAATGTTTTTACATGTGGAGGTTAATATATGGTTTCCTAACACACCACAACAGAGAGTTAACATCATCTGTGCCCTGTATAACATGAGCCACCTCAATGAGGTATTTGTAGCTATATACACATGTAGAAATGGCTCACAGTCACAAAGCTTTCTGAACAGTAAATACTACCTTTATGGGTCCGGATGGAGAGATAATAAAATCAGCAAAAGGAGAGAAGTATTGCTGGAAATTAATACATCTTCAAGTCTTGGTGAGTACTTTCATGATGTGGACCCTGTTTTTCATGAAATCTCACCAAGACGACATTGATATGTTGACTGTATTTTATATAGCATATATCATGGACAGAAATAGGTTAAAAATAAATAAGATAGCTGGGTGCAAAAGTCCCAGGATAAAAAGTGTCCAATCCTGGTAGGCACACTGGTACCAGGAGTGGAAAAAAATGACAGTGCAGAATCCTCAAGACATGGAAATATTCCTACAATGGGGCTAGGCCAGGCCCAGGGGGAGAATGGCCCCCTGTTGTAGATGGAAGTAGCAGTCCACAAAAACTGATTGGCCAAAAAAGAGCCATACACATGATAGTGTGGACTATTGAAGATAAGAAATACATTTTCTGGATGGCGCAGGGGTCCAGTGGTATCATTGTCACCTCACAGCAAGAGGTTCTCCGCTTCACTTCTTGGCTGGAGTGCCTTCTGTGTGGAGTCTGCATGTCCTCCCTGTGTTCATGTGGGTTTCCTCTTATGTTTCAAAGACATGTATCTGGAGCATTTCTCCCCGGGCCTCTACTGAAAATTGGCTTCGTTCCAAGTTGGACTTTTCCAGTAAACAAATATTAAATGAATAAAATTATGTATTGTTACTATTATGCAAGAAGACCAGAATTTCCAGACAAAAGATATATGAAAAGATTAAGATAGAATTTAGAGGAAAGAAAAATACTTCCACAAGAAAAACTGTCAGAAGCTTCAAATAAAAAAAATGTGTTCATTAATACAACAGATCCATGAAAAACACTATGTAGACCAAGAAACCTTGTGCCGTTTGGAAAAAGAAGTAACTGAGGAAGTGAGAAAATTTAAAGAATAAATTTTAAAGACATTTGAAGAGGATAGAAAGGAAATATGGACATGGGAAAGAAAGAGAGATCTGATATGGTGCAATAATTTTGCAAAGGAGAAAGCCAAATTAATCAACACTAAAAAGGCAGCTCCAAAGATAATCAAAGAGAAATACAGGCAAAGGCATCCAGATATGGAAAATTTCAAAATAAAAAAATAAGATCGCAAACAGGGACTGTAGAACAGAAGATTAGTCAAGTAGAAGTTAAAAAAAATAGAAGCTGAAATTATGGAATATTTGCAAAGTGAAGGATTCAGTGCAGAAATTCTAACACAGGTCATATCACAGCATTATGGAACAACTGGTCCCCAAAGTAAGGGGAAACAAGAGGAGCAGGAGACATCTGAAAAAGAAATATGGACACAGGAAAGAAAAAGGGATTTAATATGGTGCAATATTTATGCAAAGGAGAAAGCAAAACTAATCAATGCAAAAAGAGCAGCACCAATGATATTTGAAGAGAAATACAGGCAAAGACATCTGGATATGGAACATTTTGCAATACAAAAAATTAGAAAACAAAGAGGAAAAGTAGAAAAGAGGATTAGTAATGGGGAAGTTAAAGAAATAGAATTTGAGGTTATGGATTATCTGCAAAGCGAATGATTTAGTTTAGAAAATTTAACTCTGATAACAACACAACAGGATACACCATTGGACACCCAAATTAAGGAGAAACCAGTGGAGGGGGAAGCATCTAATCAGTTGACATATGAAGATACTTTGGATCCTCCCATAGAAAACCAGTACAAAAATTCAATTGGAGCTATACAGCAAGGGAAAGAACAGGAAACTATGACAACTCTGACACAGCCAATGTCGTGGAGTGATAGGCCAGTGAGTTCCCATATAAAAGAGCAATGGATGAAAGGGGGTGAAACTGAAGAGAACGTGGCACAGGAAGATGCTCTCAAACTTTCTGTAGAATGCCTGCAGTAAATGGAGAACAAAGAATGTGCCCTCAGTTTAGAAGAAAATGATCTAAGAGAAGAGTTGCTTGATTTAATAGAAATGGACAGACATATTAAGATCAATGAAAGAAATAGACTGCAGAAGGTCAATAAAACCCAAAATGTTAGAAGTCTGCTTAAACAAATGAACATAGTAATTAGGACTGTTCATAGCAATTCATGCAATATAACAAAAGTAAATAGGATACATTACTGTGCAGCCAAATTAATAACAGATAAACTCCTACCAAAAGAACATAGTGTAGTTAGGGAAAGGACGGGAAGAAATCAAATGCCATAATGGAAGTATTGAATAGAGAAAACTATAAAGCAGTAAAGACAAAAAGTGTCACTGTTACAAGAATATGGAAGAGGGAACAGATCAACAAAAATACTCAAAAAGAGAGATGTGATAAAAGCAATGCATAGTATTATAACAGATCAGGTTTTATCATGCACTACTGCAAATAATAAATGAAAAATATCAGCATGGACAGAAAAACTTAGAAGATACACAGATAAATATAAAGGAAAAGTACAAAATAAGCAATTTATTGATGACTTTATAGATAATTGGGAAACAAGGTAAAAAGAATTGAAAGACCACCAAAAAGAGAACAAATATATACATTTTGGAAAAATATTTATAAAGATCCTGTGGAACATCACAAAGATGCTAAATGGATAGAAGTAAAAGAAAGAATAAGAAGTTCAAATGTACAGTATATGCAACAGGATGAAGTAACTGCCAGACAAATTGAAACCAAGTTAAGAAAAGCCTCTAATTGGAAAATCCCAGGCCCAGTTGCAGTACCTAGGTTCTGGCTAAAGTATTAACATCTTTGCACAAAGATTTTGCCATGAGTAAGAATTATGTATATGTACATCCTGAACCGACACCAGCTTGGCTAAAAACAGGAAAAACAATGCTCCTACTTAAGAGTGAACCTGCAAGCTACCCTAAAAACTAGAGACCAATAACTTGCCTTCTGATGATGTATAAACTATACACTGGAATTGATGTTGACAGAGTTTATAATCATTCAGAAAAACACTCAATTATGGCAATAAAACAAAAGGGTAATAAAAGAAAGTCATATGGAACAAAGGATCGTTTGTTGTTAAATAAAGTCATAGTGGAGAACTGTAAAAAAGGGAAGAATCTACGTATGGCATAGATAGACTACAACAAGCATTTGACAGTATTCCACATTCATGGATAAAAGAGTGCTTAAAATGTATAAGATACACCCTATACTAATAAACTACATCAAAGGGACTATGAAACAGTGGCAAACCACTGTGCAGTTAAGCCATAATAAAGGTCAAATTATTATTCCAGGGATAAAAATTCAAAGGGGGATATTCCAGCATGGCTCTCTGCCATCACTGCTCTTTTGCATCTATATTAGATGATTTTAACCCTGTGTTATTCCAAAATGAGTGCCTGTAACTGGTACCCACTAAAAACGCTCCCTCTTGAGCAGGCAGTCAAATATTTTAATTCTAAATTCTTAACTATCCTTGACAAGCATGCTTCTAAACGTTCGATCAGAATGAAATCCAAACCTGCCCCCTGGCTTTCAAAAGAAACTAGATAATTCATATTACTTATAAATAAATCTTGGGCCAAATGGAGAGCATCCAAAAATATCTCAGAGCAACAAACATTCAGACAGCTAAGGAATACCACTAAAAAAGCTATACTGACTGACAAAAAAAACTACTATTGTAACCTACATCAATCTCACCAAAACAACCCACAAAAATTCTGGTCTAGCGTTAATAGACTCCTACACCCAGGACATTCCAGTACGCCACCCCCTCTTGGGGCTGATAACAATACCTCCCTTCAAACTGCCAATGCCTTTAATACCTTATTCATCGACACCATACAATCTCTAGCCTCCCAACTGTCCACTAACAACTCTAGTCTCCAAACCTCTTTACCTAATACTCAACCTACATTCCAATTACAACCCATCGCTATCACATATATCCAAAAACTTTTACATAAACTAAAGCCATGTACTCCCTCTGCAGACCAAATACCATCTGAATACCTGCAAAAAGCAGCCAAAGCAGTTGCATATCCTATATCTATCCTTATAAACAGAACCATAAATGAAGGAACCATCCCAGATATCTGGAAAATTTCCCACATTATCCCTCTACATAAAGGTGGAAACTCCAATGAGTATTCCAACTATAAGCCAATAGCACTCTTATCACCCTTAGCAAAAGTTATGGAAAAATGTATTCACCATCAACTTATCAACCACCTAACCCAACATAATCTATTAGCTAATTGTCAGCATGGCTTCAGGCCATTTCATAGTACCACCACAGCCCTCCAATCTTTCACTGACTCTATCAATAAAAACCGTAACAACACCTTCCTCTCATCTGCACTCTTTATTGATCTGTCAAAAGCTTTTGACATGGTCAACCACCCACTACTCCTAAAAACTCTTGAATCCCTTGCTCTTGACACCAAGGCTATTCATTGGTCTAAGTCGTACCTTAACAATAGGAAACAAGCAGTCCTTTGGGAGAATAAACTATCCTCACACCTACCAGTCTCCCTTGGAGTACCTCAGGGCTCCATTCTCGGCCCACTTCTATTCTCAGTGTTCATCAACGACCTTTACTTAGCAATCCCTCAAGCTACTTGCATACAATATGCAGATGATTCCACGCTCATATGTTCTGCCAACTCCACATCCATTGTCCATAAGGTAATATTCCAGCAAACATGGTCATACAGTAGTGAACAAGATACATCACAATGTCCGCAGACATAAGTTGGCACACAATATGGTCATAACAGATGTGGCTTGGACACAGCAGAATCTAGGTATAGGTGATGAAAAACAACGGCAGACCTCCATGGTGTTGCCATGGCATGTGCCAAACATATACAGAGCAGGACATGATAATACACATGAAATGGCAAAGCAAATAGTGTTAAATACACAAGTCATAAGTAGCACAGGTTAAGGGTGATAACACACTGAAAACTGTGAATGGCCATGACAGAAACAGGCCAAAAAGGGATGAGGGTAGCAAAGGCTCTTATCATTATGATGCACATATCAATGATAATGGTGATATTGGGTGGGAGCATAACAGCCCTACACAGAGCATATTAGTACATAGTATAGAGATGTGTGGATGTAAAAAGACTGTAGAAATGTAAATTCCCCAGTCATACTGTAGATAAAGAATGTCTGTTAACATTCACACCTACCTATGCCATTATGTTTTCTCACAATTAGCTAAGTCCTTTAGCCTCAGGTGATAGTTTACAGCCTGCATGACATCCACTGCACTGTATGACCCTTATCTACCAATGAGCATGGTATGGTATAGGGCACCCCTCCATTGTATCCAGCATCCCCTTTTTGGTGATGGTGGTAATCCATGGATGCTTGCCTCCTTACGTCTGTACACATGGTGCTGTTCACAGGTAAGGACATGTAGCAACATCTGTATAACTACTGTACTAGACCTACAAAGTGTCGGAGATGGCTATGCTAACTCATCATGTTATTTTTGAGTGCAGAGTAGGGGTGGTACTTTGAGATCATACAAAGACACAAAAGATGGAGAAAATAATGGTGGAACATGCTGTGCCCAAAGGACATGAATGCCACAACATATAGGTTTGTCATGAACATAGTGGTCATTGAACCATCTGTACAGTAGTGGGAAGGTCTCACGTGAGCAGTGATCTGGACAAAGCATCATATACAGTACTTATTTCAAAAGGTGGAAGGTAAACTAGTGCAAGAATTGTTTAACATCAAAGATGAATGAGGGAACAGCCATGTAGCACAACCACAGATCAATATGTTGCATATAAACTTCATAGAATTTGGCAAGGTAGAATAAAGAGCCACGTACATTTGCCTCAGAGAGTGAGCAGCCAAGTGAATTATATGATACCTACTCAAAATCCATCATAATAAATCTTTGGTGCAGTGTACAGTGACATGTGGCTACAATATCTGTGATGACTGCAAACATGGTGTCATAGGCAGCGTGTCTCATGGTGTTGACAAGGATGCCAATCTAACATTCTTATCAAACCCTGTAATGCCATAGATTTTATAAAGTTACCTTCAAAACATTCTTCAACTTGGGAAGGTGCCATCCATTAACCATATTACACTACCTGAGGTATGGTTAATATTCCATGCAGTAGTCCTGACATGAAGGGGAATTTAATTACCATCACAGGCAGCATGACTCAGTATACAAGTACCATCTCTCAGCCAGATGCCAATGGCATGGCATGTTTGTGTCTCTGTCCTTTACATTGGGTTTGCCTTATCAGTTGTTGTAAATGTCCTTTTCGAGGGCACTTGTTGGATGTCAACAGTAGCACTCCTTGACACACACCTTTCCAATACTGCAGCTGGTATGTCTGTCTGTAGATGTTGTAGCCTCCTCTCTTACTGCTTGTGCTATTTAGGCAGATGATACCTCCCTGTAGGTGTATTATCTGATGGTCAGCTGTGCACCTCAGTAGTTCCTCACTATGCTGTGTCTGCCCTCCCCCTACATCTATTAGTCTTGTTGGGTAGACATCCCCAGTATGATCAGCCACTGGACCACCTTTCATGATGAAACATGCACCACTTCATCACTAACATGGGCTTATTACATTGACTCATTGAGGTTTTGTGCATAGATTCTATTTTCCCCAGATATTTCCAGCACCACAGTCTCCACTTTCACAACCCACGCCATCGACATCCATAATCCTGAATTATGGTAGTAACAGTGTACAGCTGTTATCCAGATATATGCATGGAGAGAGCTGTTCACACTCAATGACTGTTCTTTTAACATAGTTTGGGATGTATAGTCATGCTATGCTAACAGTCTAACAGTCAGCATATTACATGTCAGGGTTTTGGAACAATCAACCACTATACTTTCTTGCATAAGATCGTACAATGTGTTGAACAGACAGGAAAGTGTGTCTCAAAAACATTAGACTTTTTTGTTGTACAACAACCACTCATAGTGGAACCATACACTATACATATGCAATTTAGCAACTTTAATTCATTTTGCACTACAGGTATGTATACGAAATGATTATTTTCTGTATCAATTTTTTGTTTCTGTGTCTGTCCTGTCTGTCCTATATAAGGACATAAAATGTATGCAGTTGTACACATTTATTTAAATACACAAAGTGATTTTATTAGTGATATAAAACTGGGTGCTGCTTTTTACTGCCCTGTATCAAACAGAAACCACACTTCTTACTGGTTAAATGAACATTCCAGAAGAAGCAAATCTTCTTGGGACTTATGATGGAGCATTTAAATCAAACCCAATGATGTAGTTCATTTTTACTCACTGTCATCAGGAGTTTTCAAAATTCATATGCTAAATTCGGAGACAAACAGACAAGGCAGACATGCAGACAGATACACACACACACGCACACGTGCACACGTGCACACATGCACTCACACACACACACACACACACACACACACACACACACACACACACACACACACACACACACACACACCACACAAATTATTTAAAGACATCCAGAGAAAGAACACCTTGAAATATGGCTTGAATGTACATCTCCTGCTACCTATTTGTCCAACTTCCCTTGACAGCTCAGCTCAATGTGACAACAAACAGAATACAAATATTTAACTACCAATACTTTAATTAAAAAAAAAAAAAAAGAAATTATGCAAAATAACAGTTTAAAGTTAAATATGCTGCTATTCTCTACTCTACCTCCCTATGAAAGATCAACCCGACTATTCAGTTATAGGAACAGCTCACTACTTTAACAAGGTGTAACAGCAGAAATATGTGGAATGGTTTGGAATTATAGGTTTGATTTACTGCAACCTAACCTAAGTGACTGATTCTAAGAGGTCTTTAAACTGCTTAGTAGGCAGAAAATCCAAGGTTAAGTTTTACCACACAAGGTACTATTGCAACATTGAATTGGTGAGTTTATATAAATTACTTTTATGCAGAAATGATTGGCAGTGTCCTTTGAAGTTTAAGTACTTACCACATTAATTTTTGTTAAAGAAATCACTTGATTCTCAGGCTTGCATTCCTTGTATGATGCCATTTTGTTTATGAAATTGTTTTCTATGTAAATGCTTTTCTACATTTTTCAATAAACACTTATTATTCTAATATTATCTCGAGAGCAGCAAAAATAAAAAAGTACAGATGGGAATTTATAGCTCCAATGTAAATTTTGCTTTATGAAGTGAGCAATAATTTAATCAGAAAACAATGGGAAACGGTTGTTTAAAATCTGATAGTAGAAGTAAATATGGAGAGGTAAATTCTAAATTATATACATGTACAGTAATGGTACATGGGAGTAACTCAAAAGGGGAATTCAATGCTAAATGGTCTGTTGTGCTCTAAGAATTAATAACAAACAGTAGATGGCAGTAGAGACCTACAGAAATCTCTCTCTTTTTACTACAAGACCCTTTTGAATACAACAGAGGCATTTAAACTCTAAAATGTGTCATTATAAACTTTAAATTACAACTTAGTTGTATTTTATGAAAGTAGCTAATTTATGATGGTCTTAATTTTGATTGTTTTCTTTCCTCAAAACATAGACTGACTGAGTACCTATTTAGCTACAGACTAACAGTTTTAAATCATTTCTATTATCTCATGTCTCACAACCTTTGTTCGAAGGAATCTCTTTTTTGTGATGTTGCCTGAAATAAACTCTTCTACAGACAGCTGTCTTAACTTTTAGTAGATCTTGGTTGGCTGCATCACAGAATTCTTATTCTCGTGATATTTTTTTGTCTTTTTTAACAGATTATAACTGAATGATAGGCATGTAATTTTGGAGTACAGACATTTGAGTTTTGTTGTGTAAATTGCTGCAGTCATGCATTTTTGACAAAGTGCTCTACCCTGTGTGTGGAGATAGTTTGCTATCTTGTATTTGTAGGTGATGACATCTTGACTATTCTACTGCTTTATTTAAAACATATGAGCAGGTCGAAGAGTAACTCTTATAAGCGACCTGCTGATTCCCTTTTTCCTCACTTCATCATATAATTGAGTATGTATCTTCTTTTTTAAATGTTATACCTTTGCATTCAATAGTACATCCTGCTGCACAGGTTGCCTTTGTTTTGCAAATGTACATTCATATAGAAACAAAAAGACGGCATGTTTATTGGTTAGGAAAGACATAATTTGATCAATACAATGCTCCTAAATAACATATGATTTCAGTGCTCCTGAGCAGGGGATTCTATTTTTCATGCAGAAGTTATTTTTCTTTCTCATACAAGGCTTTGATAGTGTACATATCTATGTCGTGAATTAGGCATTTTTGGCATAAGAAATATTTACCGCTGTGTGCATATGTTTCGTTTGTTGTTAGTAAATCAACAGGCTTATTTATTATTCTGCTCAAACTTTTCTAATTACAATAATTGCCTGTTTCAGACATTTACTGTTACTGTCATCTTACCATTTATTTTTGTTTATTTATGATTACTTATCAGGGTAGCAGACTGTTAGAGAGAAGGAACGATTGCAGTCACAGCCTGCCAGTTACAACAGAAATAAAAAGCTAAGAATTTTATAGCTAGCAAAGAGAACAAAGAAAAGTTGAAGATCAAAAATTTCAAGCAGATTGAAAATGAATGGAAGTATAAACTCTCAAAGCAACCTCCCCACACCTTATACACCCCTCAATCCCAGTATACTCAAATAATAACCACTCCCAAACACAGACCTGAAAAATCAAACCATGCTCCTGTACCCCGCAATCTGCCTCTGGAGGATAGCAGGAAAAACTGTACCCATAATTTTTGAAAAACTGCAAACTAAATACTACGCACCTTGCTTTCTTATAGCTAGATGTTCACCCCTATCTAAAACACAGGTATGCATATTTAACTGTTCATCAGTAAAATAGTTTAAGCACTCTATAATCATCCCTAAAAAAAAAAAAAAAAAAAAAAAACAGGATCTCCTCAACTTGTCACGAATGCTGAGGCATCTTCTGCCCTCTCCTCAATCTTTTTGAAAAAATAATCTACAATCAGTTCTCAAAATGAACATCGAAATGATCATTATGCTCTCGTGGATTTATATACAGTCACAGGTAAAATATACAGCTCACTGGAAAAGAAGCATGCTAAAGGTATATAACATTGTTATGTATTTTTTTTGTGTACTAGCAAATGTTTTTATTCTTGGAATTTGTTTATATTTTGTAACTTTGGAGCTTTTCTCCCCGGGTCCCAACTGAAAAAGGGCCTCAGACGAGACGGACCAACCCGGTCAACAAATGTCAAATAAGCAAATAAATAAATAAATATAAAGTAAAGGTCCATAGATACTTGTACATAGATACACATATATGTGTTTTGATCATATAAAAGGGTTGATTCATTCATGTATTTTTATAGGTTCATAGGTAGGTACTAGGCTATCTGCCTGAGGGCATTTATAAGCCTTGCCAGAGTGTGTCGGCTTTTGCCTCCTCATTGATTAATTAACTGATCCTCTATCAAGCAGAGCCAATGAAGTGATCCCAGGGGTGTATTTTCTGTTACCCATCCACTTGTCAAGGTTTCTCCTGAAGAGTGTTAGTCAGGGGCTCTGCCTGATGTAACTTGGAATTTTGTTCCAAAGCATGGGGAGTCTCTGTGACAGGAATCTATCCCTCCAGCATGTTCTGTTTATTGTTGTGGCGAGGTTTAGCTCACTAGAGTGCGTGGCTCGCAGTGACTTGGATTTCTTTAGGTGGAGCATGTCCATCAATTCTGAGTTGGACATGGCTTTGTAAGTCAGGCAGAGATCATCTCTGAGTAAGAGATATGCCACTGAGTACAGCCGGAGTTTTTTCAGTTGGGCTGCATAGGACATATGTTTGAGGCCAGTAATCCTCTTGGTGAGGTACTTTTGTGGTCTTTCCAGCTGTTGGAAGTGTCTTGTGAGGTACATCCCAAATGAGGCATTGTACTCTATGATGGGTCTAATGAGGGATGAGTAGAGGGGCACTATAACCTCTTTATTTCTAGATGCAAACCGTTTAGTAATTAGATGGGCTACATAGAAGGATTTCCTAACTACTTTGGCAATATGATTGTCAAAGGAGAGATTACTATCTACCTGGGTCAAAAGATCTCTTATTACCTCTTCTGTATTAAGGGGGCTGCCACCTATGTGGTAATTCGTGGATGTTTTGTTTTTCCCAAACAGGATGACTATGCATTTTTTGGCATTTAGCTTGAGGCCATGACTTTGATACCAGGTGTCCATCTCAGTAAGGCTCTTTTGGAGGATGTCCGTGTCAGTCGCAGAGTCAATTATGGCTCCCAGTTTACAGTCATCAGCGAACTTGGTCAGCCATAGTCCTCCTGTGTTTGCCTGTACTTCTGAGAAGTATATGCCGAACAGTAGGGGTCCCAGGACCGAGCCTTGTGGGACACCACTTGTGACTGGTTTAGAGTCTGACCTGGAGCCTGCTATTCTTACCATGTGAGTTCTGTCTGTAAGCCAGTTGGCAACCCATCTCATGACGTAGGGGTTTATGTTCAGGCTGGTGAGTTTTTCTGTAATACCTGAGTGGGGAATGGTGTTGAAAGCCTTGGCGAGGTCAAGGTAGGCTTTGTGAATGACCTTTCCCTTGTCTATGGCCTTGGTGACTGTCTTGAAGAAGTCAACCAGGTTTAGTAGGCACAATCTGCCCTTAACAAAGCCAAACTGGGTCGGGTCAAGAGTTTGGAGGTTCCCAATGTCTTTGTTAATGAGTTCCATGATGATGCACTCCATAGCCTTGCAGACCAGGCTAGTCAGGCTTATGGGGCAATAGTTACCAGGGTCAGTTGTGGCGCCTCCTTTGTGGAGAGGAATAACTGTTACTGTGCGCCTTTCTATGGGCACGTAGCCTGTGGAGAGGCTGAGGCTGAACAGCGTGTTTAGGTGGAGGGTTAGTTTGTTCTGTAGTTTGTGCAAGACGCAGCCTGGGACACCATCTGGTCCCACTGATGATGTGTTTTTGGCTTTTGAAAGGGCTGTTTTCACCTGTGCGTCTATGATTTTTGGGACACTACACTTTTCTGGTATTGTTGTGGACCCTTTTGGAGGTGAGAGACGGGTGAAGTTTGCACTGAATCTATTTGCCAGGATGTTGGCAATATCAGTAGGTTCAGTATATTTTGTGCTATTTTGCACTAGTTCACTGCATATCTGCGAGTTGCCACTTAGATTCTTAACATAGCTAAAGAAGGCTTTGTGGTTATCTTTTGAATCCTTGGCTATTTTTCTTTCGAAGTTAGCCTTGGATGATTTCATGAGGGACCTCAGTTTCTTACTGATACTGATCAAGGATGTCTTTCCTTCTTGGGATTTGCATTTCTTCTGAACTAGTTTCCTCCTTCTATTGTATAGCCTGTTTATTGCAGGGTCCACCAAACTGGTTTCCTTCTCTTAGAGGAGTGTGTCTTGGTTTTGCTAGGGATGGCATGATCCATGCATCCTTGTAGGTGATCATAGAGTGCATTTGTAAAGGTTTCTGCATCTTGGGCAGCGTTATCCTTTAGCGTGGGGGCTGTGAAACTTACCACCTCTGTCTTAAGTAAGGTAAAGTTTGCTTTAGAAAAGTTTTTACTGTGGTTTCCTTAGTTGGGGGTGGTGGTGGGGTGCGGACATCCAGAGTGATTAGTTTATGGTCTGATCTAACCAGTGACGGGTTGACCTCCGGTGTGGAACACCTGTCGCCCATATTGGTGATGACCAGGTCCAATATGTTTTCACCTCTGGTAGGGGAGTTTACCAGCTGATCCAGGGCATTTGAGTTGACAAATTCCAGGAAGTGCTGGGCCTGGGAATTTGTACTCTAGTAGTTTTCCCAGTGAATAGTAGGGTAATTGAAATCGCCCAATATCAGGGTGTTTGGTAGGACCCTCATGTTTTCCAGTGTCTCCAGAAAGGTGGAGTGGTGGTCCTGGGTCATGGAGGGTGATCTGTAGCAGGCCACAATTTGCAATGCAGATTTGCCCAATGTTAGTTGCACATGGATGATCTCAGAGGTATCATGCTTCACCACTAACCTGGAGGTGTAGGTATCCTTGATGAATATGGATACACCCCCTCCTTTTGTGTTTTGGTCCGTGTTCTGTGGCCAAAATGTGTGGAATGAGTTGTAGCCCTGTAGTACTGGGATGCTGTCTGGAGCCTTGAACCAGGTTTCAGTTACTGCACAGATGTTGACATTCTCCATACTGAGGAGTGTTTCGAGTGCGTGCATTTTGAGATTTAAACTCCTGGCGTTGAGTAGCATAACCCTCAGTTTTTTGTTAATTGTGCTGTTTACCGAAGTGGGTTTGACTTTTGAGCCTTGCCTAAAAAAGGCACTATGGAGGCAAGAGCCTTGGCCAGTATTCAAAAGCCTAGGGGTGACAGGTGCAAGCCATCTCTTGTCAAGCAACGCAGCTTGTCAAGCATGTCATTCCAGGCTGACAGACACTGGATCCCCTTTGAATGACACCAGAAGCTTAGCCAATTGTTGTAATTGATCATTTTTTTTTTATACTGAGGTATTCTTCGTGAGGGCAGGATGCTACTCAGGGTCAGGGTCATACCAGCCTGGGCTACATGATCAGGGAGCTCTTCCATGTTTATTTTCATGTAGTCCAGGGAGATATGTCTCAGGTCATTCACACCAACATGAACAATGACAGAGTCATATTTATACTTGTTCTGGAGTGACCTGAGTGTTTGTGTTATGTGGCAGATTCTGGCTCCCGACAAGCAGCTAACAGAAACCTTCTGCTTGTCCAGCCTATTGAGTGGGATGTCAGTGTGCCTGACTACAGAGTCACCTATTACTAGTGTGTTAGGTATGTTATTTTGCCTTAAGGGTTGTGATTGTGCGGCACACTGATTTTGTGTTTTATGTGTTGTCTGGTTTGTGACAGGAAGTGCAGGTTGTTTGGATGTCTGCTTTGGAGGTCTCTGATGCTTTTGCAGGTTTTTATTTAGAGCCTCCGAGTATGATTTTGTGTATTTATGTGTATTTTTTGCCAGTGCTGGTTTAGTAGGTCTTTGTGCGGCTGGAGTTGTGGTGCAAGTGTTAACCTTCTCCTCTTGACTGTCTGTTCCAGTCTTGGGTGGAGACAGTTTAGCTTCCAGTTTGTCTGTATAATTGCATCTCTCGCATATGTTAGTGTTTTGTGGTAGGAGGAGAGGGTTGTCTGTGTACATGAGGCAGTTGTAACATTGCCTCAGGATACCCTGATTCACCAGCTGGACTGGAGAGTGCACCTGAAGTTGCCCTTTGGTCATGCCTGAATAGTAGGGTGAGCTGCTTAGTCTCTTGGTTGGTGAGGGGTGAATAAAGAGCCTTGTCCTGCTGGGCAATCAGTGTCAGGGTATATTAGTGCTTGCTATTAGGTCTGAGCAAGTGCTGGGCTGTAAGATGCTTTTTGAGTGCTTAGGTTAAGGCTTAGACTAGTTTCAAGGAAAAAAACTGAAGAGGAGACTTAGTGGAGCCAGGAATAATTTAACCGTAGCTAACTGGCACTGCCCGGTGCGCAAAACCGTGCAAACGCGGTTTTTATAGTAGGGAAATGAAAGAGATAGAAATTAGCCCAAAATGGCCAATAAACTATTAACTTCTGGGCTGGAGCCACTCCTCCAGGGACAGATAGGTTGCTCAAAGCTCCCTTCTCTCACAGGTGAACAGAGAAACGTCTTTCTAATCAAGTAAGGTATGGGCAACTCAGAAACTAGTATCACACCCCTGAATTCAGCACTAGCCTGAAAACTGGACTATACTAGCTTAGAAAGGCTGGAAACAAGGAATTTATTTTTGTTTTTTTTTTGGTTTTTTGAAAAGATAAGGCAAAAACAGTACAAAATACACTTAAAACAGCTTTAAATGACTACAAACAATCAGAAAAGGCTATTGCACTTTAGTGTGTAGCCTACAACAGTTAAACAAATTATTTAAATAAAAAACAACTTTTTAAAAGTGCAGGCAGTCAAATAAGTACAATATGTGAAAAAACAAGCTTTTAAATCACAATAAATGCTGCAAAATCTGCGTTTTGGTAGAAAACAGTTAAGTACAGCAAGAAAATACAGAAAACTGATACTTAATCACTCCAAAGTCTCTCTCCTAAGCTAGAAGGCTTGTATCAGTTTAAGACTTTCTAGTGCTACCTAGTAGGTTAGTTACAGGAAAGATGGGAAACAAGCACAGATGTGGTCTTTTAAACCAGAAGGTTGAAAGAGACGGACAAACTGTCCAAATGGTCAATAAACTATAATTTCTGGGCCAAGAATCTCTCCTCTCATGGTAGATAGGCTGCCTAGTGCTTACCACTCCTACTGATAAGCTAGAAGGCTTCCCTCCAACACAGAAAGGCTTGCTGGGCTCAGAAGCTTATCAACAGTCCTGGATACAGCAACTCTGTATCTGGACTAGGCTAGTTACAGGAAAGATGGAAAACAAGCACAAGTGTGGGTTTTAAACCAGAACGTTGAAAGAGATGGAAAAAAACTGCCCAAACGGCCAATAGCTACTATTTCTGGGCCAGGGACCACTCCCCTTGTGGTAGATAGGCTACCTATAGCTTATCACTCTCACTGATAAGCTAGAAGGCTTCCCTCTAACATAAAAAGGCTTGGGGGGCTCAGAAGCTTACAAAGAGTCCTGGAATACAGCAAATCTGTACCTGGACTAGACTAGTTACAGGAAATGCAGGGAACAAGTACAAATGTAGGCTTTTAAGCCAGCAAGTTTAAAGAGATGGAAAACTGCCCAAATGGCCAAATAAACTACAATTTCTGGGCCAAAACTTACTCTTCCCATGGAGGATAGGCTACCTAGTGCTTACCACTCCCACTGATAAGCTAGAAGGCTTTTCTCCAACACAGAAAGGCTTGGGGGCTCAGAAGCTTACCAACAGTCCTGGATACAGCAAGTCTGTATCTGGACTTGACTAGTTACAGGAAAGGCAGGAAACAAGCTTAGTATTTTTTTTTGTTAAAGAAAAGCAGATAAAACAGCAGTAAATACAATTCAAATTGTAGTGCAGGCCAGCACACCCAAGCGTGTAGCAACACTACGGCAAATACAGTTCAAATAAATGCAATTAAATTAACAAATGAATAAAAAACAAGTGCAGAAGGCAGTAAATTAGAAGGCTACTAACAAGCAGTATAAGTGCAGAGTAAGAGCAACTGAACAGATAACAGCACGCAGAAGAGCAACTAAGAGTTACAGTAAGAACAGATGAATTTTTCTATATATATATATATATATATATATATATTTTTTTTTTTTTTTTTTTTGAGGGAAGGAACAGAGCAGGATTAAGAGGCTACAGGGGTTGTCCTTCCCAAATGCTCTCTTTGTACACAGTAGGAGTGCCTGAAATCAGAATATGACCTCACTACACTCAGCTGAGTGAGCAAATGAGATGGGCCCAGAATGAGTATCCAAATACAAATCTACAAGAGGGGCGGGCAATTTTAAAGCCACCAACATTAATACCAAAACAAGAACAGAGAGGGTGGGTGGGGAACTAACTGTAGAGAGACAGCCACAACTTCAGTTGAGTTAATATTCAGTGAAAAACACAAATAAATAAATTAAATACAGTACTATATGCAAAAGAGCAGATAAAAGTGTACTTAAATTCATTTATACATCCAGCTGATTTCAGGTAGATGTTAGCCGGCCAAAGCTCTGATATTAAGCAGAGATAACTCAAAATGTACCACTTATATAAGGCAAGACAGGATGTCAGTGATGAGCTGAAACTACCCCCCACTGCTATCAATGGCTACACAGAAATTCTAAAAAGTACTCTGCAGAGAGACAGCCACAACTTCATTTGAGTTAATATTCAGCGAAAAACACAAATAAATAAATGAAATACAGTACTATATGCAAAAGAGCAGATAAAAGTGTACTTAAATTCACTTATACGTCCAGCTGATTTCAGGTAGATGTTAGCTGGCCAAAACTCTGATATTAAGCAGAGATAACTCAAAATGTACCACTTATATAACGCAAGACAGGATGTCAGTGATGAGCTGAAACTACCCCCACTGCTATCAATGGCAACACAAAAATTCTAAAAAGTACCCTGTAGAGAGACAGCCACAACTTCAGTTGAGTTAATATTCAGTGAAAAACACATATAAATAAATCTATATGCAAAACAGCAGATAAAAGTGTACTTAAATTCACTTATATGTCCAGCTGATTTCGGGTAGATGCTAGCCGGACAAAGCTGATGAAATTCTAAATAAAATAGGACAAAAGTTCCAAATAATTTTGAATAAGTTCAACTTTATTGCTTTGACTTAGTGCAGTTCTTGGCTTTGTGCATACTATTAGCCCAGTCACCTTGTTTTTTTTTTTTTTTTGTGACACCTGCCTCGATTTTGGTTAATAGATCAAACTAAGTTATCGGTTTAATTATTTGCATTGGTTCTGAATGCTGCTCTTTCCCCTTATTTGGGTTCTATTGTGAACATCGTTCTCTGTGACAAAAATATGCTTTCTGTTTGATTCTGCATTGGCTGGTGTTACATATACATAATATACTATTAGGTTCCTTTTTGGGATGGACAGACAGATGGGCAGATTTCCACAGTGTATAACTCTGACTGATTTATTCATATACTGCAAACTCATACTATAATATAATGGCTGACAGACATGATGTGGTCTGAAACATCTGAGAGTTGTAGGAAATTCATGCAACATAGTTGAATTATTCAAAGGCAATAATTGGTATCAGATTTTATAGGCTACCAAATTATCCTATTGGATAAGCAGAAAATGTTCAGCATGCTGTTAAACATAAATATAATTAGCGTAATGGCAAAATTGTAAAGAAGTAATCATATAAAGATGGTGAAAACTGTTTATATCAAATGGTGAAGCAAGAATTCTGTAAGCATAATCAATGATTTTAGCAAAACATGACTTTGAAATATAAAATTGCTTCACTGGCCAAAAAAAAAAAAATGCTTCATTGGCCAAAACACTAAAATAAAGGGATTGTATAAGATCACCACCCACAATGTCAAGGAACAAAAAATCATTTCCACAAGCTGAAAAACTAAAACCATCACAAATTTAAACAAGTGACACACAGTTGTTTGCAGGAGGCTATCCCCATGTGCCTGTGGAATCAAATTCCTACATCTTTGATTTGCATATACAGCAACTCACAGATTACACTAATTTAGAGGAAAGGGTAAATAAGGAAAATGAATGCGTATGCACCCTCTCCCTGCTCTCTTACTGTAACACAGCACTGTCTGCCGGACACAGTCAGCACCGTCTTTCTTTTCACTCAACAGATAGTAAAAAGAAATGCGTATGCACCCTCTCCCTGCTCTCTTACTGTAACACAGCACTGTCTGCCAGACACAGTCATCACCATCTTTCTTTTCACTCAACAGATAGTAAAAAGAAATGCATATACCCCCTCTCCCTGCTGTCTTACTGTAACACAGCACTGTCTGCCGGAAAGAGTCAGCACCATTTTTATTTTCACTCAACAGATAGCAATAATGATCTTCCTACTATGACATTCTGAGTGTCATTGTTGCAGGACTCAACAAACAGTAGGTTTTCCAAAATAAAGAGATGACTGCTTAGCATCTATTAAATAAGACAGGGTTTTACAATAGACAGAGACGATACCAGTTTTTAGACAATGTTAGGATTTCTTCTTGAGCTAAGAGATTTTTAGATGTTATTGAGTCCAGAAGGGGAGCTTATGAAGTCCAACATGTTTAGATGATCTATTAAATAACTGATGATGATCATATGAAAGGTATCACATCATTGTTACCATGTTCAGATCATAATAATGCAAGGAAAGGTACTGACTGAGAACTGTAGTTACAATGGATATTAAAAAACGATAGTAACTTGCCAAACTTATGCATGGTAGATTTAGATAGGGCTGCAAGAAGGAATTAATTTATAAAGGAAACATTGGAAACTCTCATCATCGATATAGAACAAGTGAGAAACATTGGCTGGGGACTATTTTTTTAACGTCTGAAGCATTTTAATAGTAGTCAATAAACATAGCTATGTTAAATACAGCATTAGTCTCCCTGACTTCAGTAAATTAATTCCTGTGAGGCTAATGAAATGGGAAGATGTACTCCCAACATTTTGTCTATACAACTAAAACTGACACTAAACTTCATACAAGTTTATATTTAACATATAATCATCCTGTGTACAGATTAATGTAATTAGTAATCAATATTCACCATTTTCAAAATGAAAACCTGCCAACCATCCTGTGCATTAAACAAAAATCATTGCTTAAAATGAGTAGCAATTTGATTAAATTGCCAGGAGTGACCTCACGTCAATGGAAACAGATGGAAGAAAAAATGTTCACAGTGAACAATTGGAATGTTCAAAAACAGTAAGCTATGTATTTTTTTTAAATAAGGCCATTGTATGGTGCCAATATGTCATGGCAGGCTTGTGGGAAATTTATGGTGTACTCATGTTGGAAGGTTATACTTTAGTCACTTGGTCTGCACTATTATATCCATATATCCATATACTGCATCCTGCTAAGGAAAAATGAGGGATAATCATTCCAAACCATTGCATAAAGCAAATGCTTCAACCACTATGGGGAACATGTGAATGGGGCTGCATTTTAAATATGACGGAAATATTCATCACAGTATGTATTTGTATAGCAAGTTGTATAGAGATAGAGCAGGAAACGTTAGTAAGCAACATCTGGACAACATTTACGGAGCTGATGTTTTGATATGGGGGGCTCTCCCTTCCCTTTAGAATAGGATAGCAGTGCTGTGTTGGTATTACATTTACTGTAAACATAGTGATCAATATAGTAATTTATTTATTCACTTTGTCAACTTGCTACTTTCATTGTGCATTTTTTGTTTAAAGTGTGCACATAAAAGCTGAAAGGTCCAGGGGGATGTGGACAAGATACTGACAGGCTAGCAGCAGATTTCTCCTGTTCTGCTATTCTTTTTTATTCCTGACAGGAAATTTTACTTCTAAGTTATCTTTTTTTAACCAAAAATTACTAGTTTGACTTGTTCTGGAGGATAATATACAACATTTCTATATACTAATATTTTCCTGTCAAATTCTTGTCAAGAAAATTTCTTCACTTATAATCTAGAATGAGTCACACAAAAACAAGCTCTCAGGACTCATTTTTAAAAAGGAGCTTCAGCCTGTTCTTACCAGCATACAAGAACTTTTCTTGAAGACGGACAAAATGGATAACAAGTTAGACAATTTTACGGAAAAATGTTCAAAACAAATGGAGCAAATACAGGAGTCTTTAAACCAGCAGATAATACAGAATTCAGGGATAGAGGATGCCTTAAGTGACATAGAAGGGAGATTGTCTGAAGATGAAAACAACATTGCGTTCTTACTGAAACAAAATACTCTACTCCTGAACAAAATAGATTATTTAGAAAATAGCTTTTGGAGGAACAACATCCGTATTTTTGGTTAACCTGAAAGGATTGAAAGGGAAAGTATGACAAATGTTTTAACATCCTGACTCCCTAAAAGTCTTGACTTACCTGAAGCTATGTCATATGGCATTAAGAGAGCACACAGGTCCTTGGTTGTTTCCTCTTCTAAAAATAATCCACCTTCAAGATCTACTATTGTGAGATTTTTTCATCACAGGACAAAGAACTGATCCTTAAAACAGCCTGGACAAAATCTCCTATCAAGTTAGAGGATAAAATAATAACATTTGCAAATGATTATTTTTCTGCTGTGATGTCCAGGATGAAGTGCTTTTTGTCTTTAATAAAGGAACTTAAGAAAAGTCAGATCAAAGTTCATTTATTATTTCCAGCCAGATTTTAAATATTTCTTTCTGCTGAAACCAGAACCTTTAAGGAGAGAGACAGTGCTCAAAAATATAACAGCTTGCATAGAAGGTATAGATTAGAGCAGCAGCACCTTGAAAAGACAAGTAAATAGCTGGAAACGTAACGAAAGAAAAAAGAAGCTAAAAGAAATGTGACTGTTTAAACTCCGATATTAGTTAATTTAGCATATAGCTATTATTGCTTAGTAATAATCTTATGTTTTCATTTTAACTTACTTAAAATCAAAAAGGAAGCTTGGATGCATTCTTCACCAAGGTAAATACTTTTCATTCTATTTTTTTTTTCTTTCTCTAGTTTGATATTTACAATTAACAATTAACATATCTGTATATAAACAACTTACATAATCAAATTGGATTGGGAAATAAATATTTAATAATCCTTCTAATATTATAATATCCTTAATACTTGTCTTGCATTGGTGTTGCTTCTGCATACAGGTTTCCTATACCTACTTACTTCTATAGTTTTATATTAATTCATTTAGATATTGATTTATAGAAATATTAGCCTTTTAAATTAATAATATTTCTAATATAGAAAATTGCATATTACAATCTTTTTCCAGAAGTGCTATTTTATTAATTAATGTTGTAGCTTAGTTACAGTATTACACACTTATTACCAGTTTAATGGATGTGGACTTGTTTTATGATGTGTTTTTGTTGGTTTCACTTCATAAACATGAATTGCTGAAATATTAAATTTCAGAAATTCGTGTACATGAAGTCAAAACTTCAAAATAACGTAAATGCATAAGCACGAATGGTACTATGTCGAATTTGCACTTATGCATGTATATTATGTTGCAGAAGTGTTTGGCTGGGATGGTGTCTGCAGTTTAAAGTGAGTGAATGTGCGTGAGTGTTTTTCTAACTTGTACGAGTGGATTAGGGTAGGGAGGTGGAGGTATGATTGTGTGTGTTGGCTGTGTGTAATTATTTTTTTCTTTACTGTTTGTGCGATCTCAGAGTTAGTATATATAAGTGGGGGTGCAGGGGGGCTTGACCCCTGCATTTGTGTAGTGTAGGTGTGTGTCTGTGTGGTGGTTTGTTGTATTTAATTGTTTTTGGTGTGGGTGTTATGGTGTGTATGTTCTGTGCTGTATTGTGTATGTTCGATGTTTTGGTTTTGTGATTGTGAAGTGTCAGTGTTGTGATGGTTTCAGCTTTACACTGCCAAAATGTTGAAATTCAATGTTTCAGCATTTTTGAAATATGAAGTGAAACCATTTTTGTTACATTTATCTCTCAAGTTTCCTTATATGATGCTTGAGTTGTGGATGCCTGGGGTTGAATTGTTTCCTTCTGGATCATCTGTGATCTCTGGTGGTGATTTGGGGGTGGAGGTCACCTGTGGAGTTTTTGCTGGATGCATTTCTCAGGTGAATTTTTTTTCTTTTCCCTCTTTCCTCAATTTGTTGATCGTGTGTGGTTTGTTTGGTGTTGTGGTTGTTTTGTTGGGTTGTGGATTGTTGCGGTTGGCTGTGGTGTGCTGTTTTGTTTATGGGCTATATGAGGAACAGATGACCTTATTAATTTCTTGTGAGCAAATGAAAGCACTGGTTTGCCTCATCGGTGACTCATGCTCAATGACACTAACTGATTTTGAATGTGGTGAGCCCGAGCATTTACTATTAAAAAAAAATCTTGAAGCTTCTTGTGCTTGGCTTTCCCAATTTGATTGTGTGACAGGTTGGCCTTTGGTTTTGGTTCTGTGTTCTGCTTTTACTGTTGATGAGTGCGATGTTTGCATCTTATGTCATACTTTAGATTACGGAAATTGGAATTTCTGGTTTACTGTAATGTATAGTATCTTCTTGGCAGTATAGTGACATGAAAAGCATTACAGAGTAATTTCTATGAATGCCTCCAGAGCTGGACACACTCCTTTTATTGCCTTGTACCTGGTTTTGTGGATGCTTGTTTTGGGAAGTGCTGTTGAAGGCCATCTATTTTATTTTGAAAAGGGTTATGTGACTTGTTAAGGTGATTGTTTTCTGTGTTGCCTCCTGAATGGGCTCATGAAGTTTGTCATTGTGGAGGCAACTTGGGAACGGATTGGCTTTTGTATTACCCTGAAAGATTTGGGTTTGTTGTTTAGGAGGGGCTGTTTGCTTTGCATTGCTCATGTGAGCTGATTAGCCAAGGCAGTGCAGTGTGGCTGGTGGTTTGCTTTTCTCATGCATCATTGATAAGCATTGAGATGTGTTGTGTTGTATTCACGTTTTCTGGATAACAATTAAATAACAGATTGATATTGTTTATAATAACACTTTAAAATAAAATTTAAGTCTGCTTCTTGACTATGTAAATCTGCAGAGCAATTCTAATATTTATTAAGACAATCTACACTAGTTCACATGATAATGACTCCATCAATGTACCCCCTAATAGTCTGATCCTTGGTAACTTCAACTACCCCACCAAACACTGGGTGAACTATTCCTGCACTAATACACTCACCCAATGATTCCTTGACTTCATCAATTCTAATGCACTAGACCAGCTCATCTCACCCCCATAAGGGGAGATAACATTCTGGACTTGGTTCTCACTGACATGGGCGACCATTGCACCACTCCCATAGAAAGTTCTTCCCTGATGAGATCAGATCATCAGTCTGTCTCATTCGAAGTTTCTATCCACCTCAAACCACCCCCCAGCCGTAACCAGGATAAAAAACTTCTCAAAAGCTAACTACAACCTCCTAAGGGAGGGTATCAGTAGCTTCACACCACCACCCCCCTCAGACGATACAGACAACTATGCTGAACAGTACGGCAATGCAGTATGCAAGCACCTGTACAACTGCATGGACTCAGCCATACCCAACAGAACTAAAACCTGCTCCTCAAGAAAACACAAACCTGTCTGGTGGACATCCACCATCAACAGGTTTTGCAACAAAAGGAAGACGTTGTTGTCCCAAGGATAAAAAGGAATAAATTCCAAAATTGTAAAATCTCCCTCCTTAGCCTTAATAAGCAAATTATATCACTAGTGAAAACCTCCAAAGCCAATTGTGAATCGCAACTAGCCTCCAAAACAAAGGGAAACCACAAAGCCTTCTTCAGTTACATCAGGAACCTCCATGGCAAAGCCCAGGTTTGTTCCAAATTAGTACTTAATGGTACCACTTACATTGATCCTGTTGACTTAGCCAACCTGCTAGCAGATAGGCTCAGTGCAAACTTCACCCCCTGTCCCCCCAAAGGCCCATTTGAGAACCACGATACATGTCCTGCACCTCACATCTCTGTATATAAAGTGTTAAAGGCCCTATTCAAGGCAAAAAACACAGATTCCATGGGACCTGATAGTATCCTAGTATCCTGTATTCTGCACCATCTCCAGCAAGAACTAGGTTTACCATTGAGCACCCTATTCAACTACAGCCTAAGTACAGGCTTCATTCCAGCAGAGTGGAGAACTGCCATTCAGCCTAAGTACAGGCTTCATTCCAGCAGAGTGGAGAACTGCAATTGTCACCCCATTGCACAAAGATGGTGCCACTACTGACCCTGGAAACTATCACCCCATTAGCTTGACAAGTCTGATCTGTAAAGCCATGAAGCATATTATTATGGATCTCATAAATCAGGACATAGACAATCTCCAAGCACTTGACACCACCCAGTTTAGATTCCTCAAGGGCAGATCTTGCCTGTTGAACCTGGTTGACTTCTTTGAGACTGTCATCAAGACCCTGGATGAGGGAAAGTCAGTACATACAGCTTACCTCAAAGCCTTTGACACAATCTGCCACTCAGGCATCATCAAAAAGCTAGCACAACTTGGCATAAATCCCTATCTCATCAGGTGGGTGCCCAACTGGCTCACCAATAGGACCCACAAGGTCAAAGTAGGTACCTCTACCTCTGACAGTAGACCTGTCACTAGTGGTGTTTCCCAGGGATCTGTCCTGGGACCCCTACTGTTTGGCATCTACTTCTCAGAGGTCTAGGCAAAGACAAAAGGCCTGTGGCTAACCAAGTTTGTGGAAGACTGTAAGTTGGGTGTTGTCATTGACTCCCCAAATTATGTTAACATACTGCAAGAGGGTCTCACAGCAACAAATGACTGGTGCCAAAGTCATGGCCTTACGTTAAACACAAAAAAATGTATTATCATACCATTTAGCAAAAACATGGCCCCTACTGATTACCACATTAATAGCAACCCCCCCTAAGCACACAACCTGTGGTGAGATACCTGGGTACACAGGTTAACAAAAATCTCACATTTGACCATCATATAGCAGCAGTGGTCAGAAAAGCCTTTTACTTGGCTCATCTCATAAGTAAAGAGATTGCATACAGAAAAAAGGAGGTTATTACCTCTGTGTACTCCTCCCTCATTAGGCCAATAATTGAGTATAATGCCCCATTTGGTATGTACTTCTCCAAACATCTGCACCAACTGGAAAGGCCACAGAAATACCTCACAAAGAGAATCTATGGCCTCCAACACCTGTTCTATGTGGAGAGGCTCGTATCACTATTACTCTACTCAGTATCGTACATATTGCTCAGAGGTGATCTGTGTCTCACCTACAAGGCAATCTCAGACCCTGCCCTATTAGAGATGCTCCCTATCCATAAGTCTAACTTCTCCCCATTAGCCACTTGAAAGGCCTAAATCTAATATGTGACATCAACAAAATCTGCTGGAGAGACAGGTTTGTCTCCCAGAGGCTGCCCCATCTCTGGAATAGACTTCCCATGCACATCAGAGTACCTTGCTGACCCTCTTCAAGCACAACCTTGATGAGTGGATGGGAAACCACAAATTTGTCCCAGGGGTTCCACCTGTGTCTCTCACTTACAGGGGCAAGAGGTGCTGATTGAGTTTTGTTTTAAAGGGGATAAACTTTTGGATAGGCTTGGAAGAGCTCCAGGGCCATTAGCCTAGTAACCTCCTATGATCCTATGATCCTATGATCCCATTATAAAAGCTATACCTCAAAATAAATGAAGTTTAGTATTTCCCAATAACTTGTAACTTTTGCTTTAAATAATTGTCAAACAGTTCACTTGGTTATGCATTAGATTTGATTCTCAGTCTAGTTTCCACAGATTGGAAAAAGAAAATCTGAGGTCAGGATTGGTGAGCCTTTAGCCTATGGGTGCGGGAACAAAAGAGATGCATGGAGGAACTTTTGTTAAATCTTTAACTGTTAAAAAAAAACTTTGAGCAAAATATTCAGTCTTTAAAGTACATGCTTATTTCTCTGATTTTAAAGGTTGATAAAAACCCAGCAGAATGTTCTTCTTATAGACCAATTTCACTTTTAAACATTGATTATAAATGGCTATTTATGCCACTATAATTCAACATTTCCTTCCATATCTGATTAATAACGATCAAAATGGATTCATAGTAAATAGAAATACTTAAGATAACATTAAACGAATATTAACCACAATTGATTACGCTAATAATACTAAGAAAACATTAATAATTTTAGACATTAATAGTGCTTTTGACTCAGTAAATTGGAATTATCTTTTCTTGGTTTTAGAGGAATGCAATTTTTCTAAATGTTTTTTTCACAACTTATAAATCTACTTTATGAAAATTCCTTAGCTTTATGAAAATAGGTTTGTTTAATTTGGAGTCAATATTAATTTTTAAGGGAACTAAACAAGGTTGCCCCTTGTCACCTTTACTCTGTACTTTAATTATGGAATCATTTGCAAACTATATAAGATTGAGATTAGATATCAAAGGTATACAGATAAATAATAAATTAAATTCAAATATATTATTGTTTGCTGATGATATTCTTTTGACTTTAAATGATAATAAAGATTCTCTTAAAGCTGTTTTTAATGCAATAGAATCTTTTCAGAAAAATTGGGACTTACTTTTAATGAAAATAAAACCAAAATTCTACCTATTATATGGAAGAACAATTTTCTAAACATTTTGTGGGAGATAAAAATATATTATTTAGGGATAACTTTAACAGATAGCATTAAGAGTATAATAGATGCAAATGATAATAGTTTAGCCATTGTAAATAATCTCATTAACAAATGAAATATTTTTTTCCTATGGAAGAGAGGCTTTCTTTAATTACAATCATTATTTTACCCAACATTGTGTGTGTTTATATATATATATATATATATATATATATATATATATATATATATATATATATATATAGGGGGTTGGGAGGATGGCCTAATGGTTAAGGTGTTTGCAAGGTTTGAGTCTCACAAGGAATAATTGGTTAAGCTTCCAATAACTCGCAAGGGCAGTTAACCTAGTACTAACCTATGAACCTATAAATATATATGTATATATATATATATATATATATATATATATATATATATATATATATATAAATAATCTTTATCTCTCTCTTCTCTGAAAAATATAAAAGCGCTTAATTTAATATCCCAATAAACCTAGATTAGCATTAAATTACTCCATAAGTGATTGTTCTTTTGGTGGCATAGGTTTACCAGATTTAGAATTATATTCTTCATCATCAGTTATAAAAACAATCTCTGTCTCTCTCTGGTCAAATAATAATTATAATGCCAAATGGAAGGAGATACAAGAAAGTATATGGTTAAAATCCAATCATCTAATATGCTTGCATCAAAATATAAAAGTAAACAACAACTTTCTTTGGTTAATAAAAAATATATTCTGGATAATTGAAATCTACTAATTAATTCTAATTATATTTCCTTGACAATGACTTCCTTCAGAAATTTTATTTACAAAAATCGTGAATGTAATGGATGGATTTTTTTACTGTTTCATATGGAATACACACAAAACAAAATATGTACTTTTAACTTATCTACAACAACTGTATTTAACAACAGCAATTTGATAAATTGGTTTCAGCTGATGGATAGAGAAAAAATTGCAAAATGTAGAATATACAACAACCAAATTTAACTTAAATAAGGAAATGTGATTCAAAACTGTAGATATTCAATAGAAAATAAAATTCACTTAATGCAATCATCAGTAAAAATAATGCTCCTAAGTTTATTGGTCTTTTAATCATTCTGATGCATTAGTAAATATTCTGATGCATCAAGAAATATTGGAGAAAGGACTTTTATCCAGAGTATATAAAGTAATTAAAATTTGACAAAATATTATAATGAAGGTTATTGGGATTATTTTAATTCCATGAACAGTTATTATTCAAACGAAGAAGATAAAAAATATATATTATCCCCAAAGCAAACTGCTTCCTCATTAAAATGGAAATTGTTTATCTGGAAATTCATGCATAAAACTTTCATTACTGCACATGGAATTGAATCAGTATATATAAAACCAAGCAGGATGTTGGAGATGTAAGAGGAATATTAAAGCAGATTGGCAGCATATTTATATTGTAAAGTTATTAAACCATTTTGGAATAATATTAATGTTTTTACAGGCTCTATTTAATGATGAATTTATTTTAACCAAATCATTAATTTTATTCAAGACCCCAATACCTGCTTGAGTAAAGAAAATAAACTACTCACTTCTATGGAGTATTCTAACAATTGCAAGGAAAGTAATCACCAAGAACTGTAAAAATGAATTAACTCTAACTTTGAAACAATTTATAAGTATTGCAACCAATGTTTGTCATTTAGAACTTGTTGCAATGAAGATGAGAACAATCAGAATTACTACTTCTTACAATACCTGGATGAACATTAAAGAACTGCTAAATAGTCACTAATACATTAATAACAGACCTCATTTCATAAATATTTAGTGTTTTAGATGTATAATAGACACCTTTGTATATAGTTGGTTTTGCTTTGTTTTGCTTTGTTCTCCCATCGGTTTACTTGTTTAAATAATTTCTATATATATTTTAATTATTATTCTTTATTATCTAATTGCTAAATCTTAATATATTTTTTGAGAAAAAACAGTTGAAAGGTCCTGTACAAAGAATGAAGCAATAACACAAAAATAGATACTTAAGGAATGAATCACTAATCCATAGAACAGTTCATGCTAAACTACCCTGCCATATGCAGGTAAAGATATAAAGGCATACATGAATTCTGTGGAGGAATACATATAAGCATACCTTCATCAGTTATGTAAGAGCATTCTACTAAAAATAAGTAAACACAGTGACATTAAATTATGAAGCAAAAATAGCTTAGAAAGTGTTTTATTTATTTTTGCATGTTAACCAAGAAGTTCTGACTGAGAGAAACTTTATTTCACTAGAGTTCTGGGAGAAAGATTCCATAGATTTGCACTAACAATCACATAAAATAACTTGATAGAAAATTTCATGTAGTAATTTTTATTAAAGATAAACACACATGAAATGATTATCTCAGTGATAGTATACAAAGTGTCCAAGGGAGATTTAAACTGGTATGAATTAATTAAAACACAGGGAATGAAAAAGATGTTACTCATGCAGCTAAAGAGTGAAACCATACATGCTGATATTAGAAAAACTGATTTAAAAATCTTGAATTTACAAAAACAGACACAATGCTATACAGCTTATGAACAGAGGTATTCTGTGACATAAGTAATCTAAATGGGATGGTGCTGCATGGAGAGGGAGTATACAGTGACCGTGGATTTCAAGCATTTTCTGCTTTGAGGAAACAACATATGAAAACCATGGAAATAATAAATTCTAAGGCATTATACTACTAAAGATTGAACAAAAACAACTTATTACATACGTAACAACAGGCAGCTTATTGTTCAATGTTAGTCCAGTGGGCTAATGTAGAGCATTCTCATGGCAAAGATGCACAGTGCAAATCTCTTCCCCCCTTCAGTATTTCTATATTTTTTAATTATATTTTGTAAAACAAATCCCTTGTGCCTAGTGTTCCTCACACCCCTGATCCCTATACTGTTAAAGTGCCATTAGGGCACAAGACATTTAGAACAATTCTTGGTAGATGGTGTGACCCCCCCCCAATCTCCATACTACTAAAATACCACTAGGGCACAAGATGTTTAGAGTAATCAGTTGTAACTACTGTTCCCCCCACCCACTCTTCCCCACATCATTAACGTGCTGTTAAGGTGAAAGAGTTAAGCTAATCCCAGGAAGCTAGTTCTTCCCTCTACACACACATTAATCAAGAGGTGTGTGGATCACACACACAAACATACACATACATGCACACACAGACACACACACAGACACACACACACACACACACACACACACACACACACACACACACACACACACACACACACACACACACACACTGCTGCCTGACCCTCTACCTACCTCCCCTACCTCAAAGGCAGACATACACTTACACATACACATCCAGCCCTTCATATACTCTCAGGTATGCACCTCTCAACCTTAACTTACCGCTAAACTCCCTAGCACTTACCTCATCCATGATGGATGAATATAGCCTTTGGGCTGTGTTCACTACCATGATAAGGGGGAGAAGTGGCCATGCTAATCTACACTGTTGACCAATTAATATTGAATGGTGGATAGATACTTTCTCTTATACAATTTCATGGGATACAGCAAATGGCTCATTAGCATATAGCTGTCCCCTGCACTACTTCATTAGTATGTAGCATGTACATGGAGAAAGCCTGATATAGTGCCGTACATTTTTATGCAGATGCACCACTTTAGGACTGTCTTTGAATTCAAAAAGAAGTGCATACATACTATAACTGTTAAAGTATGCTGGACAATTGAATAGAAAACAAACGCATAAAAATGAAGAAAGGAGTTCACAACAGCCACTCGCTGAAGTCCAAAAACACGCTGATTACTTTAACATACAAAAAGTTTATTTAAAAACTAAGCAATGTTTTCTTCACTCCTCTCAAGTAACTTCATCAGAAAATAAAATAAACACACAAGTGTAGTCACATTTAAAAAGTCCGCTACAAGGCAGCATGATTATTCAAGCCAATCAGCTTGTCTCATTCAAGAGAAAGAGATTTAAAGCACCACAGCATAAAAAACTAGAATACTCAATCACTGTCAAATAGCAACAAACTAACATTTGTTAGCGATAATCACCCATGACATTTTAACTCAAATAACAGATGAAATGTTTAGTATATTTAATATGTAAATATAAAACAATGTATAGTAATAACTAGTTCTCTATAAAAATTAATCACTGTAAAATCTTATGTAATTTTTAGTTAATTTCATTGTCTCAAGTAGTTCTTTAATTTCAATAAACAAGCTATATTACAGTTATCATTGAGACCTGGATAAGAAAAAGCATTTAATGACAACTGCCATTCAAGTTTGCGACATTCAAATATTAATGAAGTAGGTCCTCCTCTGATGTCATACCCTTGTTGGTCTACTGCTATAAATCGAAAAGAATGACCAACTTTAATGTTAATATGCTTTGCTAAAGCGTTGTCACTTTTATTCTTAGAAAATGCATAAATGTGCTCATAGATTCTATCCCTAAATTTTCGGTCTGTTTTTTCCACATAAAATGCGGGACAGTTATTACAAACAGCTAAATAAATAATACTTTTTGAATTGCAATCCAGTTTGTGTATTATCAGGTATTTTCGACCTGCTATTTCAAATGTACTACCAGTTTTAACATATTTACACATCTTACAAGCCCCACAAGAAAAGGAGCCACTTATTTTATTGTTAGCTCTCGGTTTCTTAGTTTCTAGAAGATTCTTTAAGTTGGCTCCTCTCTTATAAATAATGGACGGGTGAGGGCCAATTCTCTCCATTAACAAGTTGTCTTTATACAATAAATACCAGTTTTTATATATGATAAACTTAACTTGGTCACTATCGTTATTAAAAGTAGTGATGAAACTGGTTTTATAAGAATGGCAAGTGATCCCTTGACATGCTACACGTCCATTACTACTACCATAGTTTTCCCTGTTCAATATATTTGTGGAATGTGGATCATAACAAGTGTCATCAACGTCAATGTTCAACTCGTTATTAGGTATCCTATCCTGTAGGATAGGATTAAAAATACCTGTCCTACATTTATTTTTTAATTCCACTACTAGTTCATGAACCAGGTAAGTAGGGTACCCTCTTTTTACAAACATATTTTCCAATTGTTCACATTCCACTAAAAAATCTGCTTCTAAAGAGCACATCCGCTCTGCTCTGACCAGTTGTCCCTTAATAATAGACCGTTTCTGTTTGAAAGGGTTAAAGTATGCTAAACTAATGTTCAGTGAAGAAACGCAGTTGCATTTTTCATTTATTTAAAATACATGATTTTTGTATTAAGTTGCATTATGAAAAAAATCAATATTTTTCGGGTTAAAGCAAAAATACGAGTGGCGCTCTATCTTCCCATGCACACAGATACATTCACATACACACACACACACACACACACACACACACACACACACACACACACACACACACACACACACAAACACACACACGTATGTATATATATATATATATATATATATATATATATATAGAGTCTATGTTAAATGTTTGAGCATCCAAAATGTCGAACATTATATGGTCGAGACCAAATGTTCAACATTTGGATGTTCAAACATAAAAAGGCTGTGCTGCCCGCACCCCCTTACTTAAATATACCAACTCCGAGACCGCACTTCAGTGCAGAAAAGGGAAATTCTCCCTATTTGCACCATACGGTGCCATTGAAAGTCTGTCTTCGAGCACTCAGAATTTTGAACATTTGGTGTCAACCATGTAACATTCGAAATTTTGAGCATTTGAAGATTTGACAGGTACCCTATACATATATATATATATATATATATATATATATATATATATATATATATATATTTATATGGTTTGCTATCAAAATTGTGCAAATTGGTTTTGCAAGTAATGACTTACTCGAACCAAAATGCCGAAAATGTGCATGCTGTTTGCTCACAACTCCGAATGTGATAATGCAGGTATGACAAATTCAACATTATCAACATTACCTGGAATTCCAGAGATATACTACCAATGTTTTGCAGAGGTGCAAGCCCCCCTGCACTCTCCACACCCACTGCTAATTATATATACTCCAGGATCATACTACAGTGAAGAAATGGGTATTTTTCCCAATCAGCACTGTAGTGTGATCCATTTGAAACAGCTTTATTCAAAACCATGAACACAAGCTACATGTCAATGCGATGTTTTGGAGATGATGGGATTTCCACTCGCAGTTTTAAACATTTGCACCTTTACCATTGACCTTATGAATGACAGTAAGGTGACTTTCAAACATTTGATAGTAAACCTATATATATATATATATATATATATATATGTGTGTGGGAGTGTGGGAGGCGTAGCCCCCCTCATATTATAAACATTTTAAACTATACACAGTGATACCTACAAGTGCAATAAATAACTGTTTCCAAAAGAGAATATATAACCAAGATATATGGGGAGCTTCACCCCCACACCCCCAATGTGGGGGGCTGTGCCCCCCACCCCTCTTACTTTATATACAAACTCCAGGGTCGCACTACTGTGGGGAAAAGTCCATTTATAACTTTCAACAAAATGAGTTTCAGTCAGGTGAGTTTTCAGTGAAGTGAGCTTTCAGTGAAGTGGTCCTAGTAATTTCATCTTCAGTCAAGTGAGTTTTCAATCAACCATAGTAGACCCATATATATATATATATATATATATATATATATTTATATATATATATATATGTATATATATATATATATATATATATATATATATATAATCCACACAAAATGTACCTCAAGACTGGAACCACATGAGGTGCTTTCGTAAAAACAAATCCAGTGTAACTTGCCACCAAAGTTCACTGAATTCAATGTTCTCCTCCCATGGCCCCTCTCTTATTAATGGTTCAGTTGAAAGCTTCTCAATGTATTTGGACTAATGAGTTTACATTCTGTGAGCACAGAGCTGATTTATCATGCTGAATTCAATGACATTATGAGAGACGGTATGCCAAATAACTTCAACTGTAAACAAAAACTATTTTAAAGCTACTTTTGCCTAGCATAAAGAGTATGCTATAAAAAAGAAATATAGATTGCCATTATTTTCAAGCAGTCTCGGCTGCTTACCATCTTCTGCTCCTTCTGGGTGTTGTTTTAGGACGTTTGTGCAAAGCAAGACCATAGATTGGCTTAACAATGTTAATAAGTCAATTAACTGGCCTATCAGTTTTCGCGTCTGGCCCACCTCATCCTGCCCTCTTCCATCTTCGGACAGGTTAGGTTTCTCCATCTCTTCCTCACAAATGGAACTAATAAAGTGAAGAAAGGCACCAACGATAACTAGAACCCACGCAAAAAGTACCTCAAGACTGGAACCACGCGAGGTGCTTTGGTAAAAACAAATTTATTCCAGTAATCCACAAAGTTTAAAGAACATCCTTGAGAATAGTGGTAATACTAAGGCACAGAATAGAAGGAGAATAGGTACTTACAAGTGTGGTCACTGTTCACAATGTGTAAACATCATGAATACTGATAAGATTTTTATTGGGAGTAGGAATAGATGGAATAATAGTTCAGGCTATTTTAATTGTGAAGCTAAAGGGATAGTATATCTTCTTGTGTGTAGAGAGAGTAGATCCTTCTACGTGGGAAAGACCGAATGTAGGCTAAAGAGAAGGATTTATGAGCACAAGTACGACATTACTACTAAAAAGGAAACTAATGCTTTATATAAACATACAAAGACTTGTCTGAAAGCAGACTTTGCTTTTTTGTTTTGGAACAGGTAAAAAACGAAATAAGAGGGGGGGCCATGGGAGGAGAAAACTGAGTTTAGGGAACTTTGGTGACAAGTTACCCTGGATGCAGTGAATCACCCTGGCCTAAATGACTATATATCCATCCTACCACTACTTAAATTGAGATCTGCCAAATTATAATTATTTGCAATGTAATTTTTATTATGGTCACTACATGGTGCAATAATACTTTGTTTTGGGATATGTACCAAGCAATGATAATGTTTTAAGGATTATAATGAAAATATATACATTTTTAAATAAACATTTTAAATTTCATGTTTACTTAAGAAACAATATGTTTTAATCATGCTTTCTTAATAACTTATTTTTTTTAATGGTTTATTTACTGAATGTGAGTGTAATATACAATGTCATGGTTTACATTTTTATTATGCAGCTTTATGGCAGAATGAACTGAAATGAAGGGGTTAATTATTGCATTATGTATTTATTTGATTTGATTGGTTTTCACTTTATTAATGAGAGTATAAATGGGTTAATTAAATTTAAAATGGTCATCTGATGAAGTCTTTATGGGAGAGACGAAAACGCTGGTGTATAAAATTGCGTTTATATGGTTTGTGTGCAGTGATTTTAACTTGTGGATTATTGGAATAAATTTGTTTTTCCAAAGCACCTCATGTGGTTCCAGTCTTGAGGTACTTTTTGCATGGATTCTAGTTATCGTTGGTGCCTTTCTTCACTTCTTTTGAATATTCATTATGTTGGATGTCTTTTATTGAAGCAGGTAAGTGTCTTTGTTTATATGTGTGCACGTGCGCGCGCGCGTGTGTATGCATGTGTGTGTGTGTGTGTGTGTGTGTGTATGTGTGTGTGCGTGTGTGTGTATGCATGTGTGTGTGCATGCGTGTGTGTGTGTGTATGCATGTGTGTGTGTGTGTGCGTGTGTGTTTGTGTGTGTGTGTGTGTGTGTGTGTGTGTGTGTGTGTGTGTGTGTGTGTGTGTGTGTGTCTGTGTGTTGTAGTTTAGGGTTATCATAAGGATTAAGTAATGGGACAGATTGAATGCTTCTTTGAGAATTTGCAGTTTAGGGTTACAGCAAGGCTTTGCTAAGGGGACAGAATTTGTATTTGTTCAAGTATTTGTGGGTTAAAATTATACAAGGGGATTGATCTAGTGCTGTGCTTCTGTGGTAGCGTGTGTGTGTGTGTGTGTGTGTGTGTGTGTGTGTGTGTGTGTGTGTGTGTGTGTGTGTATGCATTAGTATGCATGTTTGTCTGAGGCTGTTTTGTTTAGTGTGGGTGTTATACAAAGGATTATTTTTAAGGAAAGGTGCTAGTTTAGTGTTGGGGCAGGGTTGGGGTTGACATACATTACTGAGGACAAATGTGGTAAAAACAAGAGTGATACAAATGTAATTAGTCACACTACCTTTTTTTGTATAGTCATGTAACATTCACAGGCTGATTCCTAGTCCATTTCACTATAATAACATCTTACAGTGATGTGTGCTGTGCAATATGTTTCCATATAATCATATATTTAAAAGGACATTTAAATCATATATTTAAGCATGATTAATGTATATATCCTTGTAAATATTGTTTACTGCTTTACTTATTCACTGTCACACGTCTATTGATAACTCATGCAATATTTGTTAAATGCCTTAGTGGCAGTATTTTTTCTTTGCATTCTTAAGTGAATTTCTTAATTGTTATTGTCTCCACCATTGTGGCCCAGTTCATGGATGAAAAGGGTCTGATTACTTGTGCAATGCTAATGTCTCAGCATCAAGTTAAGTGTTAAGTATTATTCTATGGTTTGTTATATACTAAAATGTCCTGGATAAGATAGCTATTCTCATGTGCTTTTAACTTTAAATCTATATTTCTTTTTTATAGCATACTCTTTATGTTAGGCAAAAGTAGCTTTAAAACAGTTTTTGTTTACAGTTGTAGTCATTTGGCATACCGTCTCTCATAATGTCATTGAATTCAGCATGATAAATCAGCTCTGTGCTCACAGAATGTAAACTCATTAGTCCAAATATATTGAGAAGCTTTCAACTGAACCATTAAATTGCACAAAACAAATGTTGTGATTTTTTTGCAAGGGGGTAATCCCCCAACACCCCCCTATTTAATTTTACTTATGCTATTATTATATTAGGCATTATTATTATTATAGGCATGGAAAAAGAGAAATACTTTTGCAGTGGTGAACAAAAGCATCCATATGAACTGGTTCTCTAAGTAAATTTATCTAACAGGAAGCATGAATGAGAAACCATAACATAACAGAATGCATTCAGATGATAGCAACTGACCAGTTAGGTGTTGACATCCTGTAGAATAATCCCTGCATTCACTTATTAAAGTCTGTCAGCTGATATTTCAAAGATGTGGTCATGCAACTACTAATACTCTATACTGTATGCAGCCTTTCTTATGATTACATAGATAACACTACCAGTAGTCTGACCAAAAATAAATAAAAACAAACAGGAGAATTTTCGCCAAAGAAAACCAATAATCCAAAATGTAAGGCGAAAAAACGGAGATCACAGACCAAGGGTAGTGAAATGCAATCTAAATTCTACTTTATTTAATGCTGCCAATGCCACACGTTTTCGTGTATAAAACATAGATTTCTCCAGAAATACACTCAATGTAAAAAAAACTTTGCTTTTATGCTTATAGGCTAAAAAATATACCTATCATAAACACCCTTCAATTAATTAATTAAATAAATTAATTAGATAAAACACTTAGTGGTTGGTAAGACTCTGTTCACAGAGAAAATCACATACTTTGAAAAATTAACACACAAAAACACCTAAAACAACTTATAATTACCTATATACAACTTAAAAGTTAATTTTAATAAATATTATTTTTGTGAAAACAACAATAATAAATAGGTAAACTACTACAATGACATTAAATATGTAAAAAAACAACACAATGGCACCACCTACTGGCCTAGGAGTTAATATATCATAAATATAAATTCAAAAGTGAACAGAAACATAATAACTAACAAAAATACTCTATATAAATAGCAAATGTAAAAAAACCTAAAATGTGAGAAAAACATGTAATATAATAATAATACAATAATAATGTGTTCATATCAAAGTTTGGAAGCCTTTAGTTTTTAAAGTGGGGCAATATTAATATTTTCATTTAGGCCTGGGTTCCTTCCTGCATCTAGGGTGACCTGCCAATAAAGTTCCCTATATTCCAACAGGTTTTCCCAATGCCCACCCCTTTGGTCCACTCGTACCTGTTCAAGAATGAAAAAGTTGAACTTTGCCTGTTGGCAATCCAAGGTGTGTTTGAACAGGGCATTTTTCTCATTTTTTGTCTTAATCTCTCATAAGTATGTTCATAAATACGTCTTCTAATCTTTCTTACCAGTATAAATTGCACCACAGGGGGAGCAAATGGCCAAATAGACCACTCTTTCACTGTTACAATTAAAATGTAACTGACCACTAATCTTCCTATCTCTACTAGATATACAAACCCATTCACAGTGTGCAATATATTGGCATTGGGAACAAGCCCCACAATGGTACGTTCCTTTACATTTACCATTACCATTCACTGATCTTCCACGATCTTCGAGGAGGTTTTTTAAATTCCTCCCCTTCTTGAAAATAAATTTCAAAGGCAAATTTTTTTTCAAAAGCTGAGTTAATGAACTCCAAAAAGTTGTTCCATTCAGTTTTGACTATGTTGTTACAATGGAAAAAGTCAGTGTTGTATTCGATGATAAAAGCCCTATTGTTCTCACCCCTGTCCATTATTTCCTTAATAACCTGTTCATGTTCACTACCAGTTCCCAAACCTAGAACTGGGCAAAATTTTTTACCTCTGTTGGAAACAACGTCAATTATGATGTCATGTAAGAAATCGACAGGGTACCCCTTTTCTCTAAAAACACAATCAAGAAAATCACATTCTAATCCAAAATCACATTCAGATGAGGTCATCCTACTGGCTCAGATGTATTGCCCCCTTACCAGACTCTTTTTCTGAAACATAGGATGGGAACTATTAAAATGTAAAAAAGAATTTGAATAAGTACTTTTTCGAAAAATCTTTGATTTAATGTTCCCCTTTTCCATCTTTTCAATTGATACATCCAAGAACTGTAAAGTGTTCTTGGAAACACTACTAGTAAAATGCAAAAAATTGGTAGTAGTTTCAATGTATAATAAGAACTTGTGTAACTTTTCATCAGACCTCACCCAAAATACACAAATATCATCCATGAATCTGACATATTGCAACCAATAGTTCTTAAATTCAGATTCCAGAATTAACTCTTTTTCCCACCAAGCTAAAACTATGTTAGTGTACGTGGGGGCACAATTAGCCCCCATTGCTACACCCTTAATTTGGTGGAAAAATTCTCCCCCAAAAAATATGAAGTTGTTATACAAAACTAACTGCATCAAATAAAGAATCAAGTGTAAGTCATTAGTAGAGACCTTACATTTCTCAACCAGAGAAGCTTCGAGCCACTGAAGGCCGGTACTATGGGGATAACAGTGAACAGATCTTTAATGTCAATAGTTACAAAAGTCACTTGTTCATAGTTTACATTAGGGTCCACACCCTTCAGAAATTCCCAAGAATCTTTAAGTACCTGAGTGCAGGTACCCCAAAGGGTCTTAAGTTTAGCATCAAGAAACTTAGCAATTGGTGTGGTTTTGGAACCATTGGCTGAAACTATTGGCCTTAGGGGTGGGTCATTCATGTCTTTGTGCACTTTGGGTATACCAAATATTGTATATACCCTGGGTTTACTGTTAGTCAAATAATTAAGATCATTTAAATCAATCAGCTTTTCAAGAAATAAATCAATCATTTAATTCCAAATCAATTTTTTATAGGCAATATTTATCTCATTTTTCGATACTCACTTATATATGTCAGTGCCCCCCAATAAGTGCAACATCTTTCCTTCATACATCAAGGTGTTCATGATAACTGCACCACCCCCCTTGTCGGGTTTCATAACCCGAACATTAGGATCCATCCTCAAATCATTCAACACATCCCATTCATTTTTATCAAGATTATACTTTCTATATTGTTGGTTTCCAGTTTGCCACTGCCTAATATGTTTATCCACCAACAATTCAAAGTTTTTTAACTGGGGATGAATAGGGGGGTTAAAAGTACTTTTCTGCCTCAAGGTACTCCCATCATATGTTTGTTTCTGACCCTGGAATATCAGTAAAAAATTAATCTTTCTCAAAAAATGTTTAAAGTCTAACAAAAATTTACTAATATCCCCTTTAATATTGGGGATACAGTTGAATCCCTTGGCCAGTAGCTTAAAATGGTCCACAGTGAGTACGGTCTCACTGTAATTAAAAATATTAAAATTGTTATAGGTGTGTTTAACCCCTTCTTTGTAAATAAGTGCACCCGAGGGTTCTAATATTTCCCCCTCTTCCCTAGATATCCTCCCCACCTCATCCCCCGACCAGCGTATGGGGGTAGTATGAAACCCTCTGATTTATATTTCTCTCGGACTGCTGAAGCAGGGGTTTCTCTAAAGAGTCATCTCCATAATTCTTCCTTTGGTCATACCCTTCGTCATCTCCTGTACCAAACTGGGTACCTATCCCCAACTTATTATCATCCTCCAACCACTGTTTTTGTCTAATAGCCCCTTTAGGGTCAGGATGACTTGTTTTATTCATGTATTCCTTTACCTCTCTTTCTAGTTTTTTGATTTTTATCTTCACATTAATAGTACATTTATCATCTATTTTCTCTAAAACCATAAAATACCTGGATTTTTCAGCCTCAACAGTAAACTGGAGGTCGGAAGTAATTTGTTTGTTAAGTAAGTCTATCTCCTCATGCAGGAGACATATTAAACTCATTTTGCTAAATGGTAACCCTCACTATGTCAAGCCCACACTTATTAAACATTTCCAATAAGTCCTGGTGCAAATCAGAACCCTTAACAATATTGTCAGGGTATTTAAATACCCTGAGTCCTTTCAGTACAATTTCTTTCCTCAAGACATTCTTTCAAGTACTTGTTATCAATTTGTAATGATTTAAATCTAAGCAGCAAGTCAGAAAGTTTGTTCAATGAGTTTCTAAAGGTGTCAGGCTGAACAACTACCCTGTTCCCCATTTCACGAGTGTCAAAATTATTAAATGAAACCTGACAAGCGGTGTGGTGCAGTTATCATGAACACCTAGATGTATGAAGGAAAGATGTTGCACTCATTGGGGGACACTGACATATATAGGCGAGTATCAAAAAATGAAGTAAATATTGCCTATAAAAAATTGATTTGGCATTAAATGATTTATTTCTTGAAAAGTTGATTGATTTAAATGATCTTAATTATTTGACTAACAGTAAACCCAGGGTATCTACAATATTTGGTATACCCAAAGTGCACAAAGACATGAATGACCCACCCCTAAGGCCAATAGTTTCGGCCGATGGTTCCAAAACAACACGTCTTGCTAAGTTTCTTGATGCTAAACTTAAGACCCTTTGGGGTACCAGCATTCAGATACTTAAAGATTCTTGGGAATTTCTGAAGGGTGTGGACCCTAATGTAAACTATGAACAAGTGACTTTTGCAACTATTGACATTAAAGATCTGTTCTCTGTTATCCCCCATAGTACCGGCCTTTAGTGGCTCGAAGCTTCTCTAGTTAAGAAATGTAAGGTCTCTACTAATGACTTACACTTGATTCTTTATTTGATGGAGTTAGTTTTGTATAACAACTTCATATCTTTTGGGGGAGAATTTTTCTACCAAATTAATGGCGTAGCAATGGGGGCTAATTGTGCCCCCACATACGCCAACATAGTTTTAGCTTGGTGGGAAAAAGAGTTCATTCTGGAATCTGAATTTAAGAACTATTGGTTGCAATATGTCAGATTCTTGGATGATATTTGTGTATTTTGGATGGGGTCTGATGATAAGTTACACAAGTTCTTATTATACATTGAAACTACTACCAATTTTTTGCATTTTACTAGTAGTGTTTCCAAGAACACTTTACAGTTCTTGGATGTATCAATTGAAAAGATAGAAAAGGGGAACATTAAATCAAAGATTTTTTGAAAAAGTACTTGTTCAAATTCTTTTTTACATTTTAATAGTCCCCATCCTACGTTTCAGAAAAAAAGTCTGATAAGGGGGCAATACATCTGAGCCAGTAGGATGACCTCCTCTGAATGTGATTTTGAATTAGAATGTGATTTTCTTGATTGTCTTTTTAGAGAAAAGGGGTACCCTGTTGATTTCTTACATGACATCATAATTGACATTGTTTCCAACAGAGGTAAAACATTTTGCCCAGTTTTAGGTTTGGGAACTGGTAGTGAACATGAACAGGTTGTTAAGGAAATAATGGACAGGAGTGAGAACAATAGGGCTTTTATCATCGAATACAACACTGACTTTTTCCATTGTAACAACATAGTCAGAACTGATAGGAGCAACTTTTTGGAGTTCACTGACTTACCTTTTGAAAAAAAATTGCCTTTGAAATTTATTTTCAAGAAGGGGAGGAATTTAAAAAACCTCCTATAAGATCATGGAAGATCAGTGAATCGTATTGGCAAACGTAAAGGAACGTACCGTTGTGGGGCTTGTTGCCAATGTCAATATATTGCACACTGTGAATGGATTTACATATCTAGTAGAGATAGGAAGATTAGTGGTCAGTTACATTTTAATTGTAACAGTGAAAGAGTGGTCTATTTGGCCATTTGTTCACCCTGTGATGCATTTTATATTGGTAAAACAGACCGAAAGATTAGAAGACGTATTTATGAACATACTTATGAGATTAAGATAAAAAAATAGAAAAATGCCCTGTTCAAACACACCTTGGGTTGCCAACAGGCAAAGTTCAACTTTTTCATTCTTGAACAGGTACAATTGGACCAGGGTGGGCATTGGGAAAACCTGTTGGAATATAGAGAACTTTATTGGCAGGTCACACTAGATGCAGGGAGAAACCCAGGCCTAAATGAAAATATTAATATTGCCCCACTTTTAAAACTAAGGGCTGCCAACCTTTGATACAAACACATTATTATTGTATTATTATTATATTACATGTTTTTTCACACATTTTAGGTTTTTTTACACGTGTTATTTATATAGAGTATTTTTGTTACATTATGTTTCTATTCACTTTTGAATTTATATTTATGATATATTAACTCCTAGGCCAGTAGGTGGTGCCACTGTGTTGTTTTTTTTTACATATTTAATGTCAGTGTAGTAGTTTACCTATTTATTATTGTTGTTTTTACAAAAATAATATTTATTAAAATAACTTTTAAGCTGTATATAGGTAATTACAAGTTGTTTAAGGTTCTTGTTTGTGTTAATTTTTCAAAGAGCATGATTTGCTTTGTGAACAGAGTCTTACCAATCACTAAGTGTTTTATCTAATTAATTAATTTAATTAATTAATTGAAGGGTGTTTATGATAGGTACATTTTTAGCCTATAAGCATAAAAGGAAAGGTTTTTTACATTGAGTGTATTTCTGAATTGGTAGCATTAAATACAGTAGAATTTAGATTGCATTTCATTACCCGTGGTCTGTGATCTCCGTTTTTTCGCCTTACATTTTTGAATATTGACCAAAAATAAAGGTACTTACCAGCTTGTTTATGTACAGGTGCAGAAAATCTGACCCCTGCTCTTCAAATAAAGATTTCCTAAATTATTTAATTTTGTTAGAAAAGAGATTCACTGTAACTGTAGTTGATATAATTTTACTGTCCTCATTACGACACCCACTCACTGTGGAAAACTTTACAAAGTGCATAAGCAGTGAAATCTACAGAATGAGGACAGTCCTCCCATGTCATGGGGGCTAAGATGGTTCCACTATGTCTCAATGAATCAAAATCAGTTAAAGCTTCAATCCAGCAAAGGGACCAAACTCTTTTCAGAAAAAAAAATGCAAGACATGAGTATGACAAAACTGATGTTGAGAACTTTATGATTTGTAGAAGGAGAAAAACTAAAATGAAGACACTGAAGGGGGGGTGAAGTGTTTCTTAGCATTAACATACACCAAGATAATAACATAGTCTGGCAATATGCAGTTGGTAGATTGTGAGAGGGGAATGACATTGCACTTATATTGTAAGTGTTACCAGCACTGTCTCTGTTGACAAGGAATGCAAACATATCTAGTAATGGCAATGTATAAGAGGAAAGACGTTGTGAATAAGCTCCTTTGGAAAATTATTTGAAAAATGTCTCATGAAATTCCTATTTGAAGGATTAACTAGATAATGATCAGCTGATAAAAATCATGTTGCATACCCTTCAAACTCATTTGCTGACTAAGAGCTGATGAGCTAACTCATTGTTATTTATATTTTCATTGGTGACCTTATTGAAAGAGTAGATAACTGGTTCAAGATGAATACAGCGTATGCAGATTTCATAAATCCTTAAATATTGTCATTTGTAAGCTGCTGCTGCTTGACAAATTGGTAATTTATGAATGTCCAACCATAGGTAATTTGGATGGGGGAGTGGATAATAGGTTGGTAGCATGGGAAATGAAATTAGCCTTTTCAAATATTTAAAAAAGTTAGTGCTATAAGCACCTTTATTACGCCATAATCTATTCACACTATATTCAATGGACCTACTTATCCTGAAATTCTAAATGTGGTAAAATACATACATGACACCAAGCTTTTATATTACTCTAAAGATAAACCGAGGGTTAGGAAACAACAGCAAATGCTAGGCAAAGCAAAATAGGATACCTGTAAATTTAAAAAAAGAGATTAAACTAATGGTTCTTTAGCTCACAAATCTGTATCTCGCATTAAGGGAAGAAAATATTGAGCAGGCATCTTGGTGTATAGTTATAGAAGTCCTCAGACAGGAGGAGAAGGCAACTACACACACCACAAAACCAGCCTCACATAATGCTACCACTCCACTGAATCAAACACATAAACACACAAAGACATACTTGGAGGCTCTGAGTAAAAATTTACCTAAACAGCAGAGGCCTCCAAAGCAGACACCCAAACAACTGCTACCTCAAGACACCCCACAAGCAACACATAAACCACAAAAGCAGTGTGCAAAGCAGTCACAGCCCTTAAGGCCAAATACAACACCAAACATACTTGTCATAGGTGACTCCATAGTCAGACACACTGACGTCCCACTCACCAGGCTGAACAAGGAGAGGGTCACAGTAAGCTGCCTATCGGGCTAGAATCCGCCACATAACACAAGCACTCGGGTCACTCCACGGCAAGTACAAATATGACACAGTCATTGTCCATGCTGGTGTGAGCGACCTGAGATGTACCTCCCTGGACTACATGAAAAGAGACATAGAGGAGCTCTCTGATTATGTAGCCCAGGCAGGTATGACCCTAACCCTGAGCAGTATCCTTCCTTCACCAAGAATGATGCCACAATATAGAGACAAGATGATCAGCTTTAACAATTGGCTTAATGTCTGGTGTCATTCAAAGGGGATCCAGTGTCTGTCTGCCTGGGATGACATGCTTGACAAGCCACGCTGCTTCGCAAGGGACGGCTTGCACCTGTCACCCTGGGATTCGGATATTGGCTAAGGCTCTTGCCACCCCATAGTGCCTTTTTAGGCAAGGCTCAAATTCTAAACCTACCACCCTAGAAAACAAAAATGGGAAGAAACTGAGGGTAATGCTGCTCAATGCCAGAAGTCTAAATCTCAAAATGCATGCACTCGAGGCCCTTCTCAGTATGGAGAACATCGATGTCTGTGCTGTAACTGAAACCTGGTTCAAGGCTCCTGAGAGCACCCTGGCACTATTAGGTTTTACCTCATATCATGCGTTCCGGCCCCAAAACCCGGACCACACCACAAAAGGACTGGGTGTATCGATATTCATAAAGGATACCCACACCTCCAGGTTGGTCGCAACGCACGAAGCTCGGAAACCATCCAGGTGCCACTAACCATAGGCAAAACTGCTCTACAAATTGTAGCATGCTACAGGCCACCCTCTCAAACTCAGGAACCCCACACAGCCTTCCTGAAGACACTGGAGGGTATAAATGTATCTCCAAACACCATCATATTGGGTGACTTCAACTACCCGAATATAGACTGGGAACATTACTCAAGCCCTAACTTTCTAGCCCAACGGTTCCTGGAGTTCATAAATTCAAATGCCATGGAACAGCTAGTCACTGTTCCCACGAGAGGAGAAAATATACTAGATCTCATTGTCACAAACATGGGGACAAAATGCTCCACACCGGAAGTATATCCCTCATTGGTGAGATCTGATCATAAACTAATCTCACTGGAAATCCACATCCCGCCCCCACCCCAAACAAAAAAGACCATAGTGAAGAACTTGTTTAAAGCAAACTTCACACTACTCAAGACTGGTGTAGTATCCTTCAAGGCCCCTGAGCCAGAGGAAACCACAACCCAAGCTGCGGAAGCCCTTACAAATGCCTTCTATGAACACCTCCAGGACTGCATGGATCAGGCAATCCCAAATAAAACCAAGACTCTTTCCACAAAGGGCAAACGTCCAGTCTGGTGGACCCCAGCTATTAACAAACTTTACAATAAGAGGAGAAAGCTATTACATGATAGAACAAAATCCATAAAAGGGAAGTCACCCCTGATCATTATTAGTAAAAAAATACGAGCACTCATAAAATCAACTAAGGCCAATTTTGAGAGAAAAATTGCCATGGATTCAAAGGACAATCATAAGGCCTTTTTCAGCTATGTTAGGAACCTGGGTGGAAACTCCCAGATATGCTCAGAATTAGTCCAAAATGATACAAAAATCACTGAACCCACAGACATTGCCAACATACTGGCAGACAGGTTCAGTGCAAACTTCACCCCCCTCTCCCCCCTTAAAGGAGAGATAACTATCCCAGCTGAGTGTAGCCTCCCGGACATCTCAAATGCGCAGGTGAAAGCTGCTCTCGCTAAAGCTAAAAACACAGCACCAATGGGACCGGATGGTGTTCCTGGCTGTGTGCTACACGAGCTAAATGAGGAATTAACCCCGCACATAAGGCAGCTGTTTAATCTCAGCCTTACCACAGGATACGTGCCCAAGGAGTGGCGTACGGCAACTGTGGTCCCACTCCACAAAGGCGGCGCCTCTACGGACCCTGGTAATTACCGCCCCATAAGCTTAACAAGTCTAGTCTGCAAAGCTATGGAGAGGATCATAATGGAGCTCATAAACAAAGATATAGGGGACTTGCAGACATTGGACCCGACCCAGTTTGGCTTTGTCAAGGGAAGATCATGCCTTTTGAACTTGGTCGACTTCTTGAAACAGTCACCAAGGCCATTGATGAGGAAAGGCAGTCCATACAGCCTACCTTGACCTTGCAAAGGCTTTCGACACAATACCCCACTCGGGTATTGTAGAAAAACTTACCAGCTTAAATGTAAACCCATATGTCACAAGATGGGTTGCAAACTGGCTTAAGGACAGAACCCACAGGGTTAGAGTTGCTGGCGCTGTGTCAGACTCCAAGCCGGTCACAAGTGGTGTCCCACAGGGCTCGGTCCTTGGCCCCTATTGTTTGGCATCTACTTCTCAGAAGTACAGGCCAGCATGGGAGGACTTTGGCTGACAAAGTTTGCAGGCGACTGCAAACTGGGCCATAGTGGAAAGTGCATCGGACACGGATATCCTTCAGAAGGGACTCACGGAAACAGATAGCTGGTGCCAGAGCCATGGCCTGAAGTTAAACGCCAAAAATGTATAGTCATACCCTTCGGGAAAAACAAGGTAACCCCAAGCTACCATATAGGTGGCAATCCACTAAGCACAGAAGAGGTTATCAGGGACCTGGGGACCCAGGTTGACAGTGGCCTTTCTTTTGACACTCACATTGCTAAAGTGGTTAGAAAGACCTTCTACATTGCCCACCTGATCATGAAGGGATTCACATCCAGATCTAGTGAGGTCATTGTTCCCCTGTACTCTTCACTTATCAGACCAATGATCGAGTACAATGCCCCATTCGGGATGTATCTCACCAGACATCTGCAGCAATTGGAGAGACCCCAAAAGTTCCTCACCAAAAGGATAAAGGGACTCCAAAATCTGTCATATGCTGCCAGATTGAAGAAACTCCAGCTCTATTCAGTCGCATACTGTCTGCTCAGAGGTGACATGTGCCTGACATACAAGGCCATGTCCAACCCGGAATTAATGGACATGCTCCACCTCAAAAATCCAAATCCACCAAAACCACTAGAGCAAGCAACTTAAACCTTAGCACGGATATAAATAGGACGTGCTGGAGGGATAGATTTATCACTCAGAGACTCCCTATGCTGTGGAATAAAATCCCGGTCCATGTGAGGCAGAGCACCTCGCTGACTCTGTTCAAGAGAAATCTAGACCTGTGGATGGGAGATCGTAGGTTTACCCCGGGAATCATCTCTGTGTCACTGCTGGACAGAGGCACAACAAACTAATGGGCACAGTATTTTTTCATATAAGGGGTGGCGTAAGCCACAAAAATTTGGGCTAGGCTTATAAATGCCTTAGGGCAGATAGCCTAGTATAAACCTATGAACCTATGAACCTAAGTAATACTTGACAATAAGCTAAACCTTGATCAGCATGTCAATTATATTTGTTAATGTTATCTAGACTATTATACTGTTTTGAAAAAAATACACTTACGTTTTTACAATACATTTTGGAATCTTTTTGTTAAGCTGTGCTGCTAACAGTGGTATCTGACACAGTGTTAAGTAGATTATAACTTACCACTGATTTGGGGGAACCTTATTAAAGAAAAAGCACACGCAAAGGGTAGAATGCATTCAACATAATTTTTAAAGAATTCTAAACTGTCTGTTGCTTTCATATTTACAGAGGTTAATCTACTTCAACTAATATTGGCTGAGGTCCCACAAACCATGTAGAAATTTGATACTGGCATTTAAGAATGCCAGAAAAAAAATAAGATTAAACATATTATATAGAACTAGGCTTAACAAGTCTGTAAGTGACTACTAATTTCACAAATAAGCATACAATGTTACAGATCTGGGTCATTCCATGATAATAAACAACAAGATTTGAACACAACAGATATTTACTCTAAAATGTAGCATGTCCCAGAGATCCTGTTGAGCAATACCTGGTAGTTACATGACAGCTAAACAGCTGACTTGTTGAAAAAAATGTCCAAATGTAAGACATGCACTGAGCATGTTGTTGATAATAAGGATGCATGCTTCTGTGGCAGTTCACCAGGATTTCATCAGATCCATGCTTGTTATGTACTGTCAAGTCAAAGGTAGTAAAATAATGTAGAAAGCTGTCACTGGAAGTAAGGAAATTATTTGTCAATTCCTAAGAAAATATTTAGACCTATTCATGTCAATATTTAAATATCAGTACAAGAAAATAAATAGACACATGAGTAGAAAGCTTACTGCTTGACAATGAGATGAAATTATAGGGACAAAACAATAATGCTGAGACAAGATTAACTAACCTTTAGGGTGGGACTGCCTTTAAATGGAAGACTCAGTCTCATCTGTTACAGCTGTATGAACTTGTGTTTCACAGGGACATGGCTCTAGATTAAGGCATTTCATTTTATTGTTTTTTTTTTCTCAGTGAGAAATATATGTCCATGGTAAAACAATCCAAGCTGATTGGCATGTAGGTAAACTTGCTAATGGTATATACAACTCCAAGACCATTCTACAGTGGGAAAGGAGCAAACTCCCCAATCCGCACTGCTCATATCTCAGACTGAACCAAAGCTGGCAATGTTCAATCAGTTGATTTTCAATCAGCAGTGCCAGCTTTGCACCATTCAATCAACTCAACAACATGTGTGTGTGTGTATATATATATATATATATATATATATATATATATATACATATAGGTCTACCTCTATGTCCTGAAGACTGGAAGACTGAGATGAGAAAGAATCACATAAGTATTCCCAGGCCAAGTGAATACTTACCCAAAACAACAGTAAATCACAGCGCACCAGCTAAAACCCACCTAGGTGGGGGGCTATGCCCCCTACACCCCATAACTATATATACCAATTCCAGGATTACACTACAGTGGAGAAAGGGCATAATTCCCTCTATTGGATGTGTTTACTTGCTCTGGGAATACTTATGTGATATGTGATTTTGGGTTTCGCCCTTCTCGTCTCAATCTTCTGGTCTTCGGTATTGTGGCTTTTCAGGGTATCACTTGAGCAAATACACTAATGATCGAATCATTATTTATCGAACTCAGTTAATCAAAACTTTAATTCAGTGAATGATCGATTAAGCAAAATTCTTCCAAGGTAAAGAAACTAGTGGGCTAGTTAGTATCTGTAAAAAAGACTACACAATTTAAAAGTCAGCAAAGTGGGGGACTTTACCCCACCACCCCCACCTAAATATACCAACTCTAAGATCGCACTAGAGTGAGGAAAAGGCAAATTCCAAATGATGGCCAACTACTTCCTTTCCCTCAGAACTAATTCACTGAAATGATCGTTTACTGAATTGAGGTTTCAATTAATTCAGTTAGATAAATAGTGATTCAATCATTAGTGTATTTGATCAAGTGATATAGACCCATATATATATATATATATATATATATATATATATATATATATATATATATATATATATATATATATATATATATATATATATATATATATATATATATATGTATATACACATATATATGGCTCTACTGTCTTCTGCCGAATTTACATTTCACCGAAACGTAAATTACCTTGTGTATTTACGCGAAAGTGTGTTTTACCGAAAACGCACATTCACATAAATAAGTAAAATAAAAAATAAAAATGTGCAGTTTGCATGTTAACTTAGTTGTACATGAACATTTAGTGTTGATGTACAACTAAGCAGAGTATTGCAGAGATCGTGGTACAGTGGGGATGAGGGAACATTCCCTTTTCCCCACTGTAGTGCAATCTCGGAGTGAGAATATTAAAGTAGGGGGTGTGGGGGGCATAGCCCCCCACATGGGGGGTACAGGGGGGTCTTGCCCCCTTGCATAAAACTGTTTAAAGTGGGTTTTTTTCATAGATTTACGCGAAAGTACATTTTCGTTGAAACGCACTTTCGGGTAAATCTGTTCGCGAATTTACATTTCGTTGAAATGTAAATTCAGCAGAAGACAGTAGATCCATATATATATATAAATATATATATATATATATATATATATATATATATATATATATATATAGTATAACTTTGAAAGGTCAAAGTACTGAAATGTTGAATTTCAGTATTTCGTGACAAAAACAGTGAAAGTGAAAATCCTGAAAACCAGAAATTGTCCCAGGGCAAGTAAACACTTTCCCAAAACTACAAAATGCAGAGCGTAACATCAGAAACCCACCTAGGTGGAGGGCTATGCCCCCTTCCCCTCGATGTGGGGGGCTGTGCTCCCCCCCAACTATATATACCAACTCCAGGATCGCAGGGCTTATCTCCCCATGATGAGCAATTGTTTACTTGCCCTGGGACAATTTCCATGTTTCAAGATTTTCACTTTCATTATTTTCATATTAAGATACTGAAATTCGACATTTCAATATTTCGAGCTTTCAAAGTGAAACCATCTATATGTATGTGTATATATATATATATATATATATATATATATATATATATATAGTTCTATATATAATGTGTGTATGAGTGTGTTTATATATATATATATATATATATATATATATATATATATATATATATATATATATATATATATATATATATTTCTAACTAATGATTTTATATTCTGAAATTTGCTGACTGTCCTGGTGTTTATAGAGCCCTTCCTGCTTGCTCAGGGAAAAATGTTATACTTTACCCTCACAGACCTGCCCTGTTTTAGTGTACAACCTCTCAATATGCTCTCATAGCTCAGCAGTCATAACAACACACTCTCATTCTTTCTCTCTCTCGCTCTCTCTCCCCTACTGTCTCTCTCTGTACAATATATTTATATATATGCATGCATGATCCATCAAACTAAAACTTATCAGGTGCATCTACTTGAAAGTACAATCTTTTGAAAAAGAAAAAAAGAAGAAATAAAAAGAACTTTAAAAAATGATTTTATGGGGGTTGCAAATGAAAAAGAGCACAATATCAAAAGGATGTAATATTACAACTTAAAAGATTACACAGTGAAAGTGGGATATTGTTCAAGACAGCAGTATAGCTATAGTTGGGGGTTTGCCCATTCCCAACTGAAGTATGATTTTGGAGTTGGTATATATAATTAGTGGGAGGTGCAGGGAGGGATATCTCCCTGCAAAAATGTGTGTATGAGATCATTTATCTGTTTGTCTAATTATATATATATATATATGTGTGTGTGTGTGTGTGTGTGTGTGTGTGTGTGTGTGTGATGAACTAACACATCTGAATTTGCAGTCATCAGCAAACTTCAACAGAGAGCCCTGCTATCTATCTTGATGCCTAGGAAGTAGATGCAAAAGAGCAGTGGTCACAACAAGGAAGTCCAGGGAATGCCACTTGTGAAAAGCCTTTAGAGAAAAGTATGGCATCAGCCCTTATTGAGTTTGTTCTGTCTGTAAGTTAAATATAGGATTTATATTCAGCTGTGACAGTTTTTCTATTATACTAGAGTAAAGAATGATATTGATGGCCTTGGCCAGATCCTGGAAGGCAATATGCATAGACTTGTGTTTAACCAGTGCCTTTTGAACCTTCTCAAAAACTCCATCAGGTTAAGTTGGCAGTACCCTTTACAAAGCCATACTGGCTTGGATCAAGGGCTTGTAAACTACTAATATCTTTGTTTATACATTTCATGACTATTACTGGTTACCATACTATACACCAGTATTACTATGACTGGTTAACAAATTGGATAAATAAATGGTCAATTGCTTTACAAACTGTACTAGTAAGGCTAATTGATCTATAGTTCCTAGGGTCAATGGAAAGGCCACCCTTCTGGTATCTCAACAGTAGTTCTGCAATCCTTGGGTGCACGTGCATATGCCATGGAGCATTTACTAATGAATATGATTGTTATGGGGTCAGTGAGTTGCACTAACAAGAAAACAACCTGGTATTTTGTTTGTTCCCAAACAGCTGGTATTCTTAGTTTTCAAGAGGATGCCAAAGATGTATCTGGAGGTAATGATAAAGGGGAATATGTATGTGGGGAGGTGGTATAATGTGGCGATAGAAACAGTGGCAAAGTTTGAGTTAACTTGCTTGTATATTCATGATTTCTTTAAGGTTAGAATAGGTGGTGGCATTTGATATAAGTCCACACAGGGTTGGGTGTTATTTGTAAGATTCCTGATAAAGTTAAAGATTTCTCTGTGATTGTGCTTGGAAGTTGCAGCAATATTCAACTTCTATTTTGCCCTTTGGGTTCTTATTGTCTGCCTTTATTCTACATTTACCCTTGTGAGGTCATTGTTAGTGGTGAGGGGATTTACAATTACTTTCTCAGGACAACATTTTTGTTTCATGCAGCAGAGTTTATTAGTATTGGGGTCCACCATATGGGTATTTTTAAACTTTGCATTGTATTTGTGATGGATGGGAATAGATGCTATTATGCAGATGTTTAGGTAGGAGTAGGTATTTGTGATATAAAATGCAGTTTTAGGAAAGGGTTCTCTTGTGTTTGAAAGCACTTAAAACTCAGTAGGCCATTAGCCAGTTGCAAGAAGTTACCATTGGAGAGGAACCTGAAGATAAGTGGACATCTGGGGCTGGCAATTAAAGAGAATATTACAGCACAGTGGTCTGATGCAGCCAGTGGTGGGGCAACAGCAGGTGAGTTGCACACTTGGGCTATATTAGTAAGAACCAAATTAAGTAGTTTTGCACTTCTAATAGAGAAAGATACTAGCTGTTTGACAACATTTGTGTTGAAGAATTCTAGGAACCATTATGCGCACTTGTTGTTAGAAGTGATTGTTTGTTAATGGGTGGGTAAGTAAAATCACCGATAAGAATTTTGTTAGAGTTTGTAGTTAGGAACTTTAGTTTAGTTAGGTAGGCGTCATGAGTTGTGTGGTTATAGAAGGAGACTTTTAGTTAGCAATGATGTTGCTTATAGATGACCGATTATACAGAAGTTCAGGGCCATCATCTAGTTTAATTATTGGTGATGTGGTAGTGCACAGCTACCCTCTTGGAGAGTATAAATGAATGGTAGGTATTAAACACAGATAGTGAAGGAGTTTTCTCACTGGACTGGAATCAGTTTCTAGTTAAGTGTGCAAAACTGGATGCTTTGAATGATCTTGTGGGTTTCTAGTGCAGATAACTTTTTGTTAAGGCTTCTAGCACTGACCAGCTTTGCAATTAACTTGTTAGATTTATAGGTGTAGTAGACTGATTCTGTCCATATATAGGCCTAAATAAAGGTGTTGTGGAGTGGGGAATATCTTGGTAAGGATTCAAAGGCCCTGAGGACAGAGGTGAAGGTCATCTCTAGTGAAACAAGTAGGATGGAGCTCCATCTCTCTCTCTCTCTCTCTCTCTCTCTCTCTCTCTCTCTTATACTGGCAGTCACTGGACTGCCCCTCCCAAATGATACCAATTACTAAGCCATTTGTTAAATTCAATTGTTTTATACTTATATTGTCTTATCATTTGTGGTGATGGTAGGATATTGTTAAAAACTAGCTCAATTTTCAGCATTAAATACCCATGATAACACCTCTGTCATATCCATCTTCATGCCTTCTAAGCTGTATTGTCTAAGGTCATTTGGTGCCACATGTGCAACAACCAGTCATATGAATATTTTCGGTGAAAAGATATAACTAACTTAGTGGCATTGTGAACCCTGGCACCCACAAAACAGCTATTATTCTCTTCTTGCTCAGCCTAGTAAAAGGGTAAGCATTCTCTAAGTGCCCTTACAGGCCTATCAGAATGACTTCTGAGCTGAACACACACCACCTGTGATACTAAATGTCTTACCTTTGAACATTTTCTGCGACAACTGATCATTCTTAATGATCTGACATGAGTAATTTAACACAACACTGCACTGCCACTAGCAAATACAAAATGCATAATACAGTAATATGCACACAGAAACCTTGTAAGGTCTCTTTTTCTCTTTATGATGCAGAATTTGTGCAAACTTCTATATGATAAAAACCATGAACAAATATATAAAACTTGACTAAAATACTGTAAGTCTGGCTGCTGCATACAAATAGCTGCATACAAATAGCAGAAGGTGAGACTTCTGAAAAGTAAATATCTATAAAAGGTGACAGCTGTTTTGTTATCACCTGAAAAATTATTTGATTATTGCAGCTCAAATGGAAGCAGTATCAAACAATCCTGAACCTTTGAGAGGTACTGCTCACCTTTGCTTGAGGTGTTTATTACAGTATTAGAATACACAAGTGTTAGTATGAAGCATTTTAGAACCTTTTTACTGTACTTAGTGCTAACTCACATATTGATTCAACATTTCTTTCAGTCTATGAAACATGAAGGAGGACTACAGAGAACATTCCTAGTGCAGTCAGTATCCCTATAATGATCCACCAGAGGAGGCAGGTGCTGTATAGATCGAACTCACAGAAGAGACATGAAACAAAAGCAGCAAGCAAGGGGTGCAATCATTCTAATAGATCCTTCAGTAACATGTATTATCAGAATAGAAACTAGAAGATACCATTGAATAAAAATGCTGCCACAGAGGTACTGACAGATATGTAGGAAATTAATGTGTATATTTATACACAGGAACAACCAAGTAGAAGTCTTTGGTTAAATATCTTTACATTACATCGTTTGATGATGTGAGACATTAAGCCTATGTAATCTGCCCTTTTAAGTATATTTTACATTGTGCCTCTGCTCCATTCTTACTTCCCCCTTAGCCTTTTTGTACATATTCCATGCCCTTTTGAATACCTTTGTGAATTCCCTCCTCACCCATAGTTCTTGTAGTCTATGCAATGGATCTACAACTATTTCTAAGAAAAAATACTTTCAGAGATTCAGAGAGTACTTCGTCCCTACAATCTGTTGCCAGAACTCATGCCTTTCCTCTCTCTTCTTTCTGCTCAGAATAATACCTTCACTTTTCCCTGACATAGTATGCACCAATATCATGTCACCCTCTCTCTTCTGTTTTCAGGTGGGGACAAGTTTCAATCAGTTGGCCTTTCATCTTAGTTTTTTCCTCTCTCCTTGATTTCTTACAGCAATGTGATGTTCCTCTATATGTTTTGCTTCCAGAACTGCACAATATCCCAAAGTGTGGTCTGACCATGGCCCTCAAGAGACATACCTCAACCTCTTAGTGCAATAAATATGTGCAAAATAAACAATAATTTTGACACAAAGACACGAAAATAGGGGCAGTTTTTAAATATATTGCTCTTATAAACTTAGAAATTTGATAGAATGACAGAAATTTGACAGAACAACTTTTGCATTGACATACATTTTCCGAAGGGTATGAAGTCTGAAGATCAAATATCTGTTATTATTTAGTGACTTAATTTCTCAGTGATTTACGAGAAAAGCACAAATTGTATGAGGAATGAGCCAAAAATATGAGATGAAAATCGGGGCATTCTGTGAAAATCTGGACAGTTGAGAGGTATGTTAAGCGAGGAACCCCTATTTCTTTGCTTCTGGAATCTGTCCCCATGAGGATACTCCTCAGCATTCTGTCAGATGCTGCTACTGCCTTCTCTTGGTCTATGCTCCTGATGTCCAATCCAAGTGTTACACAATCCATGGATCTTTCTCCTGCTCTATTGTAATCACTTCCACTGCAGTCCAGTGAGTACTTTGTCCCAAGGGTGTTGTGGCTAAAGTACATTACATTTGTTTACACTAAACCTCAACTTCTAAATTTTACCCACTTCTTTAGCCTTTCAAATCCTTCCTTAGACTCATCCGTCATCCTTCAATGCTGTGCTTATTTTTATATCATCAGCAAAGAGATATATCTGATAGAAACACTCTGAAGTGTACTAGACCAAGGACAGACCACACAGTTAACTCAGTAGGCACTTACCAAAACTGCATGTCTGTGTCCAATCACCTGACCATGTCATTGTCCAGTTTTCCTATCAGGCTCTGGTGTAGGGCAAAATCATTTGCTGAAAGTCACTTTTAACCACAGACATTGTAGGAATCCAACCCAGGACTAAAGAATAATGCTTATCAGCTTCTCATAACTTTTAGCTTCTGTGCTACAGTAGAAAAGGTAGTCACTACACTTAACAGTCTATATTTTGTATGTAATATCCTAGGTGGTATTTATACTGATAGAGTGAAGTCTGACTAAGGACATTAGAAATTACTCGGATGCTACTTGTATCCCTTATCCATGCTTTCCTGTATTTCCAATTTGCCCCAAATTGTTTATTCTGGTAACTGATTTTTCAGACACTTCCTTAATTTGCTTGCTAAAACAGTCATTCAGTATTGCCTTCATTTTGTGAGTAACATTCTATATCAACCAGAAATTACTCAGCTGTTTTTTCTTTGAAGATACAGTTTTAAACACACATCTTATGGTGTTAACTTCTTATGCAGACTGTGCAACATTTCAAAAGGTAACAGATTAAAGTCATGTTTTGAGGCAATATTTCTCACCAATTACAATGTTCTGTATAAAATCCCACTTGTCTTTAAAAAGGAAGAAAAATAAGCCAAGCGCTTGTTTATTTTCTCAGCCCTTGATCCCTGCTTTGGGTTCCTTTGGGCACTATTTTAAATATCTTTTATGTCAATATCAAGTAAGAAAGCTGTGGGAAGCTTCATTTTACTTTAAAGCTAGAAAGCCTTTTTGTTTCTAACAGGCAAGGTCTCTTTCATAGTATGCCTGCATATCTATAGATTAATGAGTATGTCTCATTGATTGGAAAGTCATAGCACTAATGTATATTTAATTTTGAAAAAAATACCCTTTATGACATAATTAAGGACAATGCACATCAATCACTTCTTTTCGTGTTGTTATTCTACACCATCTTTAATAGATTTTTAGCATAGCTTTAATGGATTTCTTGCAGGCCTTCACAATAAGAACAGATTGCACTGAACATGATGCAGCAGGGATCTTTTTGAACCTAGCAACTTTTTTTTAGGAATTGAATGCTAACAGCTGTGTAGTTAAATAAGCTGCCATGACTACTAAGTATTGTTTCAAAAGCAGAAGAAAGCGTGATTCTTAGATCTTCTTTGGGGTATTAAGATAACATATCTCAGGTGCAGTTATATCATCTTACCTCTTGTCCAGCATAGAACTATGGTAATATGACTCTATATCTCTCAAGCATGAGATGATACAGAAATAAGCTTGCACACCTCTTATCTGTCACCAGATTTACAGGAATGCTCCTGCTTTTGCTATAGCTCACTTAATTTTTTCCCTTTTATTTGTATGTTATTGTTACAGTCTATGGTAAATCAGAATTCTCAGTAATATGAGGTATTCACTTTACTGACATTTTATTTAAACAAAATTCATCCTGCAAAACACTCTAGCAACATTCTCAGAGAAATTAATAAATGATATGTTTCTCTAAATTATAAACTTCCTGAATGTCTTTAACTGAACAAAATAAAGTTTGACTTTTTCTGAGCTCCATTCACTTTTCCATATTCAATGCATTTTTATCGTTAATACTGAGTCTCTTTTCTGCACTGCTGTGAAGTACTACTTTACCTCCAGAAATTCATAACTGATGACTGATTGTTTAGGCATGGAGATATACTCATGTATTCTGCATGCACTGGAAAATTCTGAGTGATTAGCATTGGCGCTATATGTGATGACCAGATATGAAAAAATCTGCAAAGATAGTTTTCAAATACATCCACATATGTCTTGCTATGTAAACTAAATACTTTTACCTGAGGAGGTAGCCATATCACTTCCAGCAAGTTTAGTAAGCTCCAGTGTAAGTTCAACATTAGAACATAGCTCAAATGTACATGTTGGTGACTCAGCTGATAGCACACTGACCTCTGATACCATGAAGCTCAGAAAGCTGTGGGTCCTATCCCCACAGTAGGTACTTGATTTCATGTTTCAGTACTGATATTTCAGTGCAGAATGGGAGGATGGTATACTTGGCCGGTACTGCCCTTCAAATGAGACATCAAACCAACATCCTTTCTGCCTGACACTGATACGCTTAAAAGGATGTTAAAGAATTCATGGCACTTACGAGGAAAGAGCAGTAATGATTTCTTATTGTCTTGGGCAAATTTACCATAGTCTATATAATAATACCTCTGGTCTACCCTGAAAACAGGACATAAGCTGAGTGAGACTAACCTTGTCAAGAAAAGAGAGACAAGTAAATGCTAAAAACACTATGACTGGCATTCTTGAAGAAATAGCAAAACACAGTCCACCATCAACATTATAAACCATTGCTATGTGAATTTTAGTATGTATTGTAGGGGGCATAAACCTTTACCATCATTAAGCTATATTGTCTCAATGTGCTGAATGAACTAAAGATGGGAGTGATCACACGTGAACCAAAGATTTGCATTCTGAATTTAAATGACCAAAGAAAAAACATGCAGCATCACACAAATAAATTAATACATAGATAGAAAGAAACAATTAAGAGTTGCAACAGTGACCACAGAAGGTAGCGGTTAGTAAGGATGCAGAATATTACAATGAGTAAGGCCTTTTTTCATAGAGATACGCATTGTGAAGCATGGACTGCAAGCTAAAGGCAGATATGCAGGATGTTATGCCAAGGCAGGCAAACAGGACAGTGCACTGTAAAATGAAAGGAAAGTGTAACGGCTAGTGGCCAGCAATCGACATAGTAGGCAGTAAAGACTGGTATGGTAATGAACTACTGACATCACATATAGCAACAATGGCTATATTAGAAAAAGTCGAAAGTACAGCTAATCATGAACTGCACATCTCCAAGTTGATTGCCTATAGATGATCTTTTAGTTATCTATTTGATCTACATTGTTTACCTGACTGAACTCTGACCTGGATTCTGGTTTGATTTTTTTTTTTTTTTTAACTTTTATCTGCCTGGACCTCTGTATGGCCATTTTGATTATTTTCCATTGTTTCAGTTGATGAGTTTGTGAATTACATTGTTAATACCAGTACTGAAGTATTGTGTTTGGTCCCTATTTTTAATTTCTCCAAATATCTTGGGTTTCTAATAGCATGATGGGAATGGACTCCATTCCTAAGTCAAAGTACGATTAAAGTTCATGAAATTAGTATTGTTTTACTCATTGATGTTAGCCAAAAGTACTCTTCGCAGCACCCGCAATGTGCCCAGTAATGACTCCTTCTGTAATTTGTATGGAGTTACATGTTCATAGGTTCATAGGTTGGTACTAGGCTATCGGCTGTAAGGCCTATGCAAGCCTAGCCATAACAATTCCCTGGATATTTCTTCCCACAATATTTACTTCTCTGGGCCTCTGTCTAGCAGGGCGACTGACATGATCCCCTGGGTGAATTTCCTATCTCCCATCCAATCATCAAGGTTCCTTTTGAAGAGGGTCAATGAGGCGCTCTGCTTGACATGTATGGGCAGAGTATGGGGAGTCTCTGGGTCAGGAACCTATCCCTCCAGCATGTTTTGTTCATTGTGATGATAAGGTTTAGATCCCTGGAGCATGTGGCTCTGAGAGATTGAGATTTCTTTAAGTGGAGCATGTCCAACAGCTCAGGGTTTGACATGGCCTTGTATGTTAAGCAGAGATCGCCTCTGAGTAGACCATATGCCACAGAGTATAGCTGGAGTTTTTTTAGATGTTCATCATATGGCATCTGCTTTAGGCCTGTGATTCTTTTAGTGAGGTATTTCTGTGGCCTTTTCAGCTGTTGCAGATGTCTTATGAGGTACATACCAAATGGGGCATTATTTTATTTATTATTTATTTATTTATTTTACATTTGTTGACTGGACTAGTCTAACTGGATATATGTCCATTTTCAGTAGAGGCCTGGGGAGAAAAGCTCCACATAAGCAAATATTTACAACTTCAGGTACAGATAAATAATTCTGTAACAACTTAAGGTACAGTACTATTTTGAGCTGAAGAATACTCATTTTATATAGACAAATATTATTATTAAAGGAGCAGAGGATAAGAAACAGTTAGAGCAACAAACTATTTTAAAGTGTCACACAAAAAGAAAGAGAGGTAAAGAAAAAAAACACAAATAGATATAGCAGCTCAAGTATTTAGCAGAGTTATACCAGTTATCCTATAATAGCATAGCAACTTAAAGGGAAGCAAGAGGTAGTAAGTAAAAAGAAAGTTTATATGGATGCTTTTATGTGTTGAATAGATTACTGCTACTTGCTAAGTAAGTACAGAATTAGAAAAAAAGAGTATGAGAGTGCAACTGTAAAAATACTAAAATAAAGTAAAGGTGAGACTACTGTATGAGGCATGGAGAGCGTAGGAATCCAAATGCAAATGGTAATGTGGGAAGGCTACAGAGAAAGTGGTGGTAAGATTAGTCTGGGTTACTACATGAGCATAACCAGTGGTTACAAAGGTGTTGTTTGAGTTGTTTTTTGAACATTTTTACTGAGGAGAGAGATGAGAGTTCAAAGGGAAGGAGGTTCCAGGATTTGCCAACAGTGTTGGCGAACAGAGAGTCACGGCCTTATTTTTGGATTTGTCTGTGGATACCAGTACTTTATTGGCTGAGCGAAGGGTTGTCAAATTACTATAGGGGGTAAGAAGGCTAGTAAGTATAGGAGAATTTTTTGGAAGATAGAGGATATTATGGGTGATAATAAGTTGTTTAATTTGGAGTTGATTATGAAGTTCTAGCCATCCTAGTTGTTTTAGGTTTTGACAGTGGTGAGTTCTAAATGAGGAACCAGTAGCAAATCTGGAAATATTGTTGTAGGAGGTAGTTAGTTTGTTAAGGTTGCTTCTTGACAGGTTTTTATAGATGGGACAGGCATAGAGGTGGGTGGAAATTAGATGGGTGAGGGCAATAGTTGTTCTAGCTGTTGGAGTAAGGAAGGGTTTAATCCTGTAGAGGGAGCCTAATTTTCTGTTCACTGTTTTTATTGTAGTGTTAATATGTATGTCAAAGCTAGGATTATGGTCTATAGTAACCCCTAAGAGTTTGGTAGTTGGATATAACTGTGAAGTGAATTGGGGGGGACCTTTGCGTGGGAGTGAAGAGTAGTAGTTTTGTTTTTTTTTAGGATTCAGGAGGAGGCTATGCTGTAAGAACCATCTTTCTATGCTGTTGAGCACTGTTTGGGTAGTGGCCTGAAGTTGAGATGTAGAGGTAGCTGAGCATATTAGTGTGGAGTCATCAGCATATTGGACACATGTAGCTTGAGGAATGATCAAATTGAGATCATTTATGAAAATTGAGAATAGGAGAGGGCCTAGGATAGAACCTTGAGGGACTCCTAGGGTAATAGGAAGGTGAGAGGACAGATTATTTTCCCAGAGCACAGCCTGTTGCCTATTGTCAAGGTAGGATTTAAACCATTTTAAAGCCTGTATATCTAGTGAGAGAGAACCAAGTATGTTTAATGGGTCTAATGAGGGATGAGTACAGTGGGACAATGACCTCCTTTTTTCTGGATGAAAAGACCTTAGTGATGAGGAGAAGGATTTCCTGACTGTTGTGGCGATGTGGTTATCGAACGTGAGACCACTGTCCACCTGTGTCCCTAAGTCTCTCATCACACTTTCGATGTTTAGTGTCCTGCCACCTATGTGGTAATTCATGGGTACATGTTTCTTTCCAAAGGGGATAACTATACATTTCTTGGCATTAAGCTTGAGCCCATGGCTCTGGCACCAGGCATCTGTTTCTGTAAGGCCCTTTTGTAGAATATCCACATCATTTGGGGATACACTAATGGCTCCCAGTTTGCAGTCATCTGCAAACTTTGTTAGCCAGAGTCCCTTAGTGTTGGCCTGTACTTCAGAGAAGTAGATGCCAAACAAGAGTGGTCCCAGGACTGAACACTGAGGTACTCCACTTGTCACTTGTCTGGAGCTGGATTTGGAGTCTGCTACTTTTACAGTCTGGATTCTGTCAGTAAGCCAGTTGGCAACCCATCAAGTGATGTAGGGATTTATGCCCAGCTTAGTAAGTTTATCTATAATTCCAGAGTGGGGGATGGTGTCAAAGGCCTTGGCGAGGTCCAGATAGGCTGTGTGGACTGCCTTACCCTCGTCCACAGCTCTGGAGACTGATTTGAAGAAGTCAGTCAGATTCATGAGACAAGATAGGCCTTTCACAAACCCAAACTGGGTGGGGTCCAGTGTTTGAAGGTTGCCAATGTCTTTGTTTATAAGTTCCATAATAATGCATTCCATGCCCTTGCAGATCAGGCTTGTCAGACTGATGGGACGGTAGTTCCCAAGATCCAAGGTGGATCCTCCCTTGTGGAGCGGGATAACTGTAGCTGTGCGCCACTCAGTGGGCACAAAGCCTGAGGTGAGGCTATGATTAAACATGATACTTAGGTGAGGTGCCAGTTCATTTTGTAGTTCATGTAGTACACAGCCTGGGATGTCATCTGGTCCCATGGATGCTGTATTCTTAGTTTTGGAGAATGCGGTTTCTACCTGTGTGGCCGTGATTATCGGAATTTGACAATCTTTTGGTATTGAGATGGGCCCTTTAGGGGGTGAGAGGGGAGTGAAGTTGGCACTAAATCGATCTGCCAGGATATTGGCAATATCCTTGGGATCAGTATATTTAATGCCATTCTGTTGTAGCTCAGAGCAGATCTGAGCATTGCCATTTATATTCTTGACATAACTATAGAATGCCTTGTGGTTATCTTTGGAATCTTTGACAATTTTATTTTCGTAACTAGCTTTTGGGGATTTTATGAGGGATCTCAGCTTATTACTGAGGCTGGTGAGGGAGTTTTTTGCATCCTGGGATTTTCCTCTTTTCTGCAACAGTTTCTTCCTTCTGTTGTATAGTTTGTTTATAGCAGGGGACCACCAGATTGGCTTCCTTTTTTTTGAGAAGAGCATCTATTGGCAGCATATCTAAATATGACTGTAGACTCTTTTTTATAAGACCCCGATGCTCCTACTACTATTGGAACTATCTGGGTATCCTTCTTCCACATTGCTCTCATTTCTGCTTGCAAATCCCAATATTTTATGACTTTATGTCTCTTTGTGCACAGGACACTGTAGTCACTGGATGTGGAAATTTCAATGATCAATGTTACTTTTGTCTTCTTTTCTTGGGCCACTACAACAGTTTTTCTAGCATCTATCTTATGAACTGTTGGTAATGGATGATCCCATGTGATGTAAACTTCATCATTTTCTATGATGGTTTGTGGCTCGTGTTTCCAGTACCATAATGTTTGCACAATCCCCAGTGCAGCAGTCTCACCACATTATTATGCCTTTCAGTATACAGTCCTTCTGCCATTAGTATGTTCCAACCAGCAACGAGGTGTGCAACTGTTTCCAATTCTGTCTTAAAAAAACTACATTTGTCTGTTTCTCCCACATGTTCAATAGACTTTGTAAATCAACGTGTATGTAGCCCACTATCTTGGGCTGCCGATATTAACCTTTCAGCTCTTGGTTTAAATTCGCCTTTCCTTAACCATTCCTGCATTCGTTTCTGATCAACATGAGGTTCTTCCAGAAGTTTTCTATACTTGCAACTATATTTATGCTTTTTCCATATTCCTTGCCTTCTCATCTGGTCCTTCACCTTATATTCCTTCTTTTGTTTTTTGGCACATTCAGTTGCTGCCTGATTATTATCTACTTCTGGTTTGATTTCCATTCCTGCTTAATGCCGATATATTTCTGCTAGATTAAGCAGAGGAGTCATCTTAGATTTATTCTCCTCATGTTTCAAAACTTTCACTACATTTGGGTCTTGTGAGGTCAGCAGATATGTATGGAATCCCACGATTGCAGATCTATACATGTATTCAATTTCAAGGAAGCCCATCCCTCCTTCAGAACAGGGAATTTATAATCTTGGTATGCACTGATTTTCATAAATCATTTGGTGAGCATGAAGCATCCTTCTTGTTTTTCTATCCAGCACCTTTTGGGGCCCGTCAATCACTCCAAAACTGTAGGTTAGGACAGGAAAAGCAAATTAATTTATAGCTTGGATTTTGTTCCTAGATGTCAATGCTGTTTTCAGGATTAAGTTAAGTCTTCTGAGGTACTCGTTACTAAGTTTTATTTGCATTCATTCATGTTTTATTGTTGATCCTTCATCACTTCTCAAATATTTATACATGCCCTCTTGCTCATATTCTTTTATATCACATTTTTGTCCCAAACTGATGTTTTCCTGATACTGCAGTTTTCATGCTTTAAAGGCTGCTTTTGTACATTTATCAAGACCAAATAACATTCTTATATCATCTGAAAAAGTTTTGACAACTTGCAGTTGTGCTTTCAGTTCCTCATCTGATGAGCTCTACAGTTTCAAATTGTTGACAAAGAGAAGATGAGAAGTCTTGCACTTTGTTGTTTTCTGGGAAGCTGTTAAGTAGACACCTTAATGGGTTAAGGGCAAGGCAGAATAGCAGCAATGACAGAGAGTCACCCTGGAATATCCCCCTTTGAATTTTTATCCCTAGAAAATACATTTTTCTTTACCATGGCTTAATTGCAATGTGGTATGCCACTGTTTCATGGTCACTGTAATGTAGTTGATCAGTGTAGGATGTATCTTGTACATTTTTAAGCACTCATTTATCCATGAATGTGGGATACTATCAAATGCTTTTTTTATCATCAATCCATGCCATACATAGATTCTTCCCCTTTTTACAGTTCTCTACTATGACATTATTTAACAGCAAATGATCCTTTGTTCCATATAATTTTATTTATTTATTTAATATTTGTTAACAGGGAAAGTCCGACTTGGAATGAAACCAATTTTGAGCGGATGCCGGGGGAGAAACTCTCCAGACGCATGTCTTTATAATGTGGGAGGAAATCAGAGCACCCAGAGGAAACCCACATGAACGCAGGAAGGACATGCAGCCACTCAGAAGGCACCCCAGCTGAGAATCAAACCAGAAACCTCTTGTGAGGTGACAACGCTACCAGTGCACCACTGCGCTGTTCAAAACCATTTACTTTTATTGCCCTGTTGTTCTACTGCCATAATTGAGTTTTCTTTTAAATGACTATAAACTCTGTTGGCATCAATTCCAGTGTATAGTTTACACGTCATTGAAAGGCAAGTTATTGGTCTATAATTCTTAGGGTAGCTTGCAGGTTTACTCTTAAGTAGGAGCATTGTTTTTCCTTTTGTTAGCCAGGTTGGTGTCTGCTCGGGGTGGCCATATAAATAACTCTTACTCATGGCTAAATCTTCATGCAAAGATGTTAATACTTATAACCAGACATTAGGTACTGTATCTGGGCCTAGGGTTTCCAATTAGAGGCTTTTCTTAACTTTGTTTCAATCTCTCTGGTTGTTACTTCATCCCATTTCATATCCTGTACCTTTAAACTTCTTATACTTTATTTTACATCTTCTATCCAATTAGCATCTTTGTTATGTTCCACAGTATCTTCATAGATACTTCTCCAAAATGTATCTATTTCTTCTTTTTTTGGTGGTCTTTCAATTCCTTTTACCTTATTTCCCAATTCTCTACAAAACTTTTTTGGATCATCAATGAATTACTTATTTTGAACTTTTCCTTTATATTTGTCTATGTATATTCTAAGTTTTTCTGCCTGTGCTGAGATTTGAAGTTTATTATTTGCAATAGTGCATGATAGATCCTGATCATGTTAGATTTATTCGTCTTCAGAGCTAGATGCCTCATTTTGCTTGCTAAGTAATGTTCCTCTAGAAGTATCTGGAGGACATTTTCAATCTGGAATTCAGGTATTCTTTATTGACACTTTGCAGTAATTGTTTGTTCTAATCTAATTCAAAGTGTTTATTTTTAAATAATATTGCTTTAATTGCAATACATTTTTACAGTTCATTTATTGTTACTACTTACTTTCATTTGATATGTATTTATTGCTTAGGAAACAAGCACTATAATAAAATTGCAGTTAAAACTGAACTGCAAGTACATATGTAGGTATAAAGAAATTGTGGATTAACTGTAAAATAACTCATACAAATTCACGTCTATATATATTACAGAGGAAAGAGTATGACACGTTACCCTACTGTACATCACACTACATGTACAACAGGAGAGTGGTGTGTTCAACACAGGATGCTAAACAAATCTGGTCTGGATATATCATTATTCTTCACAGTGCATTTCCTATCACTGGGCCAATATCGTCAATAATGTGCATCCCATTGTTTATCTATTTGTTTTTATCTAATGATCAGGTTCCTCAAAAACAGATGAAGAATCCCTTCACAGCCAGACATAGGTAAAAGAATGTGAAAGCCATTGGACTGCACAGTGAACCTCATATGGAAGCTTCAGATTGCACAACTGGTGGGGAAAATGGGCAAATTATCACAAAGCAAACTAAGAAGTGCAATGATCAGGTGGTAACATGATAAAACAATGCCTGGCATAACAAACATCACCTAAACTATTTTCAGAAGATGAGAGTTATGGCAGCTGTATAATAACTTTCTCAAAGTGTTGCTTCAGTCTGTGAAGCTCAAATTAATCTGATCAACAGATTGTAATTCTGTTTGTTAGTAAAAGAGGAGATGACCTCCTTTCTCTACCTGGTTAATTTCAATGGGGAGAAGGTGAATCAGGGTGGCACCTCTCCTTACAAATGGAAAACAAAGTATGCAGATATTTTTAGTGCTGTGCTGTGCAGGCAATGTGAATATCTTAAGTTATGCAATCTGTTTCAGGGGGTTAGGTATAGTGAAATAATGCCAGTGCCATGATCAGAAAGAAGGCATCTGTACAGAAGATGGCAAAGAAAGGGGGTCCATTTTTTCATAACAAAATAAAATATAGATTAAAAGATTGGAAATATTACCATGAAAGGTAAACATCTCAAAGCATATATCATGTGACAAATTAAAACAATATTACTTAAACTTTGAGAACATTGTCATGAAGGTTACAAATGTAACTGGTTTCCTCATGAAACATGGCGTATCAGGCCCTATGGAATCACAGTTGAACCATAGCCTCTAAACAGGCTTTGTGCCTCATGAATGGAGAACAGCAGTAGCCTTCCCTCTACACAAAAGTGAGCCATCTACAGAACTTGTACACTACAGACCCACAAGTCTCACTAGTCTCATGTGCAAAGTCATGGAGATGATCAGTAATAACATAGGAAATCTCCAGACACTGGAACAAACCCAATTTGGCTTCGCCATGGGCAGGTCATGCCTACTCCGTTTAGTGGACTTCTTTGAGAATGGATGAGGGCAAAAATGGCTCACATTGTCGAGCTTGTCCTGGCTGGCCAAGGCATTTGATACAATACCCCACTCAGGCATTGTTGATAAACTCAAGTGGTTAAGTATAAACCCTAATGTCACCCAGTGAATACCCCGCTGGCTCATGGACAGGACCCAGAAAGTAAGAACTGGAGAGTCCATCCCTACATAGAGGCTGGTCACAAGCAGAGTCCCTCAGGGATCAGTCATGGAATCTTTCCTTTTTGGCATTTACTTCTCTGAAGTCAATCTTAATATCAAGAGCCTCTGGATGACTGCATTTGCAGCCAATTGCAAATTAGGAACAAATAAAGAATTCCCCACTGACACTATTGTTCTTCAAGTAGGGCTGACACAGACAAATAATTTGTGTCAGAGCCATGGACTAAAACTAAATGCCAAGAAATGCACAACAATATCCTTTAGGAAGTCATCCACCTGTGGTAACTATCATATTTACAACATACACCTAAGAGTCAACCCAGTAGTCAGGGACTTGGGGGACACACATTGACAGTAATATAGCCTTTGACCATGACATGTCTACAGTAGTGAGGAAATCATTCTATATTGTTCCACATATAAACAAAGTTATTTCATTTAGGTCCAAGCAGAGCATTTTTCCACTGTATTCAGCATTCATCAGACATAACATTGAGTACAATGTCCCCTTGTGATAAGTACCTAGCAAGGCACATCCAACAACTGGAACATCTACAGAGGTTCCTCACTTAAAGAATACTAGGCAGAATTAACATGTCCTATGCAGGAAATCCTGAATGCAACAGAAAAGGAAGCAATCCAGTGAAGGAATCAGCTTATTAGGAACTCATCTTTAGGGACTACATACCATAAGCAATAATGTACTAATTACGTTTCATATGTACTGAGCTACTGAAGGACCCCACAAAAGAATATACATGCTGCTGTGTCCAACATGTGAGAGTTGGGACATTAGAGTTTTTGCACCAACACCTTGCAGACAGGAGGCAGTCCATAGACATGAAGACAGAATGTATAACTAGGTGCACATGGTAGTAATATAAAGCAAACAGGAGGTCTCTTTAATATACAAGTACACAAAAGTAATGAGCAAACCAAGATAGTGTGGTTCCATTTTTTTGTTATAAGAACCTGCAGCTTTGTTATACAAAGCTGCAACTTTCATAACTCTTCAGACGTCATGAAATGATTTATGATATTTCCTGTCATTCACTCATCTCCTTGGTCTCATAAAAAAACATGCACTGGAGATCTTCATTCTTTTTTGCCTGGGTTAATTTCTCATTTATGGAGAGAGAATCCAGTGACTTTTCTATCATCAGGAAAGGCCTTATTGGTGGCCAAGGATGAACACAGGATAGCAGCAGATTTCTTCAGCACCACCAATTTCATTACACTGACAGGAATTAATTACTTAAAAAATAAATTTTTGAAGTAATTTTCTTTCTAAATATGTTTGTTTTATATAGTTCTTGAACTATATCTAAAAAAGACAGGAAATTTTAACAATATTCCTGTCAGAAATCACATTGGAAATGTTCCTGTCAGTTTATCAGTCTGAAATGAGTTCCAGTAAGACAAATTCTCAAGACTCCAGCATCAAGAAAGAACTTCAGTCTCTGATAACTATAATCCAGCAACTTACTGCTAAGATGGATAAAATGGATACTAAAATTGATACCTTCATAGAAAAAACTACAAAACAAATGGACTTGTTACATATAGACCTGCAACAACAGAAGATCCAGATGACAGGCATAGAAGAAGCTGTGAATGACATGGAAAATAGAATCCAAGAAGAGGAAATCAACATTGAGTTTCTGCTGAAACAAAATACACATTTACAAACAAAGCTGGATGACTTGGAAAATAGATCTAGGCACAATAACATTAGGATTTTTGGACTGTCAGAAAATATTGAAGGTAACAATATTACTTCTTTTTTAACAACATGGCTCCCTAAAACTTTAGACTTACCAGAAGCATTCTCTTTGGTATCGAAAGAGCACATAGATCTATAGCTAATACTAACTCTAACAAAAACTATCCTAGATCAGTTATAGTTAGATTTCTATCATCTTTTGATAAAGAGATGGTTCTTAAATCTGCTTGGGCTAAAGCTCCTGTTAAGATTAATGAGACAACTGTGCGTTTTGACAATGACTATTCTTCCTTGGTAATAGCTAAAAGAAAAGTTTTTCTGCCACTAATAAGGGAGCTTAAAAAAGCACAGTTTAAAACATACCTTCTGTTTCCTGCCAAGCTAAAAATCTTCCTTCCTGATGGTCCTAAAATTTTTGATGACTTAGACTCTGCTTTAATGTTTATCAAAAAAATAAGATTTTGGATAAAATAGAGGAAATGGAATGGGCTAGTCCTTCATTAAAGAGACTGGCAACTGAAACTTCGTGGAAGACTTCAGAGAAGAAGAAGAGACTAAAAAACAAATGATTTGTTCTATGTTTTTTCTTTTTTCTCTCATCATTTTACTTCATTATTAATCTTTTTAAATATAGTTCCTGCATTTCCAGAAAGCCACAAATGTTCTGAAAAAGATTTAATCAAAGTTATTCTCTGTGTGCAAAGAAATGTTTTGTTTCATAACCAGTCAAAATATCTGAGGAACTAATAACAAGCTATTATTCAATTTGTTTCTCTTTCTGAAAAAGAGAAGTAAGGTCAGTAATTTGATACATTTTTTTTCTTTTTTTCTCCTTTTCTTCTTTTCTTTGTTTAAACAATGACATTCTATTTAGATTATGTAGTGGGTAAAGGGTGGGGAGGGCAGGGAGAGAAGAGTAATGAAAATATGATAAATAGAATAATAACATATTTATTCCTTGTAAAAAGTTTATATGTTCTTCAAATGCTATTCCTAATTATACTTTCTTGATTATACTGCTTATGCTTGTTTGTAAATAATCTGTCATGCTTTAACTAATAATAATTAGAACTAAATAATAGTAAATAATATGTTTTATTTTTAACTCTATTAATATAAACAGTAAGTAATATTCCATTGTATATACTTCTTATAGCTTTCTCTTACATTTTTTTTATTTCTGCTTTACACTCTTTTATTTTCTACTCTCTTTTTTTTTCTTTATTCTTTCTCTTTATTTTTTTTTTCTCGTATTAATATATAGAAATGCTTTTGATCATACAGACACAGTAAATAATAAGATTTGCATAAAAATTGAGTTGGGACAAAAATATTGAGTTTTATTACTTATTAATAACTTTGGGCTTAATTTCACTTACATAGAGGCTGTAATAACCTGTAAAATACATCGCAAAGGTTTTGTCATGTTTAGATGCATTTACACTGCTAAATGAATGTTTGTCACTAGTTTTTAACAAGTTTCCCGCCAAAATGTTCAGGAAGACAATCTGGGATGTGGGCTACCTCATGAACAGTGTCATTGAGCTGTTTCAAAAGCTTCAACTCTCAGAATTCTCACAGAGAAGCTGAAAGCAGTCAATCTGACCTTTGACCCAGATATCACACTGACACATCACAGATTCAGGAAGAACACTCTACCAGGAAGTAGAACTGATGCAAATGCAACTATGTGAAGGAAAATGAACTCTTTGACATTTAAATGTGAGTTATTTTATATAATTACTTAAATATCTATGTTATAATTCATAAAATATGTCAGTTATAATGATTTTAAATGATGCAGTTTCTTGTAGTAAGTAAATGTCTTATTTTAGAAGGCATAGAAAATGAAACATTTATTCAAGTGTTTTTGAAAATCTACTTGACTGCAGCATACTAATCTGTGTTAAAAACTTATGTTCCAAACATATACATTACTATAACTCATTTAATTCATCTGATTGACAAGCATAAATAACTTTATAACTCTATACTGGAAGAAATTGTCATGTGACATATTTTAAAGCAATAGTATAGACATACAAAATACAGATTTTTTTTTACAATAATGCAAGTGTTTCTGAGAATTTGCATAACTATGCAGTATGATTTATAACAATTTCTATAAATATAATATTTTATTCTATTGACAATAATGAGTATGAGTAAAATGCTCATATACAAGCAATTCAAGGGTTTTTTTGGAAGCTGTTGACTGCATTTACATGACAGAAAATAGATGCATCTTAATATATGTAATGTCTGAACCATATTAGCCAAAGTTTTTGATTTAAATGAATGTTAGAACTTATTTTTACATACTTTGAATAAATTAATATGTAAATATGCCTTCCTTTTTTTTTTCTCTCTTTCTTTCACTCTCTCTCTCTCACTCTTTCACATCTTTTATTTCTCTCTCTCCTCTTGGTTTCTAATATCAAGTTTATTTGAATGCTATTTGAATACAAGTGTATTATATTACATAGATGTATATAGTAGTATGAATAGTTTTTTTAAAAAAAAAGTTTATTTTAGTTTATATGATGCTGTTTTATCAAATGTGTAGTCTTGTCTTGCTAGATAATTGAATTGAAAGCTGTTAATTTAAGTTAAATATAACCAGTATTAAATTGATAAGGTGGTAGCTGAGGTACTGCTGCTTAGGGTAGGGGGTTAACTTGAGTGGTAAATACTACTCTAAGTTGGAGTTTTTAACTCCAGGCTGGATGCAAGGTTTAATCCTTACATTATTTTCACTTGTTCATTGTTATATGTATATAGTTTTGACATCCACAATATATTTTGTACACTCATTGTCACTACAAACAAAATTGAATCCTATACAAAATCCCATAAGAGATTCAATAAATACAGCTATATTTAAAGGTACACCTAAAGGAGGAGATGTAACATTACTTATGTTGTTATTTGTTATTTTGATCATAAGATTCTTAAGTTTTAAAAATGCCAAATGACATCTTTAAAAGGAATTTCTTTAAACATTAATGGATTGAATAATCCGTGTAAAAGGGCAAGCCTAATAAGATACATTAATTTACATAAGGCCAACTTAGTCTTCCTGCAAGAAACCCATCTCTTGAAAAAGATATTGATAAACTAGCCACAAACAAATATGCAGTATTGGTTAGTTCAGAGCACACTCAGAAAAAAAGAGGAGTGGCTATTTTATGGAATAAAAGTATGCCCATTCCTAAAACCATTAAGTCTTATCAGGATGACAAAGGAATGTTTTGTATGGTTACAATACAAATTAATGGGAAGACTTACACTTTAATTAATGTATATTGGATACCTGGAATTGGTATTAATACAGTGAAACATCATCTTGATAAGATCATATCATTCTCTAGTGGAGATATTATTTTAGCTGGTGACTTTAATTGTATACTACATGAAAGTGATACTACCACTATAGGAAAAAGAAGACTTACATCTAATGCAAAACATTTAAATGATTTTGCTAATTCTTATCATTTGAATGATATTAATAATCAGATAGATTCAAAATCATTACCATACACCTTTTTTTCTAACAGATACAAAACTTATTCAAAAATAGATAGGGTCTTTATTTCTAACCAGATGGTAACAGATTTAATTAATTCCAAAATCATTTCATGTCCTATATCTGATCATAATTCAATTGTTTTTGAATTCATGATAAAAAATACTCATAATGTTCAGATCAAAAGGATACCAGCATACTTAACTCAACTAAAAGACTATAAAAAATATATGCTTTCAGAAGTACAACATTTTCTAGACATAAATAATACTCCTGAAGTCTCCATTGTCTATGTTTGGGATGCCTTAAAATCATATCTATATGGACAAAGTATAAGATAGTATAATAATAAAAGGAAATCTTGGGATAAGGAATTGTTAGATATTCAAAGTAAATTAGACTCTTATAAACATAATAATAAAGAAAATATTATGGATAAGAAAGTCATTGAAGAAATAAACAAACTAAATGAGAAATACAAAGAAATTTTAACTCATAAAGTTAAAATAACTCTAGAGAAATACAAGTTTTTGTCTTACTCAATAAGCCCCAAATACTTACATAGACTTAAAAATAAAACAAAAAGGTTGAATAAACAAAACCATATCAAAGAAATCTTTTTTCTAAGGAAAAAGAAGAATGTTTCTAGACTACCAAAAATACTAGATGAATTTAGAAATCACTTTCACAATATTAACAATAATAACATTAACATGGAACCTAAAGATAAAATAAAGGAGTTTATAACCACAAACATGAATAAAAAGCTTAATAAACAGATTAAACTATTGGACAAAAGTATTTCATATACAGAGGTTATTACACAAATAAATAAGCTTAAATCAAACAAAGCACCGGGTAATGATGGTATTATACCAGAGATATATAAAATCCTTTCTAAAAGTACATATTCATTAATACATAAGGTTTTTATTTTGGCCCAAACTGAGTTAATAACCCCCCCCCATCTTGGCAATATTCATTTATTTCACCAATTTTAAAACCTAATAAAGATCCAACTAGATGTACTTCATATCGGCCCATCTCATTACTTAATGTTGATTATAAAATGTTTATGAGTATTTTTGCTGATAGATTGAAGACAATCATTCCCAGCATTATAGATATAGATCAGACAGGCTTCATTGTAAATAGAAATACTTTTGATAATATAAGAAGAACTTTAACATTAATTGATTTTGCAAATAGGAAAAAGAAAGATTTAACACTTATTAGTCTTGATATAAGTTCAACATTTGATTCAGTAAGTTGGGACTATCTGCTTACCTTACTGAAGTGCACAAACTTCTCAGATGCATTTGTAAATCTAATTGAACATTTATACAAAGGAACGTTGGCTTATATTAAGGTAGGAACATATGTTTCACAAAAAATACCTATTCTTAAAGGTACAAAACAAGGATGTCCACTTTCTCCACTATTATTCACTTTAGTAATGGAGCCTTGGGCTAATTTGATCAGAAACAGTACTGACATAGAGGGTTTTGAAATAGATGAAAATACAACATCCAAAATTCAACTTTTTGCAGATGATGCTCTAATTACATCAGCAAGATCTAATTCTTCTATGCAGTCTCTATTTGATAAAATGATGAATTTTAAAAGTATTTCTGGTTTAATATTCAATGAAGAAAAAACTAAAATACTACCTATATATACACGAAAAAATATTCTCATTAGTGATTTTACTAAATATGTATCCAATTCAGGTCAGATAACTTATTTAGGTATAATACTATCTAAAGATATTAAATCTATTATATAATAATTATAATACCTGTTTTCTTAATATACAAAATCTTTTTAATACCTGGAATACTATGTTTTTTACTATGGAGGAGAGACTTACAATTATTAAAATGATAATATTCCCCAAGATTTTATACTTAATACAATCAATAATACTTCCACCTACAAAAATAATTATCAAGAAACTGAATACACTAATGTTAAATTTCCTATGGGCACCTAATAGACCTAGGATTGCATTAAAGAAACATACTAATAGCTGGTCTCAAGGGGGTATTTCTTTTCCAGACTTTAATTTATATACTATCTCTTCTATTGTAAAAGTTATTACTTTATTAATAGATCAGTCATATGTCGCAAAATGGAAAGATTATTGGGAGCTAATTAGTATGCACTTCATGAAAATCTCCTTAACACATAAGAATATGATTGTAAATAACTCCATGTTATGGTTACTAAAGGAATTTTGTACTTCACCTATTACACCTAAACATATGGTTTGTTACCCATTAAATATTATTATTAGCTATCGTAACTTTATATTCATGCACCCTAAGTATAGGGAATGGAATTTTATTATATTCCCTATAATGTATACTCAGGGTATGCTTTTGTCATCTACTTCTGAAGGAACTCATTTAGCTATAGATAATGATCTAAAGTACTGGTATCAGTTGATATCTGATAATAAAGTTAAAAATCTAGATTTCTTAAAACAAGAATTTGATCTAAGAGAAACTTGCCGGTTAGAGGTTCAGACCTTTAGACAACATCTCATTGATAGAATAGATCTAATGTCTATAACAGTTAAAGTATCTATTCCAACACTGATTGATTACTTGATATTAAATTTACAACATAAAGTTTCTGATAAAGGTAAACTTTCATACATATATAAAATTATCAGACAAGAAACTTTTTACAGTGTAGATACATACAGGAATTATTTCACTTCTATTAATGGGGACCCACCAAATCAACAAGATAAACAATATATATATTGGAATCTGCCTATAGAACTACGTCTTCCATTGTCTGGAGACCTTATACATAGAAATTTTTACATAGATCTTTTTATACACCTTTGATGATGAATAAAATAAATAATAAAGATAATCTATGTAAGAGATGTAATGTAGAAATTAATGCTGACTGGGCTCATATGTTTTATGACTGTATAAAATTGAAAGAATACTGGAAGTCAGTTAATGAATTTTTGCAGGCTCTTTTTACAGATAATTTCATTATTTCTAAATATCTTATATTATTCAACACACCTGTACCTCAAAGTGTTAAAAAGGTTAAGCTTCCCTTGTTATGGTCTATTCTAGCAGTGGCTAGGAAAATAATAACCAGAAATTGGATTTCAGATACACCTCCTTCATTCAATGAATTTAAAAATGTTATGAATATAGTGTGCCATATGGAAATAAACACAATTAGGTCAAGAACAACTAGAAAAACATCTTATTATATTGTATGGGATAATTTACAAAATTTGTTAAAAAAATCCTAATTTCAATAGCATGGTATTTTAGTTTAATTAATTGATCTGATTGTAGTGGATGTCTTTGTAAATACTTTAGTTGTTTTGTTGAATGTTATAATCATATCTATTTTTAATTACTTGTATAAAATTGTTATGGTATTTCTCTTGTATGTTAAAACAATAAACCTGTTTTGAAAAAAAAAAAAAAAAAAAAGGAAAGGCCTTATTAATACAATAAAGACAACAGCCATCTTTGAATGCTTCATGGTAGCTGCATTAACAAAGTAGGCCTCTGTACAATGAAGGACAATTTTCTCCTTTAACTAGTGGTCTCATACTAAATGAGACATGTGCTCACTGCTTCTAGTCATGTCTAACAATCTTTGTGTATGGAAACATACACCTGCACAGTTCTTTTCTAATGCTTTTTCAACTCTCCTGATCTCCCATGTCCTTCAACGGCCATCCCTCAAGAGCATATTCATTTGTTCACTTCCTACTATGTAAGAACACTAGTTATGAGAGACAAGAGTTGGAGACTCAGGCCTTCATCCTGTAGGAAATCTGGAGGTTTTAATTTACTTCTAGCTTCTCCCCCATTATCAGCAGGTATTGTGCCATGTCTGTTATACTTAAATCTTGTTTGAATTTGAGCTTTTGCAAAACCATTTTTTCTGAATTTCCTGGGCAGTTTGATGCTCCCTCAGCATTCATCTTCAACATCTGGTTTATTTTGGCAATTTTATTGCCAAAGTACCATTAGCAATATTAAAAAGGTAAGAGAACTACATTAAAACAAACAAAGAAACAAAAAAAATCACTAAAATAATAATTGACACCAATAAAAGAGTAAAATAATAAAAAAAGCAGTGAAAAAAAAAGTATCATTTCTGGATATGGTGATGAACAGATTGACCGGGATCAAGGGAGCCCATAGGGACTGCAAGAATATAAAGATTAATTTTGCATAAAAGTATGTACCAGTGCAGTTACAAAAATGAAGATGATTGATCAATGTACTGTTACTGAAAGCCAGTCAGAAAAGAAATGGCTTAATGGTGGTGTATAAAGCCAACAATGGGAATTGCCACAGCCACCATTGTAGTAGGTTCTAAACATGTGGACCATGAAAAGCAAAAGAATGAAAATAAAACAGAGGTCTACAAGTGTGCTTTTGGAACACCCACTAGCTCATGGGAATGAGATTCCAATTTACAGGGAGGAAAATCTGTCACCACAAGTTCACAGAGGTAGTAAATACGACCCAAGTAATATATAACTAATGTTGCAATACTTTCTAGCATAATATATATATATATATATATATATATATATATATATATATATATATATATATATATATATACACACATATACACAGTGGTATCATTCCAGTACCAGTCCCTTACAGTACGAGGACCAAGAATGGCATCAGCTGCTCATTCTTATCCCTCCATAGTTAGTTTCTCCAGAACATCTGCTACTGTTTATACTCAGGTCATATGGGCCATAGAAATGGTTTCATACTTCTGGGCCACATAGAATGCACAATTCTTTAATGATAACTATGCAGTATAGTCTTCAAATCATATCCTGCATGCAGCATAAGCTTGTTCAGTTTTCAGACATGAATTATTACACTACAGCACTATACTAATAGTATACCTGCTTTATGACTTCCTTCTTAGTTTATGACCATCTCAAATCCCTATATTATGGTTATTGACCATGCACTAAGAGTATAACCAGGGCTTCACCACTAAAACTGAAGGTATAGACTGTTGTGGACTTAACCCTGGTACATATCATCTCTATGTTGTCATGGAATGAGATAAACATGGGCATGCTAGGGATGTGGAACATGGAGATGGGAATTCAAAATACTCTGGATGCAGAGGATGTACAGGGTACAATATGGAATAAGAAGGCTTCCATATTATGCACATGCCTAGCAAGGACTTGAGTAATAAAATCTATGATGGAATTGTTAGTGCTGAAAATAAATTCATTACCTGTGCGCATAAAGCAGTTAGTACACTGTCTTAGGTCACCTAGTGTTAAAAGACTGACAACAGAGGAGAAAGAAGCAGGCTGACTTTCCATCTTGTCTATTGCTTAGGTGTTTAGATGAGTAATGTGCCACTCCAGTGACATAGAGGGATAAAGACCTGAAAACAACCTACCATTTTACAGAGTGGCAGGGAAGGATGGGTGTTACCATCCCGGGTGGGTGGGTAGTTCCATGGGCATATCCTGTGATGATCCTTGGTGAAGGCTTATTACATCACTCTAGGAGATGTGCAGCAAAGAGGGGAATATTGTGAGGATAAGGCTGAAATGCTGCTGAGGTGAGATGATATTCTGCATGTCCCTACTGTGTGCCCACCCTTGGATATAATAAGATATATCATGCCTGCTCAACCCGGTTGACTTCTTTGAATCAGTCACCCAAGCTGTGGATGAGGGCAAGGCAGTTCATAGTACCTCCCCACTCAGGAATTATGGATAAACTCACCAAACTAGGGATCAACCACTATATCACTAGGTGGGTTGGAAATTGGCTCACAGATAGAACCCACAGTGTGAAAGTAGCAGACTCCAAGTCAGACTGCTGACCAGTCATGAGTGGAGTCCCACAGGGATCGGTCCCGTGTCCTCCCCTGTTTGGCGTCTACTTCTCAGAAGTCCAGGCCAACATGGAGGGACTCTCGCTGACCAAGTTCACAGATAACTGCAAGCTGGGTGCCATTATTAACTCCCCAAGTGATGTAGACATCCTACAGAAAGGCCTTACTGAGACCAATGACTGGTGTCAAAATCATGGCCTTAAGCTTAATGACAAAAAATGAGTCATCATCCCCTTTGGGAAAAACTCAGCTCCCACTAATTACCACATCAATGGGAGCCCAGTGAACACTGAAGGCGTTATAAGAGATCTGGGGACACAGGTTGACAGCAACCTCTCCTTCGACCACCACATTGCCACTGTGGTCAGAAAGTCCTTCTATGTGGCACATCTCATTACCAAGGATTTTGCATCCAGGAAGAAAGAGGTCATCATCTCTCTCTCTCTACTATTCCCTCATTAGGTCAATCATCGAGTATAATGCCCCATTTGGCATGCACCTCACTAGACACATGCAACAGCTGGAAAGGCCACAAAAGTACCTCACAAAGAGGATCCTAGGCCTTAAACATGTCCTACACAGACAGACTCAAAAAACTCCAGCTATTCTCTGTCTCATATCATCTACTAAGAGGCGATCTCTGCTTGACTTACAAAGCCATGTCTGACCCAGCTCTGTTAGAAATGCTACATATAAAGAAATACCAATCCCTCTGCACCACACACTCCAGACACCTTAACCTCATTACTGTAATCAACAGAACATGCTGAAGGGACAGGTTCATAACCCAGAGACTGCCAATGCTCTTGAATAGACTTCCCATAAATGTCAAGCAGAGCACCCCACTGTCTTCAAGAGAAATACTGATGAGTGGATGGGAAATAGAAAGTTCACCCCAGGGATCACTTCAGTGGCTCTGGATGCCATGAATACTACTCTTGTGCCTTAACAACACTTAAACCAATATGGGGATCAGGAGAGTGGAGATACTAGACATCAGGGATACTACTGTTGTGCCTTAACAACACTTAAACCAATATGGGAATCAGGGATGTGGGGGGCACTAGACATCAGGAATACTACTCTTGTGCCTTAACAACACTTAAACTAATATGGGGACCAAGGTATGGGTGGTACTAGACATCAGGGATACTACTCTTGTGCCTTAACAACACTTAAAACAATATAGGGATCAGGGGTGGGGGGCACTAGACATCAGGGATGCTACTCCTGTGCCTTAGTAGCACATAAAGCAGTATAGTGACTGGAGGGTGGGGGACAATCTAGACACTGGGGATATGATACGCAATGTGGGGCTCCAATCTTTCATGATGCCCTAGGATCAGGAAAGGAGACATCAGGGACATGTAGAGAATTCAGGGACAGGTTTGGGGACTGTGGTGTACATGTGTGAGTGTTTGAATGTGTGCATATGTGTTTGAATGTGTACATGTACATGAGAGAATGACTGAGGGGGGAGAGATGCTTTTGCCTACATGATGCAGCCACCACAGTTAACTACACTGGCAGGCACTGATCTGCGCTTTGAGGGTATTAACTGCAATTCACAGACAGACAAATTAGCAAATAATGAGGTCTTTCCTCATTGTGACTAACTTGTGAGTGAATCACAAAATACCGCATCATGTAAACAGGCTTTTTTTTCTGCGGGACTTAATGAGATGCAGTAAGGATCTAGTGAATCCCTGGGTAAGTGTTGCAATTTTTTTAGAATGTAGTTTTAACTATTGCAGCCAGGTGATTAATATCTTAGTCCTAGAACTGTACAAAGATAATAAACAGCTAATAACTAAGTCTGGCAGTTGGAATAGAGGATTAAGGTTCCAAGCGCTTAATGAGCTGCTTCATATAGTTAAGGGTGCAGGGTATGAGTCTTTGAACATCTTGTCTGAACAAGTCACTTAATCAGACATTTTTTTTTTTCAAAGACTGACAGAAATACAAGGTCTAGGGACCTAAATTTTGTCTGTTACATAAACAAAACATGTAGGAGAGACAGATATGTGTCCCAGAGACTGCTCCTCCTATGGAATTTCATCCATATGAAGCTGAGTTTGTCTATTACCAAGTTTAAGCACAACCTAGACAAGTGTATGGGGAACAGGAAATTTACACCAGGTCTTGCACCCATGTCCCATATAGACAGAGGTAGCTTATAAATGCCTGGCCCTCAATGTCCTATTTGGATGCAGGACATCATTAGTCTTTCTGGGAAACTTGGCTAGGCTTAGAAAGGCCACCATGTCAGTAGCCTAGTAACAGTTCATTAATCTATGACTCTCTGAGCTATAAAAAAACCTGTGCAAAGTAATCAGGTATGACATTTTGCACCTGGTACACAAAAGCTAATATTGTGAATGGACAATTTGTTAGAATCAGCCAGCTTACAACAAAGGAAAGGGTTTGTGTTAACTCATTAACACCTATATGATATGGAATATTGCAACTCTTATGGCCTGCATAAATCCTTGCATTCCAGAGCATTTTCTGAAAAATCAACTTAAAAAACATAAGATAATCAAGGCTTTTTACTGCAGAACATTCTGGATTAAAATCTTCATGTCATTGTATTAATTAATTCTTGTAACTTCTAATTCTACCTATTATAAGCTGGTAAGTCACTTTGTTAAAATGTCAGACACAAGAAAAGTCTGGATGCCATAAAGAGCTACTGGTGTCATATGGAAGTATACAAAAAGGCACTATAGGCTTGAATGAGTTAAGATACATGTTCTGAAGGATTTGAAGTATGAAACTCAAATGTATGCAATATTGAGTCACATCAGTCCTGAGATCATCCCAGTGATATGGCAAAAAAACACAACTTTGATAAGGAACATATCTGGACATTCTGTGAAAATCTAGATGGTTGAGAGGTGTGAATGTGAAGTATATGGTCCAAACAAAGTATTGGAAAATGTATCTACAGTGCAGAGTATTCTGAAATCCCATTCCTAGCATTCTGTACCAAAGCTGTGTGAATGATCTGTAAGGGTACATGGACTGCCACGTAAAATAAACACTCAGAAGTGTGTGTATCGAATTGGGACACAGTTAAATTATAGGAGGGAACACCGGGAAAGAGGACAGGTGAAACAGCCTAATGTACAGCAGAAGAAGGCATGTCAATGGAAGATGGTTGTAACAGCAATATCAATCACATATCGATATGGTACAATAGGGACTGCACAGTGAAAATGTATATTATGTGACTGTCACACAAGGTGACATAACAATGGGCAGAATGTCTGTGTGAGATAAGTATCCTTACATGAATAATGCAGATGACATCTACCAGGGCTCTGACATACAATCAAGGAAAGGTGCATATTGTGAAGTTTTGCAAACTGATTTGCCTGAATGTGAGTGTAATCACAGCACAGGTCTCCAGCAAGTGGGACACATGTAAAGGCTCATAAACAACAGTAAAAGAATCAACCACAATCCTGGACAATATTAGAATAATACCACCTGTAATCCAATGCTTCTGACATAACATATGTGATTTAGAGCAATCAGAGATGATTCTGCACAAATACACTTGTACAACTAATATGATACATCTGCACTCTATGAAGGTAATCACGCACACTGTCCTGGCACTGTAACATCTGATGAAGGTGTTAGGAGGGACACTGCTATACCTTTATGCCACATTGTGAGCAATACAGGCTAGTAGACTGATGTGCATTGTGTATATATATATATATATATATATATATATATATATATATATATATATATATATGGCAGAATCCACACTGTCATGAATGTTATCCATGCCAATAATGTTGTTAAACACCTATGTATGTATTGTATGCATCACCAGAGCAGGTAGCACACATGCATCTGGTGTAACAACTTGATGGGGGTTCTGCACCATCCATCAGTAATGTTTATGCCACAAAAAGAATACCTAGGTATTTCTAATAAGCTGTGTGACATCTCACTGTGACAAATGTGGTGCACTTCAGTTGCACATTGGTGGAAGATGTGTAGGGAGGTACATGAAGAAGGGTGCATTGTTCTCAGTGACTGGTGTGATGAAGACTGGGAACTATGGCGGTATTGCGGCCTGTGATGTGGATGTCCTTCACATACTCAGTACTTATGTTACATACAAAGGAGTAGTGAACACTGTGATCACATGCAGGTGGATGTTCCACTTACCATCTACCCCAGGACACAGGTCACATACCTAATGGTCTGATTATAGGTGTGAAATCCACATTATACTTGGATTATATATTTGTTTTTCTGACATAACAAATCCCCCCATATTTCTTGTCATTGCAAGTGTTGTCATGGCTGTGGCAGGAATATTTAGTGTGTGTGTTAATACTGTCTGTATTATACTAATATCACAGTTGGAATCAATGATTGCCCACAGTCTGTAGTCCTTGTCCATTACTTAAATAATGGACAGAAAAGGGCCTAGCAAACAGCCCTGATATATGGACCTGATCACTGGACCTGAGATATAGGTCACTTCACCCATTTCAACATAGTGAGATGCCATGTATGTGATACACTGGTCTACCCACTTAGTGATGTAGCTGTTTATGGTCACATCTGACAGTGTTGATTGAATACCTCAGTGTGGATTTGTGTTAAATGCCTTGGCCTGGTCAGGTTCCACAGGGTGACAGTGTTGTCAACATGTATGCCCTCGATGACCTCTTTGAGGACATCTATCAGCTGTAACAGAATTGATGTAGCATTAACAACTCACACAGGTCTGTTGCACACAGCAGGGATATTACTAGTGTCCATTTACAAAAGGTCCATGATGACATGTGGGTCTACCTCACAGTTGAGGAGAGTCAGGATGTATCTATACATGCTTGCATCAGGTGCTGCCCCCCAACTCAGATGGATGCATGTTGATGTACAACTTTGTATGGGAGCATAGCCCATGTGGAGGGTGTGTTGAAGTATGTATTGAACCATATCAGGAAGTTGTATGTGCTGAGTCATGCCATAGGTGATCTGTGATGTTGTCACAATCTATTGACTCTGTATGATTGGCTTGGGTGAAGATAAGACAGTGCATACTGATTATCTTGATCTGGCCTAGGGATTAGACACTTTCCCCATTCAGGTATCATTGAGAAATTATCCTAGCTTTGGATTAACCCTTACATCAGTAAATGGGTAACCACTGTCTCACTGATAGAACATATACTGTGAAAGTTGGAGAATCAACCTGTACCAGTAGAGCTATCACCAGTGGAGTACTCCTGGGATCTGTGCTTGGCCCTTTACCATTTGGAATCTTTTTTTCGACAGTTCAAGCTAAAGTATATGGCCTTTGACTTACCAAGTTTGCTGATTCTTGCATATTGGGTGCAATCATTGAGTCCACCAATGATGATAAGGAGGAGCTAACACAGAAAAATGATTGGTGACAAAGCCACATGATCTACAAATAAATGCAGAAATGTGTCTTTATTTTGTCCTTCTGAAAAGTGGAATGACATGCTAATTACAGCATTGACAATAGTCCTGCTATGCTGAAAACCAGTGATGCAAGCACTGGGAACACATGTAGATAGCAATCTGAACTTCGATAACCAAGTGCCCACACTGGTATTGAAAGCCTATGTTGTGCACATCACAATTCACATCATCATGTTCAGATCTTAGGATTGTATGACAGCACTGTACTTGAACCTCATCAGAACACCAATGGAATATAATGCCTTCTTTTGCATGTACCTCACCAGACACATGCAGCAAATGGAGAGACTACAGGGGTTTCTCACCAAGAAAACACAGGGCCTACAAACCTTGCCATGATGTATGTGGACAGACTGAAAGTCATGTCACTTCAGTCTGTATTGTATAGGATGAGATGACTTCTGACTGACCTCCAGGCCAGTCTCTGACCCTGTCCTGGTGGGAATAGTCATATCCACAAATCATATATAGCTGATGACATCAACAGTGTCTATTGAGGAGAATATGGTAATAACAGTGTCCCATATGTTGGTGTAAAAGGCTCTCTCTAATGTCAAGCAAGAGCACAAACAAACACAAAGTTGACTGCAGTGTCAATGTCTAAGTGGCAACTCACAGATATGCACTGAACTAGTGCAAAATAGCACAAAATATACAGAACCTACTGATATTGCCAACATCCTATATGTAAGATAGATTCAGTGCAAACTTCACCCCCTCTCACCCCCAAAAGGGCCCACAACAATACCGGAAAAGTGTAGTGTCCCAGAAATCACAGATGCACAGGTGAAAACAGCCTTTTCAAAAGCCAAAAACACAGAGTGAATGGGGCCAGATGGTGTCCCAGGCTGCGTCTACACGAACTACAGAACAAACTAACCCCCCACCTAAACACGCTATTCAACTTCAGCCTCTCCACAGGCTATGTGCCCATAGAATGGCACACAGCAATGGTTATTCCACTTCACAAAGGAGGGGCCACAACTGACCATGGTAAATATCACCCATAAGCCTGACTAGCCTGGTCTGCAAGGCTATGGAGAGCATCATCATGGAACTCATTAACAAAGACATTGGGAACATCCAAACACTTGACCCAACCGGGTTCAGCTTTGTTAAGGGCATTTCATGCCTACTAAACCTGGTTGACTTCTTCAAGACAGTCACCAAGGCCATAGATGAGGGAAATGTGGTACACACAGCCTACCTTGACCTCGCCAAGGCTTTCAGCACCATTCACCACTCGGGTATGGCAGAAAAACTCACTAGCCTGAACATAAACCCCTGTGTCATGAGAAGGGTTGCCAACTGGCTTACAGACAGAACTCACACGGTAAGAATAGTGGGCTCCAGGTCCAACTCTAAACCAGTCACAAGTGGTGTCCCACAAGGCTTGGTCCTGGGACCCCTACTGTTCAGCATATACTTCTCAGAACTACAGGCAAAGACAGGAGGACTATGGCTAACCATGTTTGCCTATGACTGCAAACTGGGAGCCATAATTGACTCACTGGCTGACATGGACATCCTCCAAAAGGGCCTTACTGAGATGGACACCTGGTGTCAAAGTTATGGCCTCAAGCTAAATGCCAAAAAATGCATAGTCATCCCATTTGGGAAAAACAAAACACTCATGAATTACCACATAGGTGGCAGCTCCCTTAATACAGAAGAGGTAATAAGAGATCTGGGGACCCAGGTAGATAGTAATCTTTCCTTTGACAATCATATTGCCAAAGTAGTTAGGAAATCCTTCTATGTGGCCCATCTAATTACTAAAGGGTTCACATCTAGAAATAAAGAGGTTATAGTGTCCCTCTACTCATCACTCATCAGACCCATCATAGAGTACAATGCCCCATTTGGGATATATCTCACAAGACACTTCCAACAGCTGGAAAGACCACAAAAGTACCTCACCAAGAAGATTACTGGCTTCAAACATATGTCCTATGCAGCCCGACTGAAAAAACCCCGACTGTACTCAGTGGTATATCACTTACTCAGTGGTGATTTCTGCCTGACTTACAAAGCCATGTCAAACTCAGAATTGATGGACATGCTCCACCTAATGAAATCCAAGTCACTGCGAGCCATGCGCTCTAGTGAGCTGAACCTCGCCACAACAATAAATAGAACATGCTGGATGGATAGATTCCTGTCACAGAGACTCCTCATTCTTTGGAACAAAATTCCAAACTACATTAGGCAGAGCCCCTCACTAACACTCTTCAAGAGAAACCTTGATGAGTGGATGGGTAACAGAAAATACACCCCTGGGAATCACTTCATTGGTTCTGCTTGACAGTGCATCAGTTAATTAATCAATGGGGTGGTGAAAACTGACACACTCTGGCTAGGCTTATAAATGCCCTCAGGCAGATAGCCTAGTACCTACCTATAAAATTATGAACCAGTGAGAATAGAACCCCCACCTATCTAAGTACACAGACTACAGATCTCTGTATTTAAGGCAAATGCCACAGTTCAAGTCTAACTTCGAGTGTCTCAGGCAACACTTTATATCTCATAACATCAGCAGTGTCTGTTGAGAAGAACATGGCAGTAACAGTGTCCCACATGCTGGTGTAAAAGGCTCTCTGTGATGTCAAGCAAAACACAAACACACACACACACACACACACACACACACACACACACACACACACACACACACACACACACACACACACACACACACACTTGACTACAGTGAGAATAGACCCCTACCTATCTAATACACAGACTACAGAACTCAGTACTTTATGCAACCACTATGGCATGTGTCTAACTTTTATAAGATTGTAAGTCAACTTATAGTGGATGACAGCAACAAGGCATGTTGGAGAGAAGATTTTGGGAGGCCTGCATGAAATGGATGTGTAGGCATCTGGAAGTATCAAAATGCTGTCAGCCCATGGGATTGGGGCAATAGCTGTAGCATACACACATCTGCTCTTCTTTGTAGACACACACACACACACACACACACACACACACACACACACACACACACACACACACACACACACACACACACACACACACACAGTTGACTGCAGTGAGAACAGAACCCCATACCGATTTAAGTACACAGACTACAGAACATATTACCTTGTGCAAAACCCACAGCACAAATCTGAATTTACAATACTGCAGGTATTGCAGGTCAACCTATAGTGGATGACTTCAGCAGGGCATGTTGGAGAGAAGATGATGGGATGCCTGCATGAATTGGATGTGTAGGCATATGCAAGTATCAAAATATTGTCAGTCTGCTCTTCTGTGTAGACACACACACACACACACACACACACACACACACACACACACACACACACACACACACACACACACTTGACTGCAGTGAGATCAGAACCCCTACCTAAGTACACAGATTACAGAACTCAGTAGTTTACACAAGTGCCACTTCACAACTCTGACTTTTACATGACTGCAAGTCAATTTATAATGGATGACATCAGCAGGGAATGTTGGCAAGAAGATGTTGGGAGGCCTGGCTAGATTCATAGATTCATAAGTTCATAGGAGATTGCTGGCCTAATGGCCCTAGGGCATTTACATGCCTAGTCATGTAAAAACACAAGTACCCTTATTGAGTATAGTTAGATGGTCATTGTTAGCAGAGCATATTTGTGATCAGTACTGACTGGCCCTGTCCTTGAGGGACATAAGTGCCACCCCAGGGCTGAATTTACAATCACCCATCCAGTTGTCAAGGTTGCGCTTGAAGAGGCCATTGAGGAGCAATGCTTCACATGCAGTGGAAGCCTATTACAGAGGAGTGGCAATAGCTGGGAAATATAGCTGTCTCCCCAGCACATTTTGTTTATGTCACAAGGTAGGTTGAGATCAGTGGAGCAAGTTATTCTTGTCCCATTTGATTTGCAGATGTCCAGCATTTCCTGTAGGGCAAGGTCTGAGACTGCTCTGTATGCCAGGCATAGGTCAAGTCTCAGCACCCTGCATAATACTGAGTACAGTGACAGGTCTTTCAGTCTTTCCATGAATGCCATGTTTTGGATGCCCTGGATTCTCCTGGTCACAAACCTCTGTTTTTTCTCCAGTTGCTGCAGGTTTCTGGTAAAGTACAGACAGAAGGGAGCATTGTATTCAATTAGTGATTTGATAAGGGTATAGTACAGCAGAGCTATGACCTTCTTGGTCTTGGATGTGATGGGCTTATTTATGAGGTGTGTAATGAGAGTGTGTGTCTAACCACTATGGACACATAGTGAATGAAATGTAGACTGCTGTCAACATGTGTTCCCAAGTTTTGCAATACCATGTTTGAGGTTAGAGGGGTGCTATGTATATCATAATTAGCAGTGGTACGACATTGCCAAAGGGGACAATAAGGCATTTTTTGCTTTATGGCTCAGTCCATGAGTATGGCAACAATCATTTTTCTGTGTCAGCTCCTTCTGTAATATGTTAACATCTTTGTGGGATTCTATATGACTGCATCCAGTTCACAGTCATCTGCAAACTTGGTACACCACGGGCCATCTACCTTTAATGGGACTTCAGAGAAATAATTTCCAAACAGTTGAGGGCCCAGCACAGATCCTTGTGGTATTTCACTGGTATGTGGTCTAGCGGTGGAAGTGCAGTCCCCGAATTTGACAGTGTGTTCTGTTGGTGAGCCAGTTGGCTATCCATCTAGTAATGTATGGGTTACTTCCCAGAGGGGAAATTTTCTCTATGATATCTGAATGGGGGATAGTGTCAAAGGCCTTGGATAACTCATAATAAGTGGCATGTACTGTTATCCTTCATCAAGGTCTTTGAGCTCAGTATCAATGAAGTGCACTAGGTTTTAGTAAGCAAGATCTACCCTTGACAAAACCAAAATGGGTCAGGTGAAGTGTGTTAAAGGTCACCTATGTCCCTGTGGATAAGGCTATGCTGATTCCATCCCTAGCCTTGCAGATAAGGCTTTTTAGGCTTATGGGTCAATAGTTATTTATTTAGTTATTTATTTTTTGTCATTTATTAACCAGGTTGGTCCAACTGAGCCAGGGGCCCATTTTCAGTGGAGACCTGAGGAGCAAAGCTCCAATTACAATTATAGTAATATACAGTAAAACTAAAATTACAATAGGCCTGTTTACAAGAACTTGTACAAAAGATGAATCTTCTGTTTTGTGCAGTAGTGAACATGTTTTAGCTATAGAAATTATATAACATCATAATAAAACCTTATGCAAAAAAAGCTTTCAAGAAACAAAATAAAATAAAGATATACTGTATTAGTGTCATTAGAAAAGAAGAAATAATTAGAATAAGAGGTAGGAATAGCACTAAAAAGCTGTTAGATATCAGGTTGGAGATTGACAAGGGCAGGACTAGGTCTTTTGTAGGTAGTTTTAAGTTCTAGTTTGAATTGGGACTTAAAGGGGATACTCCTTATATGAAGAGGAAGAGAGTTCCAGGTGTGAGCTACAGAGTATTTATAGAGAGACTTTCCAATATTTGTTGATGGTTTGTAGATGTCCAGAAGTTATTTGTCAGTTGTACAAAGCAGACATTGGGGGTTATATTGAAATACAATATTAGAGATGGAGGGGCAGTTCTAGTTCTGCATTTTACTATATTGATATGCATTGACATATCATACATTTGATATTAATTTCTGTAGTGTAGGTAATATATGTGTGGAAAAAGTACTGAAACACCAGGGTTGCAGTGTTTGGGGGAAGGCAACACATGGTTGTATTGTACATATGTCACATATTGTTAGATAGGGCCTTTAGTTTGTTATGTTTCTGTGTGTAATTTCATGCCATAGACAGAAAATGGACAGTAAACAGCAGTAATACATAATATTTACTTTTCCATAGCATAGTGATTTCCATTCCATAGAGCCCAGAAAATGAAGGTATCTATTGCTTTTTCTGCTACTTATGGGTATTGTGTGTGATTCTGTTGTATAGTTATGAATTATGTTATTTGAACCCACAACATCTGACTACAGTCTAATATTGGACACTTACAACTGGTTTGTGCTACAGAGTAATGCATGCATATTTGCTTTTACAGTTGGTTGCATGCTCAATTTGATAGATACAACTCTATAAAAGACCAACAAAGCTATCTTTAACATTAAATACTACAATAACACTTCTCTTCTGCTGCATACATACCACTTGCTTCCCTTAGTCTCTTCAATCAAGCAACATGAGCTTGCCTATTGAAACACTCTCAGTGACAGCTGGGGAATGAACAGAAAAGAAGAGAAGAGCATTATGCATGCCAGTCTTACCTATATTTAGCTTTCTAAATCTTACAAGTACTCCCTTAATGATATACTAACACAGCTGTGGGATATCTGCCATCTCAATTTTCTCCAAACAACAGCTGAGAGTATTCCCTTTCCTCCCGTGTAATTCACTAAAGGATGCCTACATTGCTGTCCACTGAGTGGGATACAAGTGGTACTGAATACACCCGGGGCCAAATTATTCTAAACCTCAGACTTGTACTGAGATCCAGAATAACCCCCCCCCCCCCCCCACAGAAGCCTTTGGCTGTGATGCTTTTCCAGGAGTCTAATAAATATCTTGGGCTCCTGAACACCCCACATCTGTGTACTAACCCTGGCACCTTCCCTGATAATGCCAGCCATGTTCTACCAGCTGAACTAGAGCAATGGAGACTGATGCTTTCCCACTAATTCCAGTTATCACATTTACTAGTAGTGCAGAAACCCAGGTAACATGTTTGACAATGTTAAGCAGACAGCAGCACTGCCAAGAAGGCAAGAATTAAATAATTGCAGTTGGAAGGTTAATCTTACACTTGGCCTTAGTTTGAGGGGTGTCTACAGATGCAACCTGCACATATATATTGGAAATTGGAAGGTAACTGATAGGTAAGTTAGGTTTACAGACATGCACTGGGGGCATAAATGTAGTGACATGACGCATTTGTTTTTACCTTTATACACTAAGAAAATTGATTTTTACACTATAGGATTCAAACGTAGGTATAAGGGACAAAACATTTTCTTCCACAGCATTGATTTTGCATCTTTGCAACAGAGGAAGTGCTGCTCAGACATAGTCAGGAATCATACGTAAATACAGGTGACAATATGAGCTGTTACATAGGTATGTGTGTGACCTGACAAGATTATTGGATATAGATCCACTTGTGTATATGTATTAGGTAATTGTGAAGGCCACGCAAGTTCAGATAGTAGAATTATACTTACAGAGCTATAGTACACAGTATATCCTCAGTCATGCATCTGAAAACACAATAATGTTGTCTCATCCCTCATACATATAATTCATATCAGCTCTCCCATCTAAAGTGTTATAAGTGAGAGTGAATATAATGGGAAGTGAAACAAGAGTAAAGGTGTATGGAGTATCCTGTATTAGAGCCCAGGACCATGTGTATGGCAGTCCTACACTTACACCTGTTGCCACAAGAAAGTTGAAATACTGTTGGTCTATTTTTCAGTTCATTGCTATAAAGTCCACTGTCACAACAGTAACAAAAATGGTCGCATACCCTGTATTACAACCCAGGACCATCTATACTCCAGCCATACACTTACAATTGCTGCCACATGATTAGTTACATGACATTCCCTAATTTACTAATCATTCTTAAGGTCTCTGCATTAACTGCTATGCAATGCCACTTAATGGATTTGACCAGTGTCCAACAGAATTCATTGAATGTGTCTGGTTTCAATTATTGGCTTTCTGGGTCCTGTCTGCAGATGTTCTGTCTGCTTCTTGGGTGGGCCAGTTGTCCAGTTTGAGCACTGCCGCACTTCGTGCAGACAAGATAAGCACAGCCAAACCTGACATTCAATTTCCTCTGTTTCCTGTGATTGTTCTAAGCAGTGCATCTTGCAAACACTGCCCCCCCCAAATAAAAATAAATAAATAAATAAATAAAGACAAGAAAGAAAATAAACAAATAGAAAAAAGGGACAAGTAGATGAAATGAGGAAAAGCAATCTATGACATACACACTAGAAAATGTTGGTTCACATGAGATATTTCGACATATGTCTGATTCTGAACTCTCACTCCAATGATGCAGTGCACTAAGAGATCACACAACCTGTTATAACTATTGCTAGCAAATATACAGCTCTGTCTCACCTCTCTGTGCTGGTTGGTCATTCTTTTCTTATCTGACCTGTAATCAGGGACTTGCAGTTTGCAAGCCATTCTATATCACTGGCCTTAAAAAGTTTGAGAATATTAAAGGAAATGGTATCATATGCAGTTGCTAACAAATGAAGGGGGGGGTTGGATATTAATTACCAGAACATGTGAACTGTGTGTTGCTTACTTATATTTCCAACCTTACATCTAACACTTTGTAAGTCTAACCTACACATCCACTGGATGTAGGGCAGCCTGCAGTGCTGTTATATTTTCCTTCTCCAAACCAGTAATTATTCACAGTTGCAATCCATTAAAAACAAACACCGAGGCAGTGCCAGCAGTATACATGGAGCCAATTCTATCAGTTCACTGATTTGCATCTTCACGGTACTAACAGCCTTAAATCTACACCATATGAAAAGGCAACTGTGCGGCTAGGAAAACTGAAAGTGAAGAGATTTGTTTATTTGAAGAACACAGATGAGAGTCTATTGCTTTGGGATATATCTGCATAGAGGAGTACTGAACTTGAGAAGGTATGCTTGCATTTTGTCAGCTACATAATGCATATGCTGGAATGTAAATAAGACAAATCTGAAACAAATATGCTTACATTTTTATCTGTATGCATTAGTTAGAAGTGTACTGATGCCATGGGCATGTTTGTCAAGGCATTTCAAAAATATACATGATTGGCAATACCTTAAAATGGAATGTTATTTTATAAAGTTGTAGACATGTTTCAGGGACAGTTCATTTGATAGCACTTTTAGCATTTCAAAGATGGTTTGTTATCAAAATATGTCAGTTGCCTGTTCTTTTTTTTTTCTGGGTGGGGGAGAAAAGCAGCATTTTTGTTATGGCATAGATAAGGATATTTTGCTATAGTAATTCTCCTTTTTTTGCATCCAGCCTATTCATATTTCAAATCTCCAGATTGTTTTATGCATCTGCAATGGATAATACTGAGATGCTGCCTTTTCTGTTTTATCTGGGAGCAGTTATTTTGTAGCTATGTGATACTTATGTGTGTTATCTTTCTGTTGTCTTTTAGGACACCTAGGACTATGCCACCCAGGCATCTCAATCCTTGAAGACCACCCTTCACTGATGCTGAAAATCAGGTTATTTAGACAACATGGTGCCTTTCTGCTTGAAAGGGGGCAGTGAGATATGTCAAACAGAATGGATGTCTGGCAGCAGATTGTTAACTATGTTAATGCTGTGGGTGGCCATGACAGGGCATATGAGCAGGTGCACTATATGGCAACTGAAGTGATCTCATCTGCATGGAGGAGAGCAGCTGCATTGTGCTATGATTGGATGGGTACCAGGGGGTGCCTGCTACAGAGCCACCACTAACACCAAATAAAGTGTTCCTATCTACTGTCAGGGATCCAGACAGCTCTCAGGAAAGTGCAAAACAACATGTCCTTGACACTGATTCAAATGTTTCAGAAACAGCAAACATGTCCCAGGAAGATCTTCCAGGTAGGCTTTTGTATCTCAGCTGTTGAACACTTTTGTATAGTAAAGCAATTTAAATCAATACATTACCTCTGTTTCACAAGAATTTTTTTCAGGGTGGGATTGAAGATTGCTACAGTTAACAACACATTCTGATTGATTAGCTTAGGCTGGAGTTGTCATCCAAGTTCTTGTTGAAAGTATAGTTAATGGACATATAAATGGGTAAAAGTATTACCCCTATGTTACTGTTAATTGTGATGATGTTGTCGTTACCTTTGGCTTAACTTCTTCCAGGATCTGGCATGCAGTGGATGCCATCATCTGCATATGGTAACCCAAATATTTTTATGTCAGTACTGATGAGCAATTCAAAGAAATATTGATGTCAAGACTGTTGTGAGTATTGCTGTACTGTCTAATATTGGCAGCACTGTTATTTTGTTAACATATATTGGAGTATAGTAGTTTGGGAATTACTTTTTCCTGTGTTTGTTATTTATTGTCACAGGTGATCCTGACAGTGGAAGTATATGATTTCTACCACCTGATGTCAGAGCATCTGCAGAGTCTGATGATAGTGGCCAAACAGAGGCTCAATTTGGGGATTCAGAGGTTGAATCTGACAATAAGTTTGACATACAGCCATCCCCTGAAATCTCATAGGATACAGCCAGTAGGCCTATGCCTCCTCATTCCAGTAAGCCCTCAGATATTGGACAGGTGAAGGGCAAGGCAAGTGATCAGGGAAGTGTGGTTACTGTGGATTCAGTGCCTGTTGACTCTGGCTGTAGCCAAAGTGTGTGTAAGGTGCCACATAGGACGGTTGTTAGGGGTGCTCAGAGGAAGCCTGCTGCCCACCCTCCACCTGATCCAGGTGTCTTTTCCCATACCACTCAGCTTATGTTTAAGGCCATCTTGAAGGCACAGGCATGTTCCCATAAGTGCTCCAGAGAAATGTTTTGAGTTTTAGATGTGGCACAGGCTGACATGCATGACTGCCTCTGCCATGTTGATGATTCAATGGATTGAATGAATGAAACTTTGGAACGAGCTGTGTCTGTGATGGAACACTGCTGAGAGGGGGATGCCATCTTCTTGGCAGTAGATCAGCCACATCAACTGCAGTTAGCCAAAGTGGTCATGCCTGATAATGTTCTTATAGTGGCAGTACTTTCACTGCTCCATCAGTGGTTGGGCTCTCCACACTCAGATGTGGCAGGCCGTGGGGTTGTGGTCCTGGGTTCCCCTGTGAGGGGAGCTCATCCAACAGACATCAGTCAAATTCAGGTAGCAGCAGTGCATCTTACCATGGGTGTGGACATGCCAGTGCAACTCCTGGCAGAGCCAGTTCTTGTGGTTGGGCATGACAACAATGAACTGTCACTTCTACCATGCACGGCTCACACCTGTCCAACATACCAAGACATAGAGCTAGCACAGAGCTTGGTTGTGTTGATGCAGACACTCACACACCAATTTCACAACATCATCCTGAGAAAACATTTTCAGAAGGTTCAACAAGGTGAAGGAGCACACATCCCAACACCAATGCCAAGGTTACCACAGCCACATGCAGTTGAGGAGTCAGAGGGGGACCAGCAGCTGTTGTGGGTGTAGGCAGACATAGGCATGCTCAATATGCCCTCACATTGGCTAAGAGATGCACATACATATAGTAACATTGATGCCAGGCAACTCTCACAGTCTTTACCTCCCCATATATTGGCTGTGTACTGCTTGCATCAGACAGAGTCAGCCCTGAACTAAAACTGTTGCAAATGCTGGATTTACAAGGTAAGTATAGTACCTGGAGTGTATTGTGTAATGATATGAATGAGTGACATATCCTTGCATTTCATTACTTGGTAGTTTAAGCAAGTAAAAGGTGGGAGTCTTGTACAGAAATGACCTTAGCATGTGCCATCAGAGACTTATTTGACTTATATGTGTTCATTATTAAGTAGTAGACCTCAGGCATCAAAGATTGATACAGTCATACCTCTCAAAAGTAGTGATGGTCACAGCATGCCCATAGTTTAGTACCATATGTTTGTACCAGAAAATATTTAAAGAGAGAAGTTAGAAAGTAATGATACACATTTCAGTTTCAGACTTCACAACCCTCACAAGATCATTAACGATAAAGTTGGAAAAATGTTGATGCTATCAGCTATCTCACATTCTAAGACCAATATAAGTCAAAGGTACAATTACCAATTCAACATCACAAATGCAGATATACTAAGCACTATGTCAGCTATGCACTCTGAACATCAGACACAAAGCTTATGTATTTCTGAATCCAAAGGATAGAAAACAGGGATATGGCACAGTTATCATTACTTGCACAGGGTATTCTGTGGGAGTCAGGAAGCCTAGTGGCCCTAGTCTGACACAAAAAGTCAATGAATGTGTGTGAGTAAGAAAGAGAAGCAAGCAGATATTCAGATAAAGTAACAAATGGCCAGTGAGACAAAATGAGATTTAAGCTTCACAGCTGAATCACTTAACTGTTGTGTGTGTGTATCTGTACAGGTTCTCCAGGTAAAATTGGTGTGTGAGTGTCTGCATGAACACAATCAAGCTCTGTGCTAGCCCTATGTCTTGGTATGTCTGACAAGTATGAGCTGTGCATGCTAGAGGTGGTAGTTCATCATTGTCCTACTCTGCCACTAAAACTGGCTCTGCCAAGAGTTGCACTGGAATGTCCAAGCCCACAGTCAGATGCACTACTGCTATCTGAACATGACTTATGTCTACTGTATGCTTCCCTCACAAGGATTCCCAGAACCACTACCCCATGGCTTGCCATGTCTGGGTGTGGACAGCCAAACCACTGATGGAGCAGTGGAAAAATTGCCTCTATGGGAGTGTGATCAATCATGGCCACGTTGGCTAACAGCAGATGATGTGGCTGACCTACACCCACAAAGATGCCGTCCTCTTCCCAAAAGAGGTTCTGTCACAAACAGTGCCCTTTCCAATGTGTCATTCATACCATCCATTAAATTGGTAACATGGTGGAGGCAGTCATGCATGTCAGCCTATGCCACATCTACAACCCTAAGCATTTCTATGGAGGACCTATGGAAACATGCCGTGTCTCCATGGGATGTCCAAGAGTCCAGGATATTTATTGACTCCTGGTAAAATGTGACAACCAATGGCTTCTGCAGGGGACTATTCTGGCTCCTAGTGCATGTCTGAGGCATGGAGTAGTTTAGCTCAGGCTCTATCCAGTGCTACTGGCATCCCACACACTGGAGAACAGTGTAGGCATCATTTTAATGACCTGCATAGGTGCAAAAGGGATACCTCAACTGTTGGTTGAATGAATCTGAGACTGCAGACATCCCACATAATAAGAGAGAATTTGTAATACTTATATGCTAAATGTAGGCAAGACTAATATGTATAATGCTCTTCTGTTCTTTTCTGGTCTTTCCTTTGCTAACACCTACATAGAGTTCAACAGACAGACTCATGTTGCTTGATTGGAGAGACTGAGGGAAGCAGGTGGTATGTATGCAGCACATGAGAAGTATTATTGTAGCTTTAAAAGTTAAAGACAGATTTTGGGGTTTTTATACAGTAGTAGCAAACTGAGAGTGCATATCCTATCTGTAACAGCAAGTATGCATGCTTTAGTCTGCAGCGCAAATCAACTGTAGGAGTTAAATATAAGACTGTAGTCATAGGTTCTGGGATCAATTACCATGAGTAACAAATATACAGTACTGGATTTCTTTAATAAATATTTACATTAAATTAAAATCTGTACAACTGGCATAAATGCCCTGCTGTTAACTGTAGCCTGTATAATTGGAACATGCATATACAGAATATATGCACATTTCAAAGATTACTTTCAACAATCTGTAGTTATAGTGTGTATTTGCTAAGACATATTCTTAAATGTGATACTTCAGATAAAATAGTTTTACACTAGTGTTAATGCATTATAAGTTACATATGATGATACTAAAATTATCTCGTTTTTCCTGTCACTCCAGATCTTATCTCTCTCTTTTTTATTTTATATTATGTGTCATCAAAATGTCTCCATGTCATCCATCTATACCAAATCACTAAATGCTACACAGGACAGTGAGGTAGGACAGCCCCCATGGATCAGCCTGCCCTTGCTCCACTGGCTCCAGCACCAACGCCCAGCACTTCTGAGGTCCAACCTGTCAGCACTACCTCTGCTGCCCCTGCACTACCTATACCCTCAGGTAGTACTGCCCCAGTAGCTGGTATAGTGGTGGAGGTGGTGATTAAATCACCTGCCAGGGGATGCCAGGGTTGGTGCGTAAGGTCATCCACCGCACCATTGGTGTACACCTACACCCAATAGAGAGGCTGCTGTCCCTCATGGTCCATAGGAGGAGAAGATGTCAAACACTACAGCCACCAGGGGAGTAAGGTGGCAGTGATGACAGTCCAGTGGGTGAAGACTAGATTCTAATTGTCTCCATTTTTGTTGGCCATGAGCCTGTGGTCTCCCCTTCCTTATCCCAATTTTTGTGTCTCCCAACCTTTTGTGTCCCTCACCATCCCTGCCTCTTGTCTTGTTTGTCTTGCTTGTGTGCATTTCCTTCCTCACCTACCCAACTTACCTGACCCAGAAATACATATGTCCATTGCCCAGCATTCTTCTCTTACTGAATTAAAAAAAAGAAAAATGGGCACCTGTTCCCTGTCCTGCAAAAAAATACTGTCCCATACATAGCTCTCCATTTTGCTCATGTGTCTTCTTGATGCACTTGATTCTTGTCCATTTGGCTATACAACATGGATATGTTGCTATCACCCCTTTCTCTGGAGGTGACAGTACAAATTCAGCTAATATTCTGCACATATTGTCAGTTTTTACTGTTGAAAAAATGGATAGCTGTGTTTTTTACTTACCTCACTGCTGAGCATTCCTGTACTGCTTTCCCTTTGTTCTTCCCCTGCTTGTGCCCCATTAAACCCCATTTCAATACCTATAATCTGGTAAAAAAATAGAATCACACACAGCACACATAAGTAACAGAAAAAGCAATGGATCCCTTTACTTTCTGATCTCTGTTTGCATGGAGTTTGGCATCATGCACCAATGCCAAGGGATGGTGAGCAGCTCTGTAATGCTGCAGTTATCTCCATGCAATGTTGCTTAACTCTGCTGCGCTATGCCATCACAAAGTAATACATGCTGAATGCACTAAAAAGAATAATGTCATAGGTTAGTACTAAGTTAACTGCCCTTGCGAGCCATTTTAAGCCTAGCCAATTATCCCTTGTGAGACTTAAACCCTGCACCTTGTGTTTGTAAGGCAAACACCTTAACCATTAGGACACCCTCCCTCCCCTTGCATTATCACTATTTAAAAGTATTAGATACACCTGGATTCAAAGCCAGTATTATCTGGATTCAAAAAGAAACATGTCAATGTATTTAAACCTCTGCCACAGAGGCAGCTAAGCAGCAGGTGTATTTCATACACTCATTACTAACTCTCAGAACTTTGGCAATGTGGCTCACATTTGAGCAATGCTTAACTACACACAAACAGGGAAAGATTTATGGAAATATGTATCTTGCATGTGCAAAAACTTTGCCAACCATTGTGTAAACCCACTGCTTGCCTCAGCACTATGCCAAGGCAAATTTAACATGTATTAGTGTTGTTTACTGTCCATTTTATACTTTATGCCATGAAACTACACATGGAAACTTAAACTGAACAGTATGTCACATATTTAAAGTGCAACCATGTGTTGCCTCCCCCATGCATTACAACCCTGGTGTCTCCAGTACTTTTTCACAGGCATATCAACTACAGTACATACATTAATGTCAAATGTTGTGTGTTATGCAATGCATGCCAACCTGGTAACATGCAGAACTAGAACTATCTTCACAGCTGAACATACCTACACATCCATCAACTGACCCATGGAACTACTGGCCCATAAACCTAACCAGCCTTATTAGCAAGGCTATGGAAAGATTCATCATATACCTTATCCACAGAGACATAGGTGACATTCAGCCCTCTTTACCAGACCCATATTGGTTTTGCAGAGATCTTGGTTATTAAACCCACTCTACTTCTTTGATAATGTCCCCAAACCCCTGAATGAGGGAAAACAGGATATACCACCTATCTTAATTTAGCCGAGCCCTTTGACACAATTCCCCATTCAGATATCATAAAGAAACTCTTCATTCTGGGGATTATCCCATACTTTACTAGATGGGTAGTCAACTAGCTCACCAACAGAATGCACACTGTTGGGGAGTCCACCTCCATCAGCAGACCAATTGCTCTATTCCATCTCTAATTAACCCTGGTACAAAAATAAATAAATAAATAAATAAAAACAACTGGATGCATGATGACAACACTATCATCCTTTTGAACCTGACAAGCCCAAGGCATTTGACACAAATCCACACTGAAGTATTCACTCAACATTGTCAGATGTAGCCATATACACCTATATCACCAAGTGAGAAGACCACTGTATCACACACGTAGCATCTAAATATGTTGAAATGTGTGAAGTGACCTATATCTCATGTCCAGTGATCAGGTCTGTACATCAGGGCTGTCTGCTAGGCTTTTTCCTGTCCATTATTTAAGTGACAGACATTACAGATGACTTACACATCCTGTGTCCAAACAGCTGTCTGACAGACTACATATTGCAGGCAATCATTGACTCCAGAAGTGATATTAGTATAATACAGACAGTATCAACACACACCAAAGACTGCTGCCACAGTCATGGCAACATCTGCAATGATACAAAAACATGGGAGGAATTGTTACATCAGGAAAACAAACACACAATCCAAGTATAATGTAGACATTACACCCTATAATCAGACCAGTAGGTATGTGACCCATGTCCTGGGGTAGATGGTAAGTGGAATGTCCAACAGCATGTAGTCACAGTGCTGACTACTCCCTTGTATGTAACACAGCTACTGAGTATGCAAAGGACATCCACATCACAGGCCATGATACCTCCATAGTTCCCAGTGTTCATCACACTAGTCACTGAGTACAATGCACATTTCTTCATGTACCTCCCTACACATATGCTAATGATGTGTAACTGAAGTGTACCACCTTCATCACATGAGCTGTCACACATCTTATTGGCCATATGTAGGTATTCTTTTTGTGGCATAAACATTACTGTCTGATGGTGCAGAACCCCCATCAAGTTATTACACCAGATCCATATGTGCTACAAGTTCAGCAATGCACACAGTATATACATTGCTGTTTGACAACATTATTGGCATGGGTAACATTTGTGACAGTGTGGATTGTACCATTTTGGCATACTGGCAAGCTAGATGAGCATTAATGCCCATGGTTGAAATATTTGTATGTGTGTGTGTGTGTGTGTGTGTGTGTGTGTGTGTGTGTGTGTGTGTGTGTGTGTGTGTATATATATATATATATATATATATATATATATATATATATATATATATTTTTTTTTTTTTTATTCAGGCATGTCCAAGGGTCAGCTCCCAGTGTTCTCTCCTGTCTATCTGATAAATCTGGGCATCTTGGGGCAATGTAGAAATTGCCTTGTACACAGACAACCCTCTCCTCCTACCACCCAGCACTACAACCTGTGAGAGATGCACTTATCTAGCCAAACTGGAGGGAAAGCTCTCTCCAACCAAGACTGAACTTGACAGTCAAGAGGAGAAGGTAAACACTTGCACCACACCACACTCATCACATAGTCTCACTAAATTTACACCACCAAAATCCACACATAGAAACACAAAAACATTTGTGGAGGCTCTCAATAATAATCTTCTCAAGCAACAGAGACCTCCAAAGCTGAAATGCAAGCAACCACCACCCCCAACACAACTCAAATGACACATAGCCCACAGACTCAGTGTGCCATTCAACCACAGCCAATAAGGCAAAACAATGTACCCAATACACTAGTCATAGGTGACTCTATAGTCAGGCACACTGATGTCCCACTCACCAGGCTAAACAACGAGAAGGTTACTGTCAGCTGCCTGTCGGGTGCCTGGATCCGCCACATAACCCACGCACTTAGGTCACTCCACAAGAAGTACAAATATGACCCTGTCATTGTCCATGTTGGTGCAAATGACCTGAGATGTACCTCCCTGGACTACATGAAAAGAGACATGGAAGAGCTCTCTGATCTTGTAACCCAGGCAGGTATGACCCTAGCCCTGAGTAGCATTCTGCCATCACCCAGAAGGATACTGCAGTACAAGGACAAAAAGGTTGACTTCAACAATTGGCTAAGCTTCTGGTGCCATTCTAAAGGGATCCAGTGTCTGTCTGCCTGGGATGACATGGTCGACAGTCCACGATGTTTTGCCAGAGATGGCCTGCACCTGTCACCCCTGGGATTTCGGATACTGGCTAAGGTTCTTGCCGCCCCTATAGTGCCTTTTTAGGCAAGGTTCAAATGACAAATTCACCACTGTAACAGGAAAAGGCAAGCAAAAACTGAGGGTGATGCTACTCAATGCTAGAAGTCTAAATCTAAAAATACACTCACTCGAGGCACTCCTTAAAATGGAGAACATCGATATCTGCACAGTGACTGAGACCTGGTTCAAGGCTCCAGAGAGAACTCCTGCACTACCAGGCTATAACTCATACCACACTTTTCGGCCATGTAACCTGGACCGGAACACCAAAGGCAGAGGTGTGTCCATATTCATTAAGGATATCCACACCTCCAGGCTAGTTGCTCAGCATAATGCGGCCAAGGTTATTCAGGTGCAACTAACTCTGGGCAAAACTGCAATCCAAATTGTAGCTTGCTACAGATCCTCCACCATGCCCCAGGATTTGCACTCCTCTTTTCTTGATGTACTGCAAAATATTAGGGTTCAATCAAACACCCTAATAATGGGCGATTTCAACTACCTCACCATTAACTGGGAAAACTACTCATGTACGAACTCCTTCTCTCAATGCTTTCTGGAATTCATAAACTCCAATGCCCTGGATCAACTTATCCACACCCCCACCAGTGGCAACAATATCCTAGATCTAGTCATTACCAACATGAGTGACCGGTGTTCCACACCTGAAGTCAACGCCTCATTGGTCTGATCCGACCATAAGCTAATTACCCTAGATATCCACATCCTGCCCCCACCCCTCATTAAGGAAACCATGGTAAAAACATTCTCCAAAGCCAACTTCATGCTTCTTAAGACAGAAGTGGTGAACTTCATGACACCCATGCAGATGGACAATACAGTTACAACTACTGAATCCTACACAATTGCACTTTATAAGCACTTACATGAGTGCATGGATCATGCTATCCCAAACAGAACCAAGACACTAGCCTCCAAAAAAAGGAAGCCAATCTGGTGGTCTCCTGCCATAAACAAACTGTACAACAGAAGGAAGAAGCTGTTGCAAAAGAGAGTAAAATCCCATGAGTGGAGGAGCTCCCTGGTCAGCCTCAGTAAGAAGCTGTGATCCCTGATAAAATACTCCAAAGCTAGTTACGAAAACAAAATCACCACTGATTCTAAAGACAACCACGAAGCATTCTATAGCTATGTCAAGAATCAATGGCATCACTCAGATCTGCTGTGAGTTCCAGGACAATGACACTAAATATACAGACCCAACTGATATTGCCAACATCCTGGCAGATAGGTTCAGTGTTAACTTTACCCCGCTCTCACCCCCTAAAGAGCCCATCTCTATACCAGAAGAATTCAAAGTTCCTGTAATCACGGCTGCACAGGTAAAAAACACACTCTCCAAAGCCAAGAACACAGCATCCATGGACCAGACAACATCCCAGGCTGTGCTCTACATGAACTACAGAACGAACTGGCACCCCACCTAAGTACCATGTTCAATCATAGCCTAACCTCAGGCTTTGTGCCCGCTGAATGGTGCACAGTGACGGTTATTCCACTCCACAAGGGGCGAGCCACCACAGACCCCGGGAACTACTGCCCCATTAGCCTGATGAGCCTGGTCTGCAAGGCCATGGAATGTATCATCATGGAACTTATAAACAAAGACATTGGTAATCTCCAAGCTCTGGGCCCCACCCAGTTTGGGTTTTTAAAAGGCAGATCATGTCTCCTAAACCTGATAGACGTCTTTGAAGCAGTCACCAAAGCCATAGACGAGGGTAAGGTAGTTCACACAGCCTATCTAGATCTTGCCAAGGCTTTCAACACTATCCCCCACTTTGGAATTATAAATAAACTCACTAAACTAGGTATAAATCCCTATGTCACAAGATGGGTTGCCAACTGGCTCACTGACAGAACCCACACTGTGAAAGTAGCAGACTCCAAATCCGCCTTCAGACCAGTGACAAGTGGAGTACCACAGGGTTCAGTCCTGGGTCCTCTCCTGTTTGGTATCTACTTCTCTGAAGTACAGGCTAACACAGAAGGTCTTTGGCTAATGAAGTTCACAGATGAATGAATATGCAATTGCATATTATCTTCTACTTCTAAGATCTGACCACTTCCAGTTCCACATCTCCTCTTTCTATCTTCTCTATAGTTCTATTTTTCTTTCCTCTAGCTATTCCCTACATATTATTTTATCTTTACTGTGTCATCCCTTCTACTCTGATATAAACCACCTGTATCTCTTACTAGTCTACACCCTATCAACTATCTTTGGAATATCTTGAAATTCACAAACACAAACAACAAACTGTAAAATCTACAATAAAAAGCAGCAGGACCCAGAAATGGCAACTAGTCCAACTTTATTCACTAAAACAACCATGATTAGCGCTTTCATCTGTGATAACTAACAGTAACTAACATTTGTACGTATTTGTAAGTCCTAAACAGAAGTATTCCAGTTTATGCAGCTTGCAGTAGTAAAGTTTTTTAGACGTCTACATCCGGAGAGAGACTGAAGTTCCAGTCGCAGTGCCATAACTTCTCTAAGAAAAGGTGGATATCCACTAGCCCAACAGTCCACTGCCTGTTGTGCTTTCCCAGCTTCTCAAGTGACTTTGAAAAATTTCCAGCCATCTGCAACAACAGCCTGATCACCTGTTTTCTTGCTCACTGGTAAGACTTTTTTCTACGTCACATTTTTTTTAGTATGGATGCTATCAGGCAGAATTCTAGCAAATGTAAGCCAAGTTTTACTCTTAATGTAGCAGAACAACCAGATAAAATATGGAGTAAATTGCAATATTGGTATACACAACATATTAGTAAGTGTAAAACCTTGTTAGGGCAAGTTGACATACAGGCATTATGTAAGTGGATTGTAACATTTGATTGGTATTTGCAACAAAAAAATGAAGTATATCATAGTAAATGTTTATTGTGTGATTCAAGAGAAACTGCATTTTGTGTAATAAGCCATAAAAAAGTCTTGCATGATATTGCTAAAAAATAGACTGTGCAGACAGATCTGTTCATGATAAAGAATTAATTAAGGTTACACAGTTTTCATTATATCCAGACGTAAAGCAGCTATGTCCTGTCAGTACATTAATTTCTGAATTACAACAGCAGTCAAATCTGTTATTGACAGAGTCCCCTGTAGATCTTGTAACTCCCTTTAAAAATTATGTACAAGCATGGAATGATGCCACGGCTACACATACAGATGAGGACAGAAACAAAGCTTATGATACATTGACAGAAGAATTTAGTAAGTTTTTAAAAGAGAAACAAAGTGAGTTTAAAATGTTCAAAAATGACATCCAAGATCTCTGTCAAAAGTGCATAGGAGCTCTGCAGTCAACAGAGGAATCCAATAACAGGTATCACACATCCCTTAAACACTTACAGGTAGAAATGACAGACCTTAAACAGCGTCCGAAGGAAAAGGAAGAAGAATTAGATGAATTAACAGAGACTAACCTCCAAAATACTATTTTGATATCCCAGCTTAAGGAAGAGTTAAAAAACACAAAACCAGTCCAAATTATAGAACAGGGACAGGGAACCACTACAGTCTAGATTATTACAGAGTTTACCACAGTGGAATGATAAAAAAGGGATATTTTATAACATGCTTACATTTGAAGAATGGGTGGCATATACAGCAGGATCTGATATATGGACAGATGCATTACTTAGATGTTTCTGGATTTTCATTCCCAAATGTTTTAAAACTTTCATTCAATTAAAACAAGATGATTATCAGTTGAACACTAAAGTAGGACGTATGACAGCCATTTTAATGGCATTCACACAAGGGCAGCCTCTCACAGCCAAATTATTAGATAATTTTAAAATTACTATCACAGATAAATTAATTGAACAAAGTGATAATTTTAAACTTGCATTTCAAATCATATATAAAAAACAGACAGAGACATGGGAAAAAGAGACATACAAAAAACAGTTAATACATTGCTTCTTAGAACAAGTCAAAGGGGTTCCAGGGGATATTAAATGTATCTACGAAGAAAATTCTGATACCCTCACTGATTTGGTACAAAAACTAATGAGGGGACGGACTATGGCCGATGATGGGACTTTATACTCACACCATATCTTTGCATTTGAAGTAATTGGTGAAGTAAAAAACAGGGGAAGGCAAAGGTGGTGTGACCAACCACCAGCAGAAAGAGCGGTGTCAGCACCACCAGCTCCTGCCTCTATGCTTGTAGTACCAGGATCAAGCACAGGCAATGAGCAAAAGGCACCAACGTGCTTATTTTGTAAAAAAATAGGGCACGTTAAGCAAAATTGTGATCATTACAAAGCCTGATGCAAAAAGAAGGAAGAACAGGGGGTGTTTCCAAAAAGAGAGCAAACAAATTTACAAGAAAAGTCAGAAAAGCAGGATTATGTACAAAAACCTTACAATATTGGTAAAAACAGTTATAAGAACCATCAATATACAGGAAAAGGGAAAGTATGCCCGGTAGATTTTCAAACAGTTTCACCTGTAAATCCGAAACATTTGATAGAACAGGCAGAAGGAATAGCTAGGCAACAGTTAAAAAAGGAGATTGAAAAACCTAAATATGTAGATCATTCAGACACAGAGGAAGATGACAAACAAAAACATGAGGTGTGTCATATTGCATTTGATAATAAAGGAGAGGATGAGTGGATTTCCTTACAATAGGGATGTGCCCCCCCTACTCTGGTATCTTTCCTGACTACCTTTAAAAAGGGTCGAGATGGACGACCACTGATTGATATTTGGGTAGAGGGGTCACTGTGGAAAAATGTCTTAATAGACACAGGAGCAGCAGTATCTGTCACAAACAGACAGTTACCAGCAAATCCTATAAAAATGGTTTGCATTTCAGCATTTAATGGCACAGGATGCTATGCAGTGAGTAGCCAAAATGTGGACATAAAGTTTAGTCAAGAGGGACAGATATGGAAGGGTGCATTTTTAATGCATCCATCTTGCACAAATACCATTATTGGTATGGACATTCTAGGACCTTTAGGCATAGTAATTGATTTACCTAATGAAATTCTGTGGATGGGAGACAAACAACAAAGAGAGGAAGAGCAAAATACAGGTTGCTATGCAATCTCTCTACCTGACAAACCTGAAAAGCCTACAGGCTATGTAATACAGACAGTGAGGATGTATGGAAGCATTTACAACAGCAATTCCCAAATCTATGGTTCAAGGGTCCCAGTGATTGTGGGAAACTAGAAAGCCCAGTAGGAGTAGGAAGTAATCAGGACTATATACCACCTTTTCAAAAACAATATCCTATTCCTAGGGAAGCAGAAGAACATATTGAAAAATGTATTGCAGAATGAGAAAGAGAAGGGATTATACAACAGTCCTACAAATTCACCAATCTGGCGAGTTAAGAAAAAAGATGGTAGTTACTGTCTTGTTATTGATTTACGGAAGGTTAATCAATATACCACTCCTAGAGCACACTTGATTCCAGGAGTCCCAGAGTTGGCTGTACATATTAAGCCACAAAGTAAGTGGTTTACAGTAATAGATTTAGCAAATGGCTTTTTTGCAGTTCCACTCAGGAAAAAAGACTGGCCAAGATTTGCCTTTACATTTAAAAAACAGCAATATGTTATGACAGGGTTACCACAAGGGTTTCAAAACAGTCCAATTATTTTTCATCAGACAGTAGGATCCATTCTACAACATTTGGAAAAGGATGATTCAATAATACATTACATTGATGATATTTTAATGCAGTCAGAAACAGTAGAGGAGCATGTACGGCTTCTTAAGAGAGTTTTTCATACTCTACAGCAAGCAGTGTTTAAGGTTAAAAGTGAAAAAATTCAGTTTATGACACAAAAAGTTAAGTTTCTAGGTACTATTATAAAACCAACAGGAAGATCTCCTTGCCCTGTACGTGTACAAGGCATTTTACAAATGGAAAAGCCACTGACTATAGCAGACTTACATAAATTCATGGGAATCATGAATTACAATAGGGAATTTACAGAGGATTATGCAGCCGTGGCTGCTCCCCTATACAAAATGTTACATGAACAAAAGAACTCCATCTTTTTAGAGTGGGGATCTCATGAAGAGGAGGCATTTTCACAGATAAAAATAAAACTAGCACAAGCTACAGAACTAATAGCGCCCACGCCAAGGTTACCATTTGTGTTACAAGCAGCAGCAGGGAAAAAAAAACACTGTCTGTGGTACTACTACAGGAATGGCCACATGGTAGTGACAACAGAATGGAAAAAACATTATGCCCAGTCACTTTCTTTAGCAGGAAGATGACTCCAGTGGAATTGGGCTACCATCCATGTATACAGCAGTTATTAGCCATTTACTGGGGTATTAAACAAACTGAATATTTGACCGTATTTTCCAGCATTATAGTACAAACACCATATCAAGCTGTAAAAGCTTTGATAGACAGTTTTGAAATGAATAAAATTACAGATGATATTAGTCAGGCAGTCTTTGCAAAATGGATGGCACTTTTTGGAATGAAAACTGTTACTATACAGACAGGGGGTAAATACTATTTGTCAAACCACATGGGATATGAAGGGAAACAGCATAACTGTTTAGAAAAGATAATGTCACCTGAGGTGCAAATTTTAGCATCTGATTTTGATCACTTTAAGCCATCCATCTTTGTGGATGGAGCACGATATTGGGACCAAGGCAGATACTGGACAGGATTTGCCATAGTTCCAGAGAATCCACAACTGGGTTCTCCTGAACTAATCAAGTTACCAGGGCATATGTCAGCTCAAAGAGCTGAACTGGAGGCAGCACTGTATGTGCTAAAGTATTACAATCCTATTAACATTTTTTCAGATAGTGCTTACATAGCAAATTCTTTAAGACTACATATGGAAACCTGGGTAAGACGAGGATTTGTGGATAGTGTAGGTAAACCATTACGGCATGCTGAAGTATTAAAAGACATATATAAAGTTATAGCAATGTCAAACCAACAAGGACAGTATAGTATCTTAAAAGTAAAAGCACATCAAAAGCCAACCAGTGAAACTTACAGATTAAATGTGTTAGCTGATACTTTGGCCAAACAAGCAGCACAAAATGGAAAAGAACTTCCAGAATATGAGTATGCCATTGTAGAAGTTAGTGTCTTAAAAGAGTTAGATAAAGAGTCAATAGAGAAAGACCTTGTAAATATACAAAAAACAACAGGGCTTAAATGAAGAAGAAACCGATCAGTGCAGATTGGCAGGTATACCACCAAAGGAGTACTATGCATACACCACCTCCAAAGGGTTACAGTTGCCATATGTACCATTTCAGTTGGCACGCCAGTTGGTCAAGTTAAATCACCAAATACTGGGCCATATAGGAACTGATAAGTTATGGGCAGTTGTAAAAGAAAAGTATTGGAACCCAAATTTAAAAAAGGTCTGAAAACTGATTATAGAAGAATGTTCAATCTGTCTGCAGGTAAATGCTAAAAGCAAAAGGCCTCAGTTACATCGGGTACAGCCAGCGGATGGGCCATGGTATGCAGTTCAAATAAATTATGCAGGTCCATTACCAACAACAAAGGGAGGTTACAGGTATCTACTAGTAGTAGTGGACGTCTTTTCAAAATGGGTAGAAGCAATTCCTACCAAAACCATGACAGCAAAGGCAACAGCAGAAGCCTTATGGAAAAATATTTTCTGTCATTGGGGATGGCCACAGGTCATAGAGTCAGACAATGGCCCACAGTTTGTTAGTGATCTCATTAAACAAATGTGTAATTTGTTAGGCATACAGCAAAGGTTTCATGTACCATACCATCCACAATCTAATGGGATTGTAGAACGTATGAATTGTACGTTAAAAAAACATCTAAAAAAGGCATGCTTGGAAAAGGGCAATACATGGGTACATCATCTGCCTGGTACTTTAATGGGTATTCAAGCAACACCAAACAGCAAAACAGGTATTTCCCCATATGAAATAATGACAGGCTGCAAAACGCCCATACAATTACCATTTGATCCTGATTTGCCTAATGGTAGGCCCATGCTAGAAATCAGCAAACATCAGGAATGGCTAAAACAACTTACTAGTATATGTGACTATAATGCAAGGGAGCAAGTGTTCCATCTATGGAAAAAGATGCCAATATTACCAGCTGAAGAAAACCTTCCCTGTGGAACCAAAGTATTGGTAAAAACATTCCAAATGGAAGGACCATGGGCTAGCAATTGGCAAGGCCCTTTTGAAGTACTGGAACAAATTGGACCATTAGTGTACAAAATCAAAGGAAAAAAGAAAAACAGAACAATGTTGGTACATAAAGATCAACTAAGAATGATCAAAAATAGTGAGCAATGTAAATCTGATTAAATGTATTCTTTTGTAGGTTTCCAACAGAGAAAACCATAATGAAACTGACATGGTTTAAAGTGCATCCTTTTGGAAATCCAGTTTCGGATGACAAAAGGCAAAATGATTCAACAATGGAATTTTTATTTAAAGAATGTTTTTTTTAAATTGATAATAGCTATCATACTAACTATTATTGTATTGCTTAGTATTAACTTATACTTACATCCTGTTAATCAAACTGTAAAATTACATAAGAGAGAGAGTAAAGAAATGTGGAAAAATGAACAAGACTGGTCACCAACTTTTAACACTTTTTTAGCAAGACAATGTTGGTATGCAAAAAGCATGAATGTTTCTAATTGTTGGGTATGTAGTTTAATACCAAAAATAACAGGGGTAATGCCTCTAATACCTATTCCACTAAATTCTCTTAGTAGTTGGAGGGTATTAATAAATGAAACAGGAGATCAAGTTATAAATGTACAATTACATAAAGCAAGAGTACAGTTATCTGCTATAGTGCAGGGGATCACATGTTTTCAACAAAATGGAACTGTTCCAGTGGGTAATAGCAATTGTATTCAAACAATTGAAATGATACATTTTCACAACCACATACCAGTACGTGGAGTATTTTCTCATGGTTTTCCTATTTTAATACCAATTAAGGGTCAGTTAATATTAAGTGACACAGCAGTATTTCATTTTTCACAAAATGATAAAAATGAGTGTAAAACCAATATTACATGTTGGAAAAGTAAAACAGATAAAAACTTTACAGTTGTACATGATAAAACTCCTACTATGGGGCAAGTAAATGGCAGTCTGGTAAATAGCAGTGTTGCTCTATCAGATGGGTTATATTACATCTGTGGTAAATATGCTTATAAATGGTTACCAAAGGGATGGGATGGCACCTGTTATATAGGATTAGTGGTACCAGCAATGCGTCATGTAAAAGAGTTACCAAAAGGAAACATTAGAAATACAAAAAAGAAAAGGGATATATTACCTGTAATTGAAAGTCCAGAAAATCCAGTAGACACCTTAGATACATCACTTATATATCATCAAAATCTTGATTATATTACATTAAAAGATATGGATTTAGGAGATGATGTAATCTCTGGAGCAGGTATTTTCCCTTGGTACGAGGCTGCAAAAGCCATCTGGGAGCTGAGAAAACTATCTAAACTAGTTGAGGTATTGGCAAATGCCACTTTCAATGCAGTCCTTGACATTACTGTCGAAATGACAGCAATACGAACTATGGTTTTGCAAAATCGAATGGCATTAGAATACATATTAGCATCCCAAGGGGGTACATGTGCTTTAATAGGAGAACAATGTTGTACATTTATTCCAGACAAAACAGAATCTGTAAAAGCACATTAAGAAGTGTTTGCACAAGTGTCTCAACATACTAGAAAAAACTGGAATGATGACTGGAGTGAATGGTTTAGTAATCTATTTACAGGATGGACAGGAAAAATCACTATTTTTAATTTATTTTATTGTTATTGTAATGCTTGGTTGCATATTATTTACATGTATTAAAGTCTGCTTAGCAAAAGCTAGTCAAGTTACTGTTGTTAATTGTCATAATGAAAAAGTATTACCAAATAATGCTGAATTTATTTCTCTAGTTTAAAATAAAAAATAGGGAATTGTTAGAGTGTGCTCAACAATATACTGAGGTTGAAAGTAACTTTGCTACAATTATGCAACATAAATAAGGTATAAGATAAAGCTTGCTTAAATGTAGAAATAGAGTTTAGTAATATGTAATCAGCATCCATACTAAATTACCATGGCTTGGAAAAGGAATCTGCTGAATGGACATTTTTCCCTTACAGACTTAAAATCAGGATGTATGCAAGAGCAAAAATGCAAAATCTGCTTTTAAAGAACACTGACATGTTTTTCTGCATATAAAAAGAATGGACAGAATATGTTTCCTTAAATAACAGGACATGTTTATGACACTGCGACAATGTGTTTCCTCAAAAACATGTTTTTCTGCATGGACAACAGGACACTGTTATCAGCATTGGCAAAAGAACAGATGTTCTTATACAAAGATCCAAATAGAATACAGGATGTTCACACTGTCAGAAAAGCTGGTCTCTTACAAGACATTGTTAAACAAGGAAGCTTAAAAATAATATTATCAAGTCAGCAGTTTGCATCAGCATCTGCAACTATTAGTATTGTTTCTACAGGATGAGCAATTCTCCAAAATAGAATATCAAGAGGAAATGTATATGTTTATGCATGACTAAAACTGTATATAAAGAGCTGTATGAAACCAGTTATGTTAGAGGTATGGTAGGGACTCATTTGTCCTGAGGTAAATGTTATATCTCTCACATCATCTGTACTATATGAGAAGTAAAGTTGGAACAGTACTTTAAGCTGCAACATTAATCCATTTGGTTTATTATAAAAAGTTATTTGTTACTGCTCTAAAGTTGATGCTGCAAAGTATATTCTCTCATCAGTGTATATTCTGCATGTTTCTGTATGCAACAGACTGTGAATGCAAATATAACCAGACTTTGAATTTTAGCAGAATCCAGCCAGCAAGACTGAGTGTCTTAAGAAGACTTCAAATCCATCACAGCAAGCAGTAAGCAGCTCCATGTAATTTTTCAACAAGTCTCAAACCCAGGACCTTGTCAAGTACAGCATAGTGCACTAGCTCACTAGGCCACTCAGCTCTGAAGTACAGCCTGTGTTTCCATACACATATTCTGAGTACCAGTGACACAATGCTTGTACATATAATGGGGAAAATGACAGCATACTTAGGACTGTGATGCAGACACCAAACCAGTACATGCTCAAATAAATCTTGATGGATGGATGGATGTGAGGCCTAGGATATCAGGTAGAGCTGACAACGGAACAAACTGTTGCAGAATGTCCACAGTCGTGCCACCTACTTTTGGCAGGGTTGTCACAAAACCTATTCTGCGTGCAAGTCAGCACAGACTGAGATTAAAAAATCATAACAGACAGTTTTAGTGTCTCATGTCATACCCATCCAAACACACATGTTCATGTCAATCCTATGTAACAGACTGTATGCATGCACATATGTCTTGCAAATACACCTGCTATAGTATTGACTCAGTAGCTTAGTCTGTTACATTCCTAGTATGCTTTACATTTTTCCATCCACAGTCCTGGTTTCCATTCCAGTCTGTTGCATATCAAGTACATGCTTGTCAATACAACAAATAACTGACAGAGATGTGCAATTTTAAGCAGAAGCAGATGCTGCTACTGCAGTCATTCCTAGCATGCTGTACCTTTTGCCTCCCACAGTCCTGGCTTTCATTCCAGTATGTTGCTTGTCAGGTACATGCTTGTCAATACAACAAACTGACAGAGATGTGCAATTTTAAGCAGAACCAGTTGCTGCTACTGCAGTCACTGCCACCCATATTAGCACAGCAAAGGTCTGTAGGTTGGGACACACTTCACAAATATGTATAGGCATCCTAAATGTCACCTACCACTCTCTGTATGGCACTATTACATAACATATGTACCTGAGACACATGCCTCACCTGGACTGTTATGGGTACCATCACCCTGGCTATGCTGTGACAACAGAGCTGACACTGCTCCCTCACTGATATATATAGATTGCTGTCCCACAATGTGTTCACAATCCACAGCATGACTCCTGGCCAGAATTCAGCAGCTTCAGCCTGCAACATATGTGGCAGTATGCTCAGCTCCTTGCTACAGACCTACCATGCCTCCCAAACACCTAGAACAGAGGATCCACACAATGCCCATACAGAAAGGGGTGGGTGGGAATGTTCAAGTGACAGGGACATGTGTCACAGTCTTCCCCTGCAAGCATACACAGCTGACAGACCAGCAGTTACTGCAGCAGCATGCATATTCTGATGCAAATGGTGTATGACACTCACATATGTCTGTCCCCTTACTGACCTCAACCCACATTGTTAAACAGTAAACTGCCACATAATCAGAAAGTCTGTTTACAATGGCCAAACATAGCATGCTAAACTGTGGACATACCACATAAATCCAGACAGTGGACAGTATTTTTACCTACCCTCTGTGATGCTGTAGTCCTCACACCTCAATAATATAGATCTTACAGGCCAGGTAAAGGGCCAAGGCCTACATGAAGGCCTTAAATATAGCACTGTGGTGCCATGCCATTGGCTAATGAAAATACAACCCAGCTGTTCTCGATGTAATTAGCAAGTGTGAGCCACAGCTTGGTGCACAGGCAATCGCCTTTTCATGAGCATTATCTACAAAAGGCAAGCTGTTACCCATGGAAAACAGGTCTGTGACTTTCTTTACAAAGACAGATTGCAAAAACATAACTATCATACTACAGGATTTCTGCACATAAAGGAGAACAGCACTATACCAGGTAGATAATAGAACTCCCTATGTAATGGGACACAGATGGGAGGATGCAGTTATGGAAAATAGGGATTACAACAGTAGATCTGTAGTATGCATCTTTGAATGATGTTGCTGTTAGTAAACTGCCTATCACCTACAGGCTTCCCTTTTGGCTCTGTCTGCTGTGACATAGATCACAGCTCTGGCCCTCTGAGTCCCTCCAACAATGGTCGGCTCATGTACAAATGCTACTGGATTGTGTTTTGGACAATAGCGCCAGTAAGTACTAGTGAAGACAGCTGTCATATCACATGATGTACTGTCAGTCAGCTCCTCTCAGGCTGTGAATGTCATACAGGCATACTTCAAACAGTGTGCAGGTGTCCCTGGCTGTTTCTGATGTACTCTGGCTAGGACACTGTGTACTCCATACACATATCGTATCACTTGAGAGCTATGCCTAGCATATCTGTTGCCCCCCTACAGCAGAACAGCAGGTTGTAGCCAGTAGTAGTAGTGGGGAGACAGGCCCAGCCTCAGCAACAGAGTGTACATATCGAGCTTATGTTCACATTGTTCAGGTATCCCTGGCTTTTTCTGATGTACTCTGGCTAGGACACTGTGTACGTCATACACATATCACATCACTTGAGAGCTATTCCTGGCATATCTATTGCTCCACTACAGCAGGACAGCAGGTTATAGCCAGTAGTAGTGGGGGGAGCAGGCCCGGCCTCAGCGACAAAGTGTACATATCAAGCATACAATGTAAGGGAATGAATACATTACCAGATATTAATGTACCATAACTATTTTCTGACAGTTCTGGCATGTGATAGCTAGATTACCCACAATCTGAGAACAAACATTACATATTGTCCAACTGTTTGCCACACATCCACATTTGTCTGGCAGAGGGTCCACATATATCAGGCACATGTACACAGTCTGCAAACATCTGTGTAAAGCGGATGACAGACACCTACAGGGAGGATATCCCACAGCACATTTGCAGTCCTGTCTGTCACTGATTCACACACATGTTGCTGGACTCTCCCCCTACACTTGCAGTACCACTCACTTATTTGTTGGATGGTGGCTGTATGACATAGTACTGGGATGTCACCCATAGCGGACACACCACATAAGATGGCAGTGATGGGTGTGGAGACATAACACAGTGAATCACAGCACTCAGGGCCATAACCAGTATACCTAGGATCATAGGATGATACTAGGCTATTGGCCCTGAGGCCCTCATAAACCTAGCCCAGAGTTTAGGCCATGTCTATGCATGTCAGCACCTGATGCCACAGTCTAACAGGGACACAGGTGGTATCCCAAGGGTTTATGAACTGTTTACCATCCAGTTACCCAGGTTTCACTTAAAAAGGGGTAAAGAGGTATGCTGCCTGATGTGGACATGGTGTCCATTCCACATCTGGGTGAGTGTGTGGGACACGCATCTGACCCACCAACAAGGCCTGTTGATGTCACAGACCAGGTTGAGGGTGCATGTGTGGGTTACTCATCTAAAACTTGAGTTGTGGATGTACAGCAGTGCTATCAAGGTGGATTCTGTGATCACCTTTTATACCACACAGAGGTCACTTCAGAGGCATCTGTATGAAACCGTGTAGATGGAAGGTCTATTAGTCTATCTGTGTATGGTAGATGTTTAAGGCCCTCATATTCCCTTGTGAGGAACCTCTTTGGTCTCCCCAGCTGCTGCATGTGCTTTGCAAGGTAAATGATGAAAGGGGCATTATACTCAATAATGAGCCTTATTATGGATGAATACAGGGATGTTATGACCCCAATGTCCCTGTATGAGATACCCTTATGTATGTGGTGGGTCATGTTGAAGGCTTTCCTTATAAAGGAAGCAACATGGTGGTCAAATGTCATGGTACCATAAACCTGTCTGCCCAAATCCCTCACGACTGATTGCATGCTTAGTACATTGTTAATAATGTGATAATTTGTGGTGACGTTACTCTCCCCAAAGGGGATGATGCTGCATTTTGTGGTATACAGCCTGAGGCCATGTGTCTGGCACCACTCATGTGTCTATGTGAGACCCTCTTGGTGGATGTCAACATCACTAGGGGATTTAGTAGCAGCACCCAACATCCAGTCTTCTGCAAACATGGTCGGCCATAGCCCACTGGTTGTGCCCTGCACCTCAGAAGTGTATATCACACATAACAGAGGCCCCAAGACAGAACACTGGTTTATGCCACTAGTTACAGGTCTACCACTTGAGGTGGCTTCCCCTATACTGAGTAGGTTGGTGCTGTCAGTGTGCCAGTGTGCTACCCATCTGGTAACATCTGGATCGATGCCTAGTTGAGAACATATATCTATTAGGGCCAAGTGGGGAATACCGTGAAAGTCTTTGGCCAGGTCAAGGTAGGCAGTGTGCACTGTCTCCCCCTTGTTCATGGCTTTGGTGACTGTGTCAAAGAAGTCAACCAAATGTAACAGACATGATGACCCCGTGACAAAGCCAAACTGTGCATTATCAAGTGGGTGGAGGTTGCAATTGTCCTTGTTAATGAGGTTCATGATAATCTGTTCCATGGCCTTGCAGATCAGGTTAGTTAGGCTGACGGGTCTATAATGTGCCAGATCGGTGGATGCTCCACCTTAGTGTAAAGGGATGACAGTGGGTATCCTCCAGTGGGCTGGGATAAAGGTGGTACTCAGGCTTAGATTGAATACAGTGCCTAATGGTGCTGTGGGTTCATGCTTGAGGTCATGTAGGATGCATCCTGTGATGTGATTGGGTCCCAATGAGACTGTATTCCATGACTTTGAGATGCCACTGATGACCTGTTCCCTAGATATAAGAAGAAGGGGGCAGGTACTGGGGATGTCCTGATGTACTGATGGGGGGATAGGGAGTGAAGCTTGCACTGACAATGTCAGGCAGCAAGTTTGGTATATCAACAGCACTTGTATATGTGGAGACCCTGTCCACCACATCTGAGCAGGTCTGGATGCTTCCTTTGAGGTTGCAGAGATATGTGAAGAAGGAGATATGACTGCCTGTAGTGGATGTCGCGAATGTGGGCTTGGAGTTTGCTTTACATGATTTCAGTAGTGACCTTATTTGCTTGTACAGGCTAAGGAGATACTGCTTCACATTAGGCATCTGCTCCTTCTTGGTCTTGTACAGCAACATTTCACTCCTGTTATAGAGTGTATTTATTGCAAATGTTCACACACAGGTTTACTTATCCTTGCAGAGGATGATGTAGTCCTGTTGGGTATACCTGCCTCAGTGCATCTATATAAATGCATGTATAGTGCTTTGATCTTTTTGTGGATATTGGTGCAGTTCCTACAGAGGTGGAGGAAGCTGTGAAGCTGTTTATACCATCATTCAGGAAACTTTAATCAACTTTGGAGATGTTTCTATGTTTGATCCTGGCTAGATGGGTATTGTGAGAGATGGTGACTGCAAACATGACTGCTTTATGGTTAGTTTTACCATGGAGGATGATACTGTAGGGATGCTGCACTGGTTACCCATGCTGTCTATTATCAACTCCCAGAGATCTTCATGTGCGGGTAGCATCTAGCAGTTCCAAGGTGTTTGCATTGTCAAATTCCATGAATCTCTGGGCATTTGTGTGCTGGCATGAGTGGTTCTTCCAGTCTGTGTTTGGGTACATAAAGTCACCCAGGGTCAGAGTACAGAGTCGAATCCTAATAGAGTTGAACAGGTCCATATAGGCAGAATGGGCTTCCTGATCACATGTGGGGGCCAATAGCTATGATTTGAATAGGGGCCTTGGCAATGGTTAACTGCACCTGGAGTGTCTCCTGTGTGTCTTACTGTTTGAGCAGCCTGGAGGTGTGTATGTCTTTCATATATACTGAAACCCCATGTCCCTTTGCTTTACTGCCCACACTTTGAGGTCTGACTATATGACAGGTGATGGGTGACCATGAAAGGATGCATGTTCTCTGCAGCTTTGAATCATGTGTCTGTCACTGCAGTGATGTCAGCATTCTCCAGGGTTAACACTGCTTCCAATGGGTGCAGATTGGGTTTATATTAAATCGGCAAAACAGTATTACAGAAAATGCCATTTTGCAGACACATATAGCCCAAAGTCTGAAAATAACAAAGGCTCAGGCCACCAATTTTTTTCCCACGGAAAAAAAAATCACTTGGCCTGAGCTGTGGCATTGCCCTTTAGCCCACTGTAGTGTGATCTCGGAGTTGGTATATTTAGTTAGGGGGGGTGTGAGGGGCTAAGGCCCCCACTTAGTTATGTTTTAAATTGTTTTAAATTGATGTTTTGACTGTTCATGGTTTAGTGCATTCAGTATGTGTTGGTGAAAAGGTATTTGATGTAACACCTCTTCACAATTTTAATATAGACCCATGCAGATTCATGTTCAGACTCCTAGCATTTAGCAGCATGGCCTTCAATTTGTGGTTTGTTGACAGTTTCATCTAGTTAGTGTTAGCATCACCACTTTTCCTAATAAAGGCTCTATGGTGGTGACAAGAACCATGTCCAGAAGCCTGAAGGCCAGGTGAGACAGATGGAGGCCATCTCTTGCAAACTATCATGGTTTGTTGATCATATCATCTCTGGCTGTCAGGTACTGGATTCCCTTGGAATGGCATCAGAAACCAAGTCACTTGTTAAGGTAAAAAAATTCCTGATTGTATTGTGGCATCATTCTGGGTGACAGCAGACTGGTGCTTAAGGCTAGGGACATACCTGCCTGGGACACATACTCAGTGGGCTCAATCATGTGTAACGTCATATAGTCCAAGGAGGTACGTCTCAGGTCAGGCACGCCAACATGGACTATGGCAGACTCATAACAGTAACTGTTGTTGAGAGACAATAGTGCACATGTGATATGGCAGATTCTGGCACCTGACATACAAGTAACCGTGACCTTCTCCATATACAGCCTGGTGAGATGCACATCTCTGTGTCTCACAATGGTGTCTGCTATGACTAATATGTTTGATTTATGTTGAAGCCTTAGTGGGTATAGGACACAGGTGTGTGGCTATGTGTGGTATGTGGTGTGCAGGGCTGTGCATTTCACATGTGTTTTTGCCTTGGAGGTCTCCTTTGTTTGGGGATGTTTATGTTGTGGACCTCCGCATATGTGGGTGTGTGTTGTGTAGGTGAGGGTGGTGTGTGAACTGTACTGATTGTGTTGACAACTTTTTTGGTACCAGATATGTGAGCTTGAGAGGGAACAAGCATGGACTGCAGGCTCCTAATGTCATTCCATCTCTCACAAATTGTGTTCCTTGGCTTTGTTTGTAGATAGTTGTCCATGTACATGAGGCAGTTGCTACACTGTGTCAGGATGCCCATATCAACCAGACTGGCAGGGAAAACTGTAGGACATTGTCCAGCCATATTTGTCAGAGTCTGAGGGAATTAGGCCAGGGAGACCAAAGGGTGGCCTTACAGTCTAGGCGCTTAAAAGAAACGTAGGAGATTTACACTACCGAATACAATGTAGACAGGCTATAAACAAACAGTAACAGGTGCAACAGAAAAGATGCAGTTGAACACCTTAGAGAGCATGCAACAAATAGCAGAAAACAGCAGGATGAGGAGGGAAACACATGATATATTGTCACTATGTTGCTGATAGCCACATACATACTGTAGTGAGAGATGGCGGGGTATGATGTCGGAGGATAGTGCTGGCAAATGTGGATGTGCAGGGTGTGTACATAATGGAGAGCAATGTCTGTAGTCTTGTGATATGTTCCCCTCTTCTTGTCTTTCAGGAGTGATGTACAGATGGAGGAACCCACCTTTTTTGCAGCCAAGAATGAAGTCATAGTTGAAAGCCTCAGACTGCATCATGCCATCCTGCTGTTGAGGAGTCGTTATATGCAAGAACAATGTGATGCACTCTGGGCAGACCTTGTTACATCAGTAAATCACATTGGGCTACAGGAAAGAAGCTATGAGCAGGTCTGACACCGGGCCACTGATATGATAAATGCTGTACAACAAAGAGCTGCAGCTGAGGTAAGGGACCATGCTGGCCCTGGTGAGGGCCTGAAACACAACAGCCACTCTCAGCCACAGAGGAGTTCCTTGCAAATCTAGGTTCAGCCAACAGCTCTCAGGTATCCATCACCCCATATGTCATGGAGGTGGGTGGTACAGCTTCCACAGCAGGGGAGCATCCAGGTAAGCCTCCTGTGGTCATCACTTTAATACTGCAGCAGTCATAGTGGCAGCTTCTGCATACCTGTACATGGATGTCAGGTCAATCTGTATTTGATAGGGGGGGTGGTTTGTAATGCACATGTGTGCACACATACTTGGAATGTCAGCAATGCGGGCAGTATCACAGTTTCTACTGTACATGTTGACATACACACATATTATCCTGTACCAGTCCCATATTTGTCTTTGCTGACAATACATCTCCCCCACAATTCCATAGGTACATCTGGTGAGGCTGGAGTCCAACATTCTGTAGCCAGTGAGTGTGAAACTGTTTTGTTATGTCTCATCTATACCCTAGGAATGTTAACAACTGCTAGTTTGTTATGGACACAGCTATTTAGCTTAGCCATAGTACAATACTTGTATGTTCATTTGTGGAGGGGTTCACTGCAGTGCAGTGCATTGAATTGGTAATCACAGTAGCATATTTGCAGGAGCTGTAATATATTTCCACATGTTTTTGTGAAGGTGTATGTAGTCTACTGTACAGGTGACAATAGTATGGTGGAGATGGGAGCACTGTGTTTTAGGTGAGATTCCAATGACATGTCACTTATCTCACAGGTGTATAGTACTGGCAACATTAAATGGATGTATCTGCAGTGCATGCTATTAAGGGCCTTTCTTGTCTGTGTCTGTTGTAGTATCCTTGTGTGTTGAGCATGGGATCAATAATAAGGTGTGGTAAGTATAATGCAGTTGTGGTACTTCACCTGTATCTGTGTGTGTGGATCAGCAAGTATAATAATGCAGGTATTAATGTAGTCATGTTGTCTTCCTACTCACAGGTGACCATGTGCGTTGGGGTATGTCCCCTTCACAACCTGATGTCAGTGTCTCATCGGACTCTGATGATGATGGTGGCCATAGTGAGGCACAGGTGGGATTGTTGAGGGGTGAATCTGTCCCATGGGTTGACATCCCACTTCCTCCCTCAATCTCCCCGCAAACAGTCAATATGGCCACACATACCCATTCCCCTGTGGCTATAGATATTGGATAGTCAGAGGGAGGTGGCATTGAATAGGAGAGTGTGGCAACTATGGCACCTGTGACTATAGACACTAGTCACAGCCAGAGAGCTGGTGAGGTCCCACACAGGCAGATTAACAGGGGTGCTCAAAGGAGGACTGCTGCCCATCCACACCTGTCACAGGTATCACATCACTAGTCACTCGACGCATATTTTGGTCCATCATGGAGGCACAGGCACATTCTGAATGCAACACCAGACTGATGCTTGGGATCGTGGATGCATCACTGTCTGGCATCCATGACTCCATCCACAACAGTGGTGACACCATGCATCATTTTGCCAATGTAGTGGACAGACTGTGGGATGAGACATTGTCAGTCCTTAACTGTTCATTGTCTGTGCTGGAACATGTGGTGGGAGTGGGACATTAGACACTTAGATGTAGGTCAGCACCAACATGAGCTGAGAGTCCACGTGGCCATGCACAGTCACACTCCCATAGTGGCAGTACCCCCAGCACTACAGAAGGGAGGGTGCTGTTCACACCATGGCATGGCAGGCCATGGCAACGTGGTCCTGGGCAGTCCATGAGGGAGACAGACCCAGCAGGCACCAGTCACTGTCAACAAGTAGTACCACATCTGACCCTGGGCGTGGTGGTGCCAGTGCCACTCCTAGCAGAGCCAATTCCCATGTGAGTGTCCAGAGATGGTGAACTGTACATTCTACCATGTATGGTCCCCAGCTGTCCAACATTGTGTAGAGCAAGGCCATGGTTTGATAGTGTATGAGCACACACTCACACATCACTGTCACATGCAGGTCACCAACAGATACACACAGCTCTTCTCCATGCCGCAGCTGATCTGAATCCCTCCAGACACACCAGATACACACACACACACACACACACACACACACACACACACACACACACACACACACACACACACACACACACACACACACACACACACACACAATGTCAACTGTGTGGCACAGCCTAGGCTTTTTGACAACCCCACGCTACACCCTATGCATGCGATGATACCTATGCCACATACCTGTCATCCATACCATCGATGCAGGGACATGCAAATATGTGTCTGATGTACAGGGTGATTATAGCACATTTAATGACAGTTTGTAGTGCAGTAGTGTTAAGCCCTGTAAGGTGCTGTCTGATGACATGTGTCATGAGTACACATCAAAGTGTATGTACCTTTGTTCCATGATGCTGCGTTGGTGGTAGTAATTGCTGACTGAATGTTGTCTTCCACACCTTTTTCTGTTTCTGTTCCAGGAGTCTGTGTGTCAACATCGTGGAGAGCTGGTGCCAATACATGGCTCAGGATGGCATGGTGGCAATGCATACATGTGACTTTGCCAAGGTATGGCAGTATATGTGCATGGTTACCTAGGTGCATATGTGTAGAACAGTGTGTCAGGGACAATGGAGGCACACAGCATACTCTTGGACGTTTACCCCATAACAGAGCATGCTACTCCTGATACATGTCACCTGGAAGTTCAGTAGGATCATAGGTTCATAAGATCATGTGAGGTTACTAGAGTAATGGCCCTGCGGCCTTTACAAGTTTAGCCATTAGTTTGTCTCCAGAAAGGCACATCAGTTAGCACCTGTTGCCCCTTTCAATGAGGGACACAGGTGGGACCCCTGTTACAGAAATGTGATTTCCCATCCACTCATCACAGTTGCGCTTGAAGAGGGTCACTGTTTGACATGTATGGGAAGTCTATTCCTGAGACAGGGAAGCCTCTGGGAGACAAACCTGTGTCTCCAGCAGGTTTTTTTAATATTGCATATCAGATTCAGACCTGTCATGCAGGTAATGCGCAAGGAGTTAGACTTATGGATATGGGGAATTTGTTGTAGGGCATGGTCCAACATTGCCTTGTAGGCATGATACAGCCCACCTCTGAGCAACCTGTCAAATAACGAGTGGAGCAATAGTGATTTGAGCCTGTCTGCATGGGACAGGTGTTGGAGGCCATGGGATTACCTTTGTGAGGTATTTCCAAGGCCTTTCCAGTTGGTGCAAATGTCTGGATAGCTACATACCAATTGTTGCGTTGTAGTAATATATTGGTCTGTGGAGTGAGGACTATAGACAGGTAATGACCACCTTTTTTCTGGATGCAATCTCTTTAGCTATGACATGGACCATGTACAATGTGTTTCTGACCACTGCCGCCTACATGACGGTTGAGTGCAAAATTAGCAACCTGAATACCCGGGTCTCTAAACACAGGTAGTGTGTTTGGGGGTTTGCCCTTTGATGTGGTGAACAGTGGGGCCATGTCTTTGCCAGCTGGTATGATGATACAGTTTTTGGCATTTAGCTTGAGTCCAGGATCTTAGCTGCAGTCCATAGCTGATGTAAGGCACTTTTGCAGTATGTTAACAACATTTGGGGAGTCAGTGACAGACAGCACCCAACTTACAGTTATCCACACACTTGGTCAGTACCTACAAATGTAGGTGGTAGGGGGTAGCATTCATACCTAGATACATGTGGGTTATTTAGGGGTAGCAGCTCCTCACAGGGCCTCAAAATGTATACATATTGCACACACATAGGCAAGACAGACTACAATTGCCACCTTACTAAATGCCCAATGTGGGACACTTTTTGTAGTAACATGAGAGCTGTCAGGACAAACCATACCCATAGCGAGTGCAATGGACAGGCCCTCACTTTATTTTAAACTATAACAGCTTATTTCTGTAGCATTTGCATAGATTATGCTATTTCTTATAACATTTAGGTGTTTGTGATGCAAAATTACTGTTTTATGCAACTATTACAATTATGTAGGAAAAATTGTTGTCCTACACTTTCAGGACATTTGTATATTTTCACTTATTTTCACAGGACACACCTGGCCAAAAATGGACTGCAAATTGCACAAGGGGACTGGTGGCAATCCTAACACACTCACCCTGTTGCAAGGAGATATATGTACACAGACACACACACACACACACACACACACACACACACACACACACACACACACATGCGTGCGCACACACACAAACTGCTCTTGTTGGGAGTAGAACCCCTACCTGTCTAGTTGTACATAGTATAGTGCTACATATGTATCGCATGCACCACTGAGCATACAGTATGTGTTTTGGAGTGTATAAATCCACTAGTGCCAAAATAAACCAAACCATGAAAAAAGGCACTAAAAAAGGCCCACCAGAACTGTAAAGTGCACAGATACGTTTATTCCACCACAGAGGCTCTGAAATACATAAATGCTCTTCCAAAATTACATTTTCATCATGAAAATGACTTCATCAGCTGTTGGACATGCTACACCTAAAGAAATCCCAATCCATCCAACCTACACGCTCTAGGGACCTAAACCTTGTCACCACGATAAACAAGACATGCTGGAGGGATATATTCCTGTCCCAGAGACTTCCCATAGTCTGGAACAAGCTACTCATCTATGTCAAGCAAAGTTCCTTATTAGCACTCTTTAAGAAAAATCTTGATGAGTGGATGGGAAATACGAAATACACCCTGGGGATCACTTATGTGGCTCTGCTCAACAGGGGCACAGGAAAATAACTTTCTTGGATGGTGTAAGCCAGGGAACCTTTTTGTCTAGGCTTACTTAGGCCCTTGGGCCAATAGCCTAGTACCTACCTATGAACCTATGAACCTATAAATCAGATAGAGAACACTTACAAGTGAATATCCTATAGACCAACTTTGATTAAAAACATTCCAATCAAAAAGCATTTTAATTAATTAAATTAACTAAGGTTAAAGTCATACACTATAGAACCAATTACTATAAAATATAAAATAATCTAAATATAAATACACTTACAAAACTCATTGTTCATTATAAAATATATATGAATATACACACACAAATATGTATTTTATTTACTTAAATAATGCATTTAAGTAATTAAAACCATTAAAACTGATAACACTGGCACTTTAAACTCCACCTACTGGCCAAAAGGAATAAGACAATTTAAGATACAATATTTGCTATCCCCAAAGTACATAAGAACCTAGCTGACCCACCCTTGAGACTTACAGTTGCAGCTAAGGGGTCGATTACTTCACCGTTGGCTAGGTTTCTGGATGTAAAACTAAAATCTGTGACCATGGGTTATTAAGATATTTTAAAGGACTCATGGGATTTACTCAGGCAGATAATACCTGATTTATATGATGAAGGGTTGATATTTATTACTATTGATATAGTAGACCTTTTTTCCTCTCTACCACACAAGATAGAATTATTGTGGTTGGAGGAAGCTATGGCTGTATCAGGGGGTTTAACTAATAATGATTTTCAGATATGTTTAACCCTTGTAGATTTAGTTCTCAAAAATAACTTTATCCATTTGAGGGCGAGGTCTTCCAACAAATCAAAGGAGTTACCAAGGGTGCACGATATGCACCCACCTATGCCAACATTATCTTATCGGTATGGGAAAATAAATATATTTTTAACTCCAAATATGTGGGATGTTGGAAATTATGCAAACATTATCTGGATGATATCTGCTTGTTATGGAATGATTCCAAAGAGAGTTTTTTTGAATTTTATAATTACATACCTAGTACTACCAGTTTTTTTTTTAATAACATCCAGTATAATCATATGGATTATTTGGATATTACTATACACAAAGATAAAGAGAAGTTTAAATCAACAGTTTTTAGAAAAGAGACTTATTCAAATTCTTATTTAGTTTTTACTAGTTCACACCCTTACAGTAAAAAAAAAGAAGTCTGGTAAAAGGGCAATTTGTGGGAGGAGCCGGATGTCTTCTGAAGACAATGACTTTTTAGCAGAATGTCAATTGTTGGAATACATGTTTATGGAAAGGGGTTATCCATCTGAATTAAGAGAGATCAGAGCAGAAGTGACCCTGGCTAGAAAGGATAGGTTTTCTCCCATATTGGGACGAGACAAAATGGATATGGTTAGGTCCAACAATACTAATGACAACAATGCTGTATTTGAACAAGCTTTTGTTGTCAATTACAGTGGAGATGCGGGGGTCATTTTGAATACTGTTGAAAGAGAGTGGAATAGATTTCCTGCTATATCTGACTTGGACATTTTTGATACCCCTTTAAAATGTGTTTTTAGAAAAGGTTTGAACATTAAGAACATCATAGAAAAGAAAAGTGGGGCTATTTACCCCTATGGACGTAACAAGAAAGGCAGTTGTAAGTGTGGACACTGCTCCCAGTGCCCATACATACACAATGATGACAGGGTGGATTTACTAGCAAGAAATAGGACTTTGTTTAGTAAAGAATATGCTACTTGTGAAACCAGTGGTGTAGTTTACTTAGTATTATGTAAAGGGTGTACTGGATTCTATGTAGGAAAAACAGAAAGAAAGTTAAGAAGAAGAATCTATGAACCCCTATATGAAATTAGAAATCATAACAACAGTAATGCTTTGTATAGATATAGTACTACTTGTTATAATGCATCATTTTCCTTTTTTATATTAGAAGTGATGGCAAAAGAAGTGAGAGGGGCACCTTGGAAACTTAACATTGAATACAAGGAACTTTTTTTGGCAGATAGTACTGGAAGCTAATAAATTACCAGGAAATAATAAAACTGTGTCAATAGCTCCAGTACTAAAAATCAGAGCATCCAAACTTTAAAAAGCTCTTAAAAAAAGTTTTAAATCTTAAATTGTCCTATTCCTTTTGGCCAGTAGGTGGAGTTAAAACTGTCATTGCTATCAGGTTTAATGGTTTTAATTATTTAAACATATTATTTAAGTAAGCACAATCCAAACAAAGCGTGATATTTCAATGGCAATGAAATGAAAGTAAAGTATTCCAATAAAATCAGTTGCTCCAAAGAAATAGATTCAGTTCTTGAAAACAAACTAGAAATTTATTAAAACGAGTAAGCGCTTTCGCCAAAGGCTTCTTCAGACTCTTAATACAAAGACAAACAACTAAAAAATACTTTTAAAACTAGCCAATACTTGTCATTGGTCAAATCAGTGCACATGTTCTATTAGCTTAAAGAAACAGAAACTAATGTGAATGTAAAACACAGCCATGGATTTCTCATCCTCATAGAATAACGTCGACATAGTTATATGTTAATAAACCATGTTGTTCGAGCATGAAAATCGAGGACATCATTGTCCAATGTTAAAATAAGATAAACATTACTGTAAACCTCTTTTCTAATCCTTCTTCACATTGATTAAGCCCTAAGCACTTTCAGTATATTGTCATGTCATGTAGTTTACACAGACACAATAGCGTAAGCATCGCACTATCATGAAAATCTGTCAATAGAGAACTACACGTGTATCAAGTCTCTTCAAATATTTAATCTTTTTTTAAAATACTTAAAAATTGCTCTACGCTTTAAATTTTACTAATCTAAAATTCAAACTCACTGTGCAAATAAAACAAACTGTACTCGCATTTACTCAACTGAAGACACAGTGCATCAGGACGCTTCTGTGCGTCAATGCGTCATGTTAAATGTTTTAAAGAAACAGAAGACTGTCGGTGATCACCTGCTTTGAACGTACAGCTCAAAACCATATGTACTATCAACACATTATGCAGCCGCCCATCGAAGGCTTTCTCGGACATCACTCATATACAGTCACGAAAAAAAACAAACATAAAACAAAATAGGAGACAGAGGAAACATGAATCCCAATTCTTATACATAACAAAAGCACATCGTAAAGTGCAGAGTAATAAAACTGCAAAGTCAAAGGGAAGGGTTTTTTCCTTTTATAGTCGCATTACTTTGATCTGTTCTAATGGGACGTATGCAAGTTTGATATACGTTATAAATTGAGCGAATATCTGCAGATACCAGTTTGTGGCTCATCAGTCTAAGTCTTAAAGGTCTATCTTGCTATCTTTAAGACATCCAAATCTAAAAATAATAATTACCAATACATTATTCATGAAGTCTATTAATTCAAATGACAGCTGAATTAAATACTTTCTCAATAATATACTAAAGATACTTCTCAGAAATATAAACATCAATAGATGTTTTGACAATAGCCAGTAGGATATCTAGAATACACCTACCCAAGAGCACTTCTTAAAACAAAATGCACCTTAAGTATAGGACTAGGATTACTCATAAGTGATAGTGTGAAAGACATATTGTATAAAGACTGTGTAATAAAGCTTACAAAACTCCGTGTTCTAACCTTAGACCTAAGGGAACTACTAGTAGGCTTTCCATCAATTTTTAAAGGTTATATGAAGTAGTGGGAATCGTCTTCATCTCCGTAACTTTCTATTTCTTAAGAATGGCTTTAGTTGTACTTTATCATTCAGGCCAGGTGGTCTGTCAGATCTCAATCTTATTATCCATCTTGTTTCTTGTTCTAAAGTTCTATTTATTAAATCACCACCCCTGAAGCCATTAAAAACACTTTGGATGACACAAAATTTAAAGTTATGATTTTTGCCTGACAGTTTTTTGTGCCTGGCTAAGGCATTCGTTTCAGTGCCTACTCTACTGTGATATATATGTTCCCTAATTCTTTCTTTAAGAGATCTGTTTGTTTTCCCTATGTAATAACTTTCACAGTCTGTACATGTCGCTAAGTATATTACATTCTTAGTCTCACAGTTCGTGTTAGTTTTAAAAGTATAGAGACGTCCTGTATTGGGATGTTTAAAAGTAGAGTCTTTGTTAATATAGACACATTGATTACAATGTCCACAAGGTGAGGTATTCCTATCGTTTATTAATCTATTTGTTAGTGTATATCTAGGTCTACATAAAATGCTCTTTAAATTGGGAAGATTCTTGTAGGCTATACTCGGTGCTAAACCTACTATTTCACTTACATCCCTGTCTGATTTCAAAATTCCCCAATATTTGTTCAAGGAACTTTTAACTTGAGTATCCATCCTACTGAAGGTAAGGTTGGCTCTGACATCCATTACCGAGGATCTAGGAGTAGTCGTAGTTATTTCTTGTGCCTTAAAATAGGGTTTCGCTGTACTTGACCTTAGATTCTCTACTATATTAATAGTTTCTGATATTTCTTTTCCTTATAACCTCTTTCTAGAAATCTCTCTCTCATGTCATCAATTCCTGACTCATAATCTTCCTGCTGTGGATTTAATCTGGATACTCTCATAAATTGTCCTTTAAGGACATTTTGGAATACATGACCAGGGTGCATGCTTTGTCTATGCAATATGTTATTCCGTTGGCAATCTTTCCTGTAGATCGTTGTGTTAATTAGGCCATTGGTCATTCTAATTACTTCAACATCTAAATATGGTAAATTTCTAGCTGAAAAATTCAGAGTGAACTTTAAAAAGTCAGTCGTATTGTCCAAATATGAAACAAAGTTTAATAAGGACAGCTCGTCACCCAACCATATGAAAAAGAGGTCATCTACGAAACGACAATACATTGCAACATATTGTTTGTAATACGGATTCTCAAACAGGTGAATGTCTTCCCATCTAGCCATAACCAGGTTGGCGTAGCTATTGGCACAGGACGTGCCCATAGCTACGCCATCCTTCTGTAAATAAATAACCTCTTGAAATGCAAAAGCATTATTTGTCAAAATAGTCTCAAGTAACAACGCAACTAAGTCAACCTTCTTATCCAAAAAGTCTGAATGTACTTTCAAGTATTCAGAAATTAGTCTAATCCCTGTATCATTGGGAATCACAGTGAACAAGCTGACTACATCCAGCGTTACAAAAAAATAGTGCTGTTGTTCACTCAATGGTTGTGTTTGAGAGTATAAATCTATGAGAAATTGCTTGCTATCTTTCAAAATTTTCTTATTCTCATTAACTAGAGGTCTTAATATACTCTCCAAATAAATGGAAAGGGGTTCTGTCACCCACCCTTGACCTGCTACGATAGGCCTAAATGGTGGGTCTATACTGTTCTTATGTACTTTGGGAAGTCCCTGTATAATTGGAATGGTTGGATTCTTCACTTTTAGGTATTCATAAAGTTCCTGTGTTATATCCTGTGACATCAAAAGGTCATCTAGGGTATTATAGACACTAAAAACCATATTATTTAACTCACTTTTAGTCAATTTTATAAATGTGTTAGTGTCATCAAGCATCTGGAACATTTTGTCAGCATAGTACTTGTAATCCATGATGACCACAGGGCCACCCTTATCTGCTGGTCTTATTATAATTGAATTATCATTCCTTAGTGACTGTAACGCTTGTCTTTGTTTATAATTCAAATTGCGTCCATGCTTCGATGGTAGTTTTTCCTGGAAAGTTCTATAAATTTCATCTTCTACTACATTTCCAAATACTTCTAAGGTTGGATGTAGTTGAGGTATAAATGTACTGTTTGGACGATGTCTATTTATCTTTATATTGTTATCGGAATGACCAAAATCTAGTCTCAGTTGTAAGTTACGAATATACATTTTTGTTTCAATGATAGTATCTACTAAATCACATCTTTTAGTAGGAATGAAACCTAGACCTTTATTTAAAACCTCTTCTTCATATTTGTTTAACGTTCTTCCAGATAAATTCATAATTAGCGATTTTGTCTCCCCCACATTTTCTTTATTGTGGGGCCTTGTTGTTCCTGATCGTCTATTGAACCTTTCCTCTTCTGTCTCCCCCTGCTGGTCGACCTTCTTTTGTCCAAAAAATGGTTTTGGGCTATGGGGAGGGGGGCAGGAAACCTATTTGGATTTAAAATTACACTGTTTGATTTTGGTCTCACTACAGCTGCACCTGATCTCTGTACATCAGTTATGCAGCCAGTCAGGCTTTCTCCTAAATCAACACGAATTTCCTTTCCATTATTTTGTGTCCGAGAAGGGCTATGGTTCTCTGTATCTAAGATGTTATCTTCTATGGTCTGCTGATCATTCCTTACACTATTATTAGGACCTAAAGCACAGGGACTTTCACTCTGTCTGTTTCCTGACATCAAACTATTTGATGGTTTATTCTCTGTAGTATTATTATTTAAAAATCTATCAGAGTTGTTTGCAGGTGTATATAGTACAGTATTTACATAACTATTACCTGTTATGCCTAAAGATTTTTGGGGTGCTTTTGAACCATTGTTAGGGTATGGGTTTGAAGCCATCTCCCTAGGCCAAGTAAAAACATTATTATTTTTAAAATCACGTAAATCCCTAACAATCTTAGCTTTTTTCTGGTCTAACATCCGTTTTTCTAAAAATAATACATCTTCTATAACTTTCTTTAGTTTACCCATACATATTTCATTGTCAACATATTTAGTTTCAAAGTCTTTGAATAAATTGTTAATAGTCATTCTCAGTCTCTCTTCTTCAGGCAAATGGTATTCAATTAATAGTTTCATATAACTGAAACTCAGTTCTAAATTGAGCTGTTGCCAACGGTATAAAAGGTCTGGCAACGAGGTACCAGTTGTAGGCATCTTCAACACTCGTAGTCCGCGAGGTATAATTCGCTTACTTAAACAAACTTCAAAATAATGTCTCTGTACTTGTAGTCTAATTAACTTAGTAAAAACAGTCTCCAAGTCATGTAAATCTTTCGAGATATCCAAGTTACTCACATCCAACTGACTGTCAGGCCTTCCATCTACAATTGGATTAAAGTCCATTAGTGAGTTAGTATTTCCAGAAACACAAATTTTAAACCTGTCCAGGACACTTGAAGTATGTTCTAGAGTGCGTGGTATATAAGGAAGTTCAATATTTATACTACTTTCATTCGCCATCCTCACCTCCTGCAGCGCTGACAAAGCAAATAACAATAAGACAAATCCAAGAGCAGAGCTGCTGGCAGTCGAGGTATGAATTCACGCTGTACATAAAAACAAGCACAATCCAAACAAAGCGTGATATTTCAATGGCAATGAAATGAAAGTAAAGTACTCCAATAAAATCAGTTGCTCCAAAGAAATAGATTCAGTTCTTGAAAACAAACTAGAAATTTATTAAAACGAGTAAGCGCTTTCGCCAAAGGCTTCTTCAGACTCTTAATACAAAGACAAACAACTAAAAAATACTTTTAAAACTAGCCAATACTTGTCATTGGTCAAATCAGTGCACATGTTCTATTAGCTTAAAGAAACAGAAACTAATGTGAATGTAAAACACAGCCATGGATTTCTCATCCTCATAGAATAACGTCGACATAGTTATATGTTAATAAACCATGTTGTTCGAGCATGAAAATCGAGGACATCATTGTCCAATGTTAAAATAAGATAAACATTACTGTAAACCTCTTTTCTAATCCTTCTTCACATTGATTAAGCCCTAAGCACTTTCAGTATATTGTCATGTCATGTAGTTTACACAGACACAATAGCGTAAGCATCGCACTATCATGAAAATCTGTCAATAGAGAACTACACGTGTATCAAGTCTCTTCAAATATTTAATCTTTTTTTAAAATACTTAAAAATTGCTCTACGCTTTAAATTTTACTAATCTAAAATTCAAACTCACTGTGCAAATAAAACAAACTGTACTCGCATTTACTCAACTGAAGGCAGAGTGCATCAGGACGCTTCTGTGCGTCAATGCGTCATGTTAAATTTCTTAAAGACGGAGAAGACAGTCGGTGATTACAAGCTTTGAACGCACAGCTCAAAACCATATGTACTATCAACACATTATGCAGCCGCCCATCGAAGGCTTTCTCGGACATCACTCATATACAGTCACGCAAAAACAAACATAAAACAAAATAGGAGACAGAGGAAACATGAATCCCAATTCTTATACATAACAAAAGCACATCGTAAAGTGCAGAGTAATAAAACTGCAAAGTCAAAGGGAAGGGTTTTTTCCTTTTATAGTCGCATTACTTTGATCTGTTCTAATGGGACGTATGCAAGTTTGATATACGTTATAAATTGAGCGAATATCTGCAGATACCAGTTTGTGGCTCATCAGTCTAAGTCTTAAAGGTCTATCTTGCTATCTTTAAGACATCCAAATCTAAAAATAATAATTACCAATACATTATTCATGAAGTCTATTAATTCAAATGACAGCTGAATTAAATACTTTCTCAATAATATACTAAAGATACTTCTCAGAAATATAAACATCAATAGATGTTTTGACAATAGCCAGTAGGATATCTAGAATACACCTACCCAAGAGCACTTCTTAAAAACAAAATGCACCTTAAGTATAGGACTAGAATTACTCATAAGTGATAGTGTGAAAGACATATTGTATAAAGACTGTGTAATAAAGCTTACAAAACTCCGTGTTCTAACCTTAGACCTAAGGGAACTACTACAGAGTGAAAGTCCCTGTGCTCTAGGTCCTAATAATAGTGTAAGGAATGATCAGCAGACCATAGAAGATAACATCTTAGATACAGAGAACCATAGCCCTTCTCGGACACAAAATAATGGAAAGGAAATTCGTGTTGATTTAGGAGAAAGCCTGACTGGCTGCATAACTGATGTACAGAGATCAGGTGCAGCTGTAGTGAGACCAAAATCAAACAGTGTAATTTTAAATCCAAATAGGTTTCCTGCCCCCCTCCCCATAGCCCAAAACCATTTTTTGGACAAAAGAAGGTCGACCAGCAGGGGGAGACAGAAGAGGAAAGGTTCAATAGACGATCAGGATCAACAAGGCCCCACAATAAAGAAAATGTGGGGGAGACAAAATCGCTAATTATGAATTTATCTGGAAGAACGTTAAACAAATATGAAGAAGAGGTTTTAAATAAAGGTCTAGGTTTCATTCCTACTAAAAGATGTGATTTAGTAGATACTATCATTGAAACAAAAATGTATATTCGTAACTTACAACTGAGACTAGATTTTGGTCATTCCGATAACAATATAAAGATAAATAGACATCGTCCAAACAGTACATTTATACCTCAACTACATCCAACCTTAGAAGTATTTGGAAATGTAGTAGAAGATGAAATTTATAGAACTTTCCAGGAAAAACTACCATCGAAGCATGGACGCAATTTGAATTATAAACAAAGACAAGCGTTACAGTCACTAAGGAATGATAATTCAATTATAATAAGACCAGCAGATAAGGGTGGCCCTGTGGTCATCATGGATTACAAGTACTATGCTGACAAAATGTTCCAGATGCTTGATGACACTAACACATTTATAAAATTGACTAAAAGTGAGTTAAATAATATGGTTTTTAGTGTCTATAATACCCTAGATGACCTTTTGATGTCACAGGATATAACACAGGAACTTTATGAATACCTAAAAGTGAAGAATCCAACCATTCCAATTATACAGGGACTTCCCAAAGTACATAAGAACAGTATAGACCCACCATTTAGGCCTATCGTAGCAGGTCAAGGGTGGGTGACAGAACCCCTTTCCATTTATTTGGAGAGTATATTAAGACCTCTAGTTAATGAGAATAAGAAAATTTTGAAAGATAGCAAGCAATTTCTCATAGATTTATACTCTCAAACACAACCATTGAGTGAACAACAGCACTATTTTTTTGTAACGCTGGATGTAGTCAGCTTGTTCACTGTGATTCCCAATGATACAGGGATTAGACTAATTTCTGAATACTTGAAAGTACATTCAGACTTTTTGGATAAGAAGGTTGACTTAGTTGCGTTGTTACTTGAGACTATTTTGACAAATAATGCTTTTGCATTTCAAGAGGTTATTTATTTACAGAAGGATGGCGTAGCTATGGGCACGTCCTGTGCCAATAGCTACGCCAACCTGGTTATGGCTAGATGGGAAGACATTCACCTGTTTGAGAATCCGTATTACAAACAATATGTTGCAATGTATTGTCGTTTCGTAGATGACCTCTTTTTCATATGGTTGGGTGACGAGCTGTCCTTATTAAACTTTGTTTCATATTTGGACAATACGACTGACTTTTTAAAGTTCACTCTGAATTTTTCAGCTAGAAATTTACCATATTTAGATGTTGAAGTAATTAGAATGACCAATGGCCTAATTAACACAACGATCTACAGGAAAGATTGCCAACGGAATAACATATTGCATAGACAAAGCATGCACCCTGGTCATGTATTCCAAAATGTCCTTAAAGGACAATTTATGAGAGTATCCAGATTAAATCCACAGCAGGAAGATTATGAGTCAGGAATTGATGACATGAGAGAGAGATTTCTAGAAAGAGGTTATAAGGAAAAAGAAATATCAGAAACTATTAATATAGTAGAGAATCTAAGGTCAAGTACAGCGAAACCCTATTTTAAGGCACAAGAAATAACTACGACTACTCCTAGATCCTCGGTAATGGATGTCAGAGCCAACCTTACCTTCAGTAGGATGGATACTCAAGTTAAAAGTTCCTTGAACAAATATTGGGGAATTTTGAAATCAGACAGGGATGTAAGTGAAATAGTAGGTTTAGCACCGAGTATAGCCTACAAGAATCTTCCCAATTTAAAGAGCATTTTATGTAGACCTAGATATACACTAACAAATAGATTAATAAACGATAGGAATACCTCACCTTGTGGACATTGTAATCAATGTGTCTATATTAACAAAGACTCTACTTTTAAACATCCCAATACAGGACGTCTCTATACTTTTAAAACTAACACGAACTGTGAGACTAAGAATGTAATATACTTAGCGACATGTACAGACTGTGAAAGTTATTACATAGGGAAAACAAACAGATCTCTTAAAGAAAGAATTAGGGAACATATATATCACAGTAGAGTAGGCACTGAAACAAATGCCTTAGCCAGGCACAAAAAACTGTCAGGCAAAAATCATAACTTTAAATTTTGTGTCATCCAAAGTGTTTTTAATGGCTTCAGGGGTGGTGATTTAATAAATAGAACTTTAGAACAAGAAACAAGATGGATAATAAGATTGAGATCTGACAGACCACCTGGCCTGAATGATAAAGTACAACTAAAGCCATTCTTAAGAAATAGAAAGTTACGGAGATGAAGACGATTCCCACTACTTCATATAACCTTTAAAAATTGATGGAAAGCCTACTAGTAGTTCCCTTAGGTCTAAGGTTAGAACACGGAGTTTTGTAAGCTTTATTACACAGTCTTTATACAATATGTCTTTCACACTATCACTTATGAGTAATCCTAGTCCTATACTTAAGGTGCATTTTGTTTTTAAGAAGTGCTCTTGGGTAGGTGTATTCTAGATATCCTACTGGCTATTGTCAAAACATCTATTGATGTTTATATTTCTGAGAAGTATCTTTAGTATATTATTGAGAAAGTATTTAATTCAGCTGTCATTTGAATTAATAGACTTCATGAATAATGTATTGGTAATTATTATTTTTAGATTTGGATGTCTTAAAGATAGCAAGATAGACCTTTAAGACTTAGACTGATGAGCCACAAACTGGTATCTGCAGATATTCGCTCAATTTATAACGTATATCAAACTTGCATACGTCCCATTAGAACAGATCAAAGTAATGCGACTATAAAAGGAAAAAACCCTTCCCTTTGACTTTGCAGTTTTATTACTCTGCACTTTACGATGTGCTTTTGTTATGTATAAGAATTGGGATTCATGTTTCCTCTGTCTCCTATTTTGTTTTATGTTTGTTTTTGCGTGACTGTATATGAGTGATGTCCGAGAAAGCCTTCGATGGGCGGCTGCATAATGTGTTGATAGTACATATGGTTTTGAGCTGTACGTTCAAAGCTGGTGATCACCGACTGTCTTCTGGTTCTTTAAGAAATTTAACATGACGCATTGACGCACAGAAGCGTCCTGATGCACTCTGCCTTCAGTTGAGTAAATGCGAGTACAGTTTGTTTTATTTGCACAGTGAGTTTGAATTTTAGATTAGTAAAATTTAAAGCGTAGAGCAATTTTTAAGTATTTTAAAAAAAGATTAAATATTTGAAGAGACTTGATACACGTGTAGTTCTCTATTGACAGATTTTCATGATAGTGCGATGCTTACGCTATTGTGTCTGTGTAAACTACATGACATGACAATATACTGAAAGTGCTTAGGGCTTAATCAATGTGAAGAAGGATTAGAAAAGAGGTTTACAGTAATGTTTATCTTAGTTTAACATTGGACAATGATGTCCTCGATTTTCATGCTCGAACAACATGGTTTATTAACATATAACTATGTCGACGTTATTCTATGAGGATGAGAAATCCATGGCTGTGTTTTACATTCACATTAGTTTCTGTTTCTTTAAGCTAATAGAACATGTGCACTGATTTGACCAATGACAAGTATTGGCTAGTTTTAAAAGTATTTTTTAGTTGTTTGTCTTTGTATTAAGAGTCTGAAGAAGCCTTTGGCGAAAGCGCTTACTCGTTTTAATAAATTTCTAGTTTGTTTTCAAGAACTGAATCTATTTCTTTGGAGCAACTGATTTTATTGGAATACTTTACTTTCATTTCATTGCCATTGAAATATCACGCTTTGTTTGGATTGTGCTTGTTTTTATGTACAGCGTGAATTCATACCTCGACTGCCAGCAGCTCTGCTTTTGGATTTGTCATATTATTTAAGTAAATAAAATACATATATGTGTGTGTATATTAATATACATTTTATAATGAACAATGAGTTTTTAAGTGTATTTATATTAAGATTATTTTAAGTTTTATAGTAATTGGTTCTATAGAGGATGACTTTAACCTTAGTTAATTTAATTATTTAAAATGCTTTTTGATTGGAAGGTTTTTAATTAAAACTGGTATACAGGATATACACTTGTAAGTGTTCTCTATCTGATGAAGTAATTTTCATGAGGAAAACATAATTTTGGAAGAACGTTTATGTATTTCAGAACCTCTGTGGTGAATAAATGTATTTGTGTACTTTACAGTTCTGGTGGTCCTTTATTAGTGCCTTTTTTCATGTTTTGGAG
>NC_056741.1:1743880547-1743910547 GCF_019279795.1 Protopterus annectens | reverse complement strand
ACTGTGGAAATTCTGCAAAACTCTGTGAATTTGAGAGGCATGATGGTGCCCACTGACTTGTTGTAAGTACTGACACAGTTTCATGACAGCCTTGACATCCTGTTGCTACTCTGACTTGTTGCCACCTGCTGTTCTACTAGCCACCATCTAGGTTACTCAGAGATCTGTACTGTCCATATCTGTGGCACCCTGTCCCTCCACTGTCTCTGGCTTTGTCCAACTTTCTTGCAGTAACAAATAGTGACATATGGATAGTCTGTAAAACTCCTACCATAGGTGTAGCTCACATGCAAAATAGCAGGATCAGACACTCTCGAACCATAAACACCATCAACCATGATAATGTACTTAGCCCACTAAGCCACAACAGTCACCAGACAGTGCATTTTAACTCCTGACACTATCAACCACAGATATACATAGCACAATGACCGTTGCATATTGTGGAAATGGAACACACCACCAGGTTGATTGGTACAGACCTGGGATTGTGTGGTCTGCTGTTATTACCTTGCAAATATAATTTTACTCTAGTTGTATGGGAACCTTGGGGTGTGTTAGTGGTAGGGGATTTAGCATTGACAGTCATCCATCTGTCCTATGACCCCGGTGTTTGTCATTTCCCTCGCATAGTGCAGTGGGTTTTGCTGCCTTGGAGCCTACTGCATATTATGGGGTGGCCAGTATTGGGCAGAGAGCTCCTGTTGTCCCACACAGCTTTCAATTATCTGCAGGTTTCCCAGTAGCCCACTCTATTACCTAGCATACATGCAGCAGGTCCATACATATGCTACCATAGTTTAGTACCCCATATATTTGTTCAAATGAAGAGTGACTTACCTTATGCCTGCAGCAGTTGAGATCACAGTGCTTCAGGGCTGACTCTGTCACATGCATGCAGTACACAGCCAATACATGGTAAGGTACAGGTTGTGTGGTGTGGCTGGCATCCTTTTTACTATATATGTGAGTTGGAGTGTGGCGTCAGTCCCTAGGTCCCTAGCATGTCAGTGCATGTGCTATGCATTGCTTCTTTGCCAAGGCCAGGGCATACTGGGCATGCCTATGTCTGCCTACAGGGACAAGCTCAGGGGGCTCCTCCTCTGAGTCCCCCTGTGGCTGTGGGGACCATGGCACTGGTGGGGGCTGTGTGTTCCTTCCCTGTGATGTTCCTGCTGCAGTTGTTTCCACAGGATCATATTGTGTAGCATGGATAATACTGTGAACATGTGTGGACATGTGGCTAGAGAGTACTGAAGGGCTCCACCAGATATAGTAAGGCAGCAGAACCATGACTTGAGCAGCCCAAACACACACTCTATGATGCTCCTAGTTTGTGTGTGTGCCTCATTATGGCATTCTTCTCTAGGTGTGTGTGCATTTCTGATGGATGTCATCATCCATGGTTCTAGTGCATAGCCAGCATCTACCAGTAGATGGCAGTACAGGATGTCCCCCCCTGCCAAATGTCTGGTACAGCTGTGATGCATGCCAGATGTGGGAGTCATGATAACTGCCAGGGCTACCAGCACACACATTCATGATAATGCCTTGGGCATTGCACATGACCTGGCAGTTGATGGAGTGACACCCCTTGCGGTTGATGTAGACTCTACCCTCCTCACCAGGTGGTACTTTGATGTGCACATGAGTGCAGTCTGTGGTACCCAGTACCTGAGGGTAGTGTGCTACATGGTGAAAGAGACCCATATTGTTGGCCCTGTCCTCAGTGGTGCACGGTAAATATATGTGCTCACTGGCATGCGTTTACATGGCATTCAGGAACTGGTGAAGTACCCTGGATGCAGATGCCTCTGAGACCCTCTTCATGTCCCTAGTAGGTCTTTGAAAAGTACCTGTAGCTAGTATTCTAAGGGCTACACATACCTTTGTTTCCACTGGGATGGGTTCCTCTCTGTTGACTTTGGGTCTGAGTTGAGGGTGACAAAGCTTGGTGAGTTCTTGTAGTACGTCCCTATCCACCCTGCAGTGCTCTACTATCTCCAGCTCACGTAGCTACTGGAAGGTTACCCTGGGCCTGACCACTCTTCTCCTTATCAGTCTAGCCCTATTGTCAGCATCAGCACCAGCACTAACCTCAGCCTCTAGCACATACAGATGTAGCAGTGCAGCAGCAGCCCCTATAATTTTGACAGTTAAAATTCTCAAGTGTGTATTCCAATGGTGCAGAGTATGTGGGAAAAATCATATTGAAAGGTGTATGCATACTTTACAGTGGTGTGTTGCAAATGCAGCTTGTGTGATTGGCTGACTATGATGCATTTCACCTACCAAGTCTATCATTGAAGGTTTTGAATGGCCCAATGTCAGTGGAACAGGGCTTATCAGTCATTTATACTTGATTGGCTTTCTCAGGCTATTTCCTTGCATTTATTTCTTTTTTTAAATTTCTTTCAATGTGAAGTACTGGGTCATGGCGCACAAACCAGCAGCACTAGTATAAACAGTGCTCAGCAGTTGAGAGACAGCCCTATGCACGGGCACACTCAGCATAGCTTAAACCAGCTGAAACACATGTTGTGCAGATAAACAAAGCTTAGCATCACTGGACACACACCCCTGTTTAGCTGTGCTTACCTGAGAGCAAATGGGTGCCGCTGAGCTCCAGTCCACTTAAACACAGTGTGACACACTCCCTTTTGATGTCAGCTACCTAATCTACTGACATCAACACAATTCTGGCCCTACACGGGTTTTATCTGCAGACACAGTGGCCCATTTTTGCTATTCATTAACCCCTGCTCACTTGCATACAGATCTTTGCATATTCCCTGGATTCTTCACTACTCCAGAGCCTGCCTCCTTAGCAACTACTGACACCTGCCATTGTACACTATACATGCAGGGCACTATAATGCATTATTTTTGCAAATGTCTTATTTTCAGTTTTTCAACATTTTAATTTTTTTTTTGCATAATGGCATGTTTGCATGTTGCTGTGCACTGCGCAAACATAATATGTGTATTAAAAATATATATTTTTATAATGCTTTGCATTTTGGACTCACTGGGCATAGTTTTGGCCATTTCCATCCCTATATTGCATTATTCAACCTTTTTGGGGGCTTTTACAGCCCCTGTTTAATTTTTTAATTTCTGTACATGGTTACTTTCCATGTACATATCTGACACCAACACATCTCATACACAGGTACCGTGCAGCTTACTGAATTGCAAATCCCCCTCATTTGCATGGATTTCACCTTTTTGTTTAAACTACCAAAGAGAATAAATTGTTTTTCTTTAATATGTATTTTTCCTACTGTTAATGTGGAGCTTTTCTCCCCAGGCCTCCGCTGAAAATGGACATGTATCCAGTCGGACCATCCCGGTCAACAAATGTAAAATAAATAAATAAATAAATTTGCATTCCACGGACACTTCAGTGTTGGCATGCTCATTCACACCCATCTGCAATGTTTACTGGATCACTCAGCTGCCAATTTCCATGTTGGGGCTGTGCCACTATGCCTATATGGAAAATCACTCCATGTAGGCTTTATTGAATTCCCCCCCGTATATTACACATTTAATATCCTGGGCATATCTGTGGCACTTTCCATAAGATGTTCAGTTGCAAAGTTGACACATGTTCTTTTTTACCTTCATAAAAAATCGTTAAAATCTCACAAATATTTGCATGTCACCAAAAACATACAAACTGGATTAAATTGTTTATTTTTAATTTAACTGCTGCAGACTTTACAATACAAAAGCACAGGTCAGAAACCTGTTTTATTCTGACCCAGAAAACAGTGGCATATTTATTCTAAAATGGTATATCTTCTGCCTTTATATATACCTCAAGCAAATTTACTTTGCCTTTAAAGAACCACATTTGAGATGAGAGTACACTGTTATGATACACTCCTTAATTTTCATCTCAGCAGGGTCTGATTGACTCTTACCACCACCTACTTTGTGACCCATATAAGAGATGTCTGTCATTCCTGGCATTTGGTGTCATTAATGGTTGACCTTTCTTTACTTAGACTGCCCAGCAGAATATTCTTCTGTGGATAAAGTTATGCCAGACATTTTGCTGCTGCTGTTGTTGTCTGTGTCAAATGATCTTCTGCCATTCCCATGAGGTCCCTATGCCTAGTCCGAAAGTGTAAGACAGATTCCATAACAGATTGTAAGAATGGTGGTCACTCTTCCAGTTATCCCAAACTAGATCCAGAGTCCCTCTCACCCTTTGACCATACAGCAACTCAAATGGTAAAAATTCTGTGAATTTTTGAGTCACCTGTCTATATGCAAAGAAGACATGGGGCAGGTACCTGTCAAACTCTTCTTGAATTGGTATATAAATGCTCTCACCATGTTTTCTTTCATGTGGAGTTAAACCTCTCTACCAATCTAATGGTCTGTGGATGGTAGGGAATAGTTATTATAGCAATAACCGACGCCTGGGTGTGGGTAATGCTGGATTTACCCACAGTTGGCTTGGTTTGGTCCCGAGGGACCAAACAAAGCCAACCGTGGGTAAATCCAGCATTACCCACACCCAGGCATGGGTTATTGCTATTATACAATGACATTATTTAAGAAAAGAAATAATTACTTTTCTTAAATAATGGCATTGTATAATGCCTCTTTACTGCCCTTCCGCAGCTGTCTGGTATTCTGCGGCAGTTCTGATGTACTGCGCGCCTGCGCAGTATATCAGAGCTGTGGGCAAAAGCAACGGAGAACGCAAGATCTCCATTGCTTTTTTTTACTGTTTCGCTATGTTAAATGGGTTTAACTTAGCGAGACAGCTTTAAAATAAGCAACGGAGATCTCCGTTGCTTATTGTAAAGCTGTCTCGCTTTGTTAAACCCATTTAACATAGCGAAAGTAGTAACGCCAGATCTTGCGATCTCCGTTGCTTTTTTTTTTAAAAAACTGTCTTGCTATTTTAAATGGGTTTAACATAGCGAGACAGCTTTAAAATAAGCAACGGATATCTCCGTTGCTTATTTTAAAGCTGTCTCGCTATGTTAAACCCATTTAATATAGCGAGACAGCTTTAAAAAGCAACAGAGATCGCAAGATCTCCGTTGCTTTTACATGTGTCGCTATGTTAAAGGAGTTTAACATAGCGAGACAGCTTTAAAAAAAGCAACGGAGATCTCTGTTGCTTTTTCTAAACCTGTGTCGCTATGTTAAACTCTTTTAACATAGCGAGACAGTGCTTTATACTAACGGAAAAAGTCCGGGCGACCGGACCTTTTTCCGTTAGTATATTGAGGGATTTACAACGGGCATGCTGGTTGAGATGGCCAATCAGCGTGCACGTTTTAGGGAAGGAATTGTATAATAGATACTTTATCCTACACAGCTCCCACAAACAGGCCAGCAGGCTGACAACATTTCTCTAGGGAAAATTTCTATTGGACCATTTAACACCTTCTCTGCATCAATCAAAGACAGATTCACCACTTTAGAATATCTAGTAGCTAAGTCCACCACAACCAAGCTATACCTCTTACCTGTAGAAACTGGGATACTAAGGAGGTCTGACAGTGTTTATAGCTACTCTCTGAAACAGTTTCTCAATAATAGGCTAAGCTTTATCTCCTGCCTTGTTGAACATCTGACATTAGTCATATGTCTTGCAGTGTCCCTTCATATCCTTTTACAACACCTGGCCAATTGAAATTGTGCATAAGCTTTCTTTTTCTAGATTTTATGCCCATATGGCCTGAATTGTGTACTATGACCAGAAGTACCAATTGGTAGGCCCTTGGTACTACTGGTTGTCGCATCTCTTCTCCTACTAACCATTCTTTAGGAGTCCATTCTATGTACTATATCCATTTGTCCCATTATACAGATTCCTCCTGTCCTTGAGGATCAGCTGCTTCTTTAGATACACCCTCATGTTCTGTAGAGTCTGACTGGACAGCTAACCCTGATTCAGCTCTTTCTTTGTGTCAGTCCTCAATTCCCCCACCAAATGAAGTCTGGAATACTCTGACAGTGGTGTCTCAAATTCAGGTTTGCTGCTATCACTTGGCTCTTCCATTTAAATAAACAGTTTCAAAGGAAGCCCTATACTTTTCAATAGCTGTGGGTCCAATTCAAGCTCACTGCTACTAAGTATCCTCCATCCAGAAATAGGCACATCACCAGCCCTGATCTGATATGTGGACATGGACTGGATCTATCCCTGCTGCCTTCCTCATGTACTTGCCTCCAAGCATGGCTACATGTAACCACATATAGAGCAGACAGTGTATTTTAAAAATCATTTCCTATTAAAACATTCTCTGAGTTATTATTGAAGTCTACCTATCACTTGCATGTTTAGTTGACCTTCTTCCAAATCTGAATAAACTGGGGCCAGTCGTAGCTGGAAAGGTATTCCTCCCATGGCCCTAACTGAAATGAATTTACTTTGTGCAATTGTTACTCCTTTCAATCAATGCCGGCTTAACAATAATTATGCCCAGTGCTGTATTCCTGTGGATAATGTTCTCATTCCCTTCTATAAGATGGGGTACAAATCCTGGTGGTAGATTGGTGCCAAAGTTGTCTCAGAAAGCCCACCACTGTCATACTGCTACACTGCTTGCTGCCTCCTGAGACTTTTATTTCCCACATTGTTTCAGTGTATATTGGTACTACATAAGCCTCCTTTGGTTGCAACTGATCTCAAAACCCAAGCATGTATAAGACCTTGTGCCTTCTTTCCTTTCACCTGTGAAATCTGCTGTGATGATTTAGGTTGCTCCCCCATGGGTCCCCTTATACTCATAGGTATTCCTGGGTTTCACCCTTCTTTTTTTGTTGTGACATGCTTGTTAGACAGATATCCCCCTTCATCCCCATGTCATCATCAATGCTATATTCCTGGTCTGCCAGCCAAATCCTCACATTCTCAGGAAAGCACTGAATATTTGCACCATCACGAAAATTTCTGCTAGCCTTTTAAATATAGTAGATTGACATACACTCATCAAGCTATGAAAGCAAATCCTTACATGTGCCATATAATCACTAGCAGTGTTATTTGTCTTTCTTTTATGTGGCCTGAATTTGCTTCTATAAATTTGAGGAGTTAGCTGAAAACATTAAAATAGCCACAGTTTATCAAAATTCAAATGATCAACATCATTTAACATTGAAACAAGTACGCATTGCTTTACCCATGAGCAGAGGCAATAAAAACCTCACCATTTGCCCTGGTCAATTTGGTGTTGATTATATATACCCTTTTAAAATTCCTGAATTAAACTGTCAAAGTCATCCCCCTCTTTATACTGCAAGAAAAAGAGTACAAAGGACTGGTGAAGATAAAATCACCAGGTGAATCTCTCTCTCTCTCTCTGATACCCTCCCTGTAGGATGAATAAAGACATCTTGTTGAAGTTTCAGGTAATTTATTCAGTTAAGTAGGTAAATGGACGAGTGTTCTTGTTCTGATGCCGTGCATAAAACTTCAACCACAGAGAGGGTATCAGACTGTCAATTACATTTGTTGGCTAAAGTGATCTTATCTGGACTAATCCTTTGTACTCTGTTTCTTGTTAGTCTTGTCATCCTCTAGGTCACAAGTGGGATACCATACTTCACTTGTGCCTTCTGGATTACATCTGTTTCCTCTTTATACTGCAGGAATAAGTTAGTACTGACACTGGCATCTGGGATTAGCTTTTCTACTCACCCAGTATGCAAGAGCCTTTGGTGCAACTTCATCATCTCCCTCCTCTGCTGGTGCCTCTTCTCTCTCTCTCCCTTTAGTTTTGACTCACCATTTTTCATTCCCATCTGCTTCATTCTCTGTGCTCACTCTGACTCCAGACATTTCATCTCTTTAATGCTAACTGCATTTTCAAGTCATGTGGGTTTGTGATGGGCTGCCCTTTTTCTGCATGCCAGATACTCACTGCACCTGCTAGGCTGTCTAAATCCAGTGGGCTGCATTCGTGTTGCACATACAGCTGCAACAATGTCCTCCTTGGACATACCAAATTATCTTAGTTTTATATTCTTTAGCTGTGAAACTGACATCTTGGCATATACGTCGGAGGGTGAGGCCACCCTTTTAGATTAGTTGACTGTGTCTCTGTATAGTAGGTCACAGAAGATAGCCCTTTTAAGGTTAGTTTACTGTGCCTCTGTCTAGCAGGGACACAAAAGAGATCCCAGGGGTAAACTTATGATCTCCCATCCACTCTTCAAGATTTCTCTTGGAGATGGTCAGTGAGGGGCTCTGCCTAACATGGATTGGGATTTTGTTCCAGAGTGAGGGGAGCCTCTGGGATATGAATCTGTCCCTCCAGCATGTCCTATTTATGTCTGTGCTGAGGATTAAGTCCCTGGAGCATGTATCGCTAAGGGATTTGGATTTCCTGAGGTGGAGCATGTCCATTAATTCTGGGTTGGACATGACTTTATACGTCAGGCATAGATCGCCTCTGAGTAGGCGGTAAGCAACTGAGTAGAGCTGGGGTTTCTTTAGCCGAGCTGCATAGGGCATCTGTTTGAGTCCTTTGATCCTCTTGGTGAGGTACTTTTGGGGTCTCTCCAGTTGCTGCAGGTGCTGGGTAAGGTACATACCAAATGGGGCATTGTATTCAATTATGGGCCTGATGAGTGAGGAGTAGAGGGGCACAATGACCTCTCTTGATCTAGATGTGAACCCTTTCGTGATAAGGTGGTCTATATAGAAGGTCTTTCTAACCACTTTTGCAATGTGATTGTCAAAGGAGAAATTACTATCTACTTGGGTCCCCAAATCCCTAATTACTTCTTCCGTACTTAATGGATTACCACCTATGTGGTAATTTGTGGGCACTTTGTTTTTCCCAAAGGGGATGACTATGCACTTTTTGGCATTTAGCTTTAGGCCAAGGCTCTGGCACCAGTTATCCATCTCTGTGAGACCCTTTTGGTGGATGCTTGTGTCAGCCAGAGAGTCGATTATGGCATGCAGTTTGCAGTCATCTGCGAACTTGGTCAGCCATAGTCCTCTCGTGTTAGCCTGTACCTCAGAGAAGTATATACCGAGCAAGAGAGGTCCCAGGACTGAGCCTTGTGGGACGCCATTTGTAACTGGTATAGAGTCTGACATGGCCCTTCAATTCTGACCATGTGGGTTCTATCCCTGAGCCAGTTTGCAACCCGTCTTGTGACACAGGGGTTGATATTCAAGCTGGTGAGCTTATTTATGATGCCCGAGTGGGGTATTGTGTCGAAAGCTTTTGCGAGGTCCAGGTAGGCTGTGTGGACTACCTTCCCTTCATCTATGGCCTTGGTAACTGTTTCAAAGAAGTCGGCCAGGTTCTAGAGGCAAGATCTGCCCTTAACAAAGCCAAATTGGGTTGGATCCAGTGTCTGGAGGTTCCCAATGTCTTTGTTTATGAGTTCCATGATGATACGCTCTATAGCTTTGCAGACCAGACTGGTCAGGCTTATAGGGTGATAGTTTCCGGGGTCCGTTGTGGCACCACCTTTGTGGAGCGGGACCACTGTTGCTGTATGCCATTCCTTGGGTACATATCCTGTAGTAAGGCTGAGACTGAACAGTGACTTTATGTGAGGGTTCAGTTCTTCTTGGAGCTCGTGTAAGACGCAGCCTGGGACACCGTCCGGTCCCATTGATGCTGTGTTTTTTGCTTTGGAGAGGGCAGCTCTCAGCTGTTCATCTGTGATGTCAGGGAGGCTACATTCTGTTGGGATAGACATTTGCTCTTTTGGGGGGGAAGGGGGGGAGATGTTTGCACTGAACCTGTCTGCCAGAATGTTGGCAATGTCTGTGGGTTCAGTGTATTTGTTGTCATTTTGCACTAACTCAGAGCATATCTGGGAGTTGCCACCCAGATTCCTGACATAATTAAAGAAGGCCTTGTGATTATCTTTAGCGTCTTGTGCAATTTTTCTTTCGAAGCTGGCCTTAGATGATTTTATGAGGGATCATAGTTTCTTGCTAGTACTGATCAGAGATGCCTTCCCTTTTTGGGATTTTGCTCTATCATGTAGTAGCTTCCTTCTTCTGTTGTTTAGCTTATTTATGGCCGGGGTCCACCAGACAGGTCTCCTGCCTTTGGAGGAGTGAGTCTTGGTTTTATTTGGGATAGCATGATCCATGCATTTCTGTAGGTGTCCATAGAATGCATTTGTAATGGATTCTGTGGTTTGAGCAGTATTTTCCACTGGCCTGGGGGCTTTGAAGGATTCCACCTCGGGTTTGAGAAGTGTGAAGTTTGCTTTTGAGAAATTCTTCACCGTGGTTTCCTTGGCTGGGGTGGGGATGGGATATGGATGTCCAGTGAGATTAATTTATGGTCTGATCTTAACAATGAGGGGTATACCTCTGGTATGGAACATAGAGTCCGCATGTTGGTGATGACCCGGTCCAATATGTTTTCCCCTCTTGTGGGAGTGGTGACCAGTTGTTCCATATCATTTGAGTTTATAAATTCTAGGAACCATTGGGTGAGGGTGTTGGAGCATGAGTAGTTTTCCCAGTCAATGTTTGGGTAGTTGAAGTAACCCAATATTATGGTATTTGGAGAGACCTTCAAATTCTCCAGTGTTCTCAGGAAAGCTGAGTGGGGTTCCTGAGTTTGGGAGGTTGGTCTGTAGCAGGCTACAAACTGAAAGGCAGTTTTGCCCACTGTTAGTTGCACATGAATGGTCTCCGATGCTTTGTGCAGTGCCACTAACCTGGAGGTGTGGGTATCTTTGATGAATATGGATACTCCCCCTCCTTTTGTGGTTCGGTCCGAGTTTTGGGGCCGAAAAGCATGGTATGAGGTATAACCTGGTAGTGCTGGGGTGCTCTCGGGAGCCTTGAACCAGGTTTCTGCTACTGCACAGATATTGATATTCTCCATACTGAGGAGAGCCTCAAGTGCATGCATCTTGAGGTTTAGACTTCTGGTGTTGAGCAGCATTGCCCTTAGTTTTTTTTTCCTTGTGTTGTCTATGGAGGTGGGTTTGTCTTTTGAGCCTTGCCTAAAAAAGGCACTATGGGGGTGGCAAGAGCCTTAGCCAGTATTCAAAAGCCCAGGGGTGACAGGTGCAAGCCGTCCCTAGCGAAGCAATGTGTCTTGTCGAGCATGTCATCCCAGGCTGACAGACACTGGGTCCCCTTTGAATGACACCAATACTTTAGCCAATTGTTAAAATTGATCATTTTGTCTTTATACTGTGGCATCATTCTTGGTGAGGGCAAGATGCTAATCAAGGTCAGGGTCATACCAGCCTGGGCTACATGATCAGAGAGCTCCTCTATGTCTCTTTTCTTAGTCCAGGGAGGTACATCTCAGGTCATTCACACCAGCATGGACAATGACAGAGTCATATTTGTACTTGCTTTGGAGTGACCTGAGTGCTTGTGTTATGTGGCAGATCCTGGCACCTGACAGGCAGCTTACAGTGATCTTCTCCTTGTTCAATCTGGTGAGTGGGACATCAGTGTGTCTGACAATAGAGTCACCTATTACAAGTGTATTAGGTGTGTTGTTTAGCCTTAAGGGCTGTGACTGTGTAGCACACTGATTTTGTGAAATATGGGATACGTGGGTATTGTTGTGGGGTAGCGGTTGCTTGGATGTCTGCTTTGGAGGTCTCTGCTGCTTTAGCAGTTTTTTAATTAGAGCCTCTGAGTATGTTTTTGTGTGCTTATGTGTTTGGTTTGCTGATGCAATAGGTCTATGTGAGACTGGATTTGTGGTGTGTGTGGTTACCTTCTCCTCCTGACTGACTGTACCAGTACTGGGTTGAGAGAGCTCAGCCTCCAGTTTGGCTGTATAGTTGCATCTCTCACATATATTTGAGCTTGTTGGGAGGAGGAGAGGGTGGTCTGTGTACATAAGGCAATTGTAACATTGCCTCAAGATTCCCAGATTCACCAGCTGGACTGGAGAGTAAACCTGAAACTGACTTTTGGACATGCCAGAACAGTATAAGGAACTGCTTTTTGACTGATCAGAAAGGACCAATAGGGAGCCAAGTACTTATAAAGAGTATAAGAGGGTGTTGTGCTTTAGTTTATTAGTGTTTACTTATAAGATTACTTATAAGAGCAAGTGCAGGGCTTTAGAATGAAAATAGAGAGCTTACTTTGAGATTTAGAACAGTTCTAAGGGAAAAAGTGAAAAGTAGAATTTGTGGAGCCAGGAATAGTTTAAACCTGTTTAAGCGGTGCTGCCCGATGCTGCGCTATGCGCAAAATCATGCAAAACTGCACAAATGTGGGTTTAAAGCAGGGAAACTGAAAGCGATAGGAATTGACCCAAAACGGCCAATAAGCTAGTAGTTTCTGGCTGAGACCACTCCTCCAGGGACAGATAGGCTGCTCAAAGCTCCCCACTCTCACTGGTGAACAGAGATGTTTCCTCCTATCCAAGTAAGGATATGGGCAACACAGGAACCTATACCACAGTCCGGAATTCAGCAAAGCCTGAAATCTGGACTAAGCTAGTTCAGCAACATTAACTTATTCACACTAAAAAAATTAAATAATGGCTTTGCAAGCTATACCTCCTTAACATTATTTTTGTGGCAAGGATACACACACTATTTGTGAAAAAAAACTGTTTTGCAGACTAAGTAATCCCAGTTCAACATCTATATCACTGCCCACCAATGTAAAATAGGGATTTGAATATCACCGCTGTAACATCCCCACTCTGGGCCAGTAATTAAGGAGGCTGAATCCTCACCACTGACACTGGAGGGGACGTTCACTTGGAATACAAATGGATGCACTCAGTATTTCCAGATGCAGACCTCTCTGCATCTAGCACAATTTCCCTTAAGAGCACACAGAGAACATAATCTTTATATCTGTCTCCATCCAGGACCCCAGTAAGGCTCCCCACTAGCACAGCTATATGGTTAAGTCCTCAACTGAGTGTCCAAGCCAAGTCATCCAGCACCCTCTCTGTGAAACCAGTGCTTCATGTCACTGCCTCAAATAGCTGAGACACACACACACACACACACACACACACACACACACACACACACACACACGCACACACACACACACACGCACACACACACACACACACACACACCAGGGAAAGGCTGGCACAGATTTACCTGCTGTGCCCCCTTCTACCCAGACTATAAGGTAGTTATCACTGCCACTAGACACTGCAAAACCAGCTACCTAAGTATCTTGAAAGGGTACCCAATTATACTGAGTGAAATTAATATTAATACAAATGGTAATGTTGACCAGTTAGGTTTCAACATGCAGCATGGAAATATGAAATATCCATTTACAGTAAACACCAGAGTTTCAGTCACAAGAAATATTAAAAATAACACAGCTGAAAAGATTCACACAGTTACAAAAAAAATACTTAACTATTCTCACTATATTTTCCTGACTGATCTAGAGAGTTACTATTCCTACTTACTTAATAGAACAAGGCAAGCTGAAGTAGGGGAGGGATCCTTCTATGTCAGATTCCAAGAAACAGACATCTCTGAGACTGCTGTCTCACCTAATATAAAAACATTATTTCTGTACAGAATGACATCACATACATCTGGTCATCTGACTTCTAGTTCCCTTGCAGCCCCCCATTGCTAGACACTGCCAGGATTTAGCACCTATATGTCAATACTACACACACAAGAGCATTGCTCAGATCTGATGCATTTTCTGGATGTCATAAAACAATTACAGACTTCTACTCCTTCTATAGAGACTAACAAACCATGCTTCTTACAGACATTGCATCTCTGGCTTCAATAAATAATAAAAGAACATGGAAATATGAAATATCCATTTAGAGTAAACACCAAAGTTTCAGTCACAAGAAATATTAAAAATAACACAGCTGAAAAGATTCACACAGGTACAAAAAATACTTAACTATTCTCATTATATTTTCCTGACTGATCTAGAGAGTTACTGTTCCTACTTACTTAATAGAGCAAGACAAGTTGAAGAAGAAGAGGGATCATTCTATGTCAGATTCCAAGAAATAGATGTCCCTGAGACATCTGTCTCACCTAATATAAAACATTATTTCTGTACAGAATGACATCACATACATCTGGTCATCTAACTTCTGGTTCACATGCAGCCCCCCCTCCCCATTGCTAGAAACTGCCAGAATTTAACACCTATATGCCAATAATACACATAGAAGAGTACTGTTCAGATCTGATGCAGTTTCTGGATGCCATAAAACAATTACAAACTTCTATTCCTCCTATAGAGACTAACAAACCATGCTTCTTACAAACATTGCATCTCTGGCTTCATTCAAAACTGTGAGATAACATCTTTATGGCCTAGGCCCAGTAATTTAATTTGTTACTATTTTCCAAAGTTAGCTGGAGCTGAGATTAACCACTTCTCTTCCAGTATCCACTGTTAACATATATATTTAATTCAGTTACAATACAGTCAGGACCCACTGTTAGTACATTTTTAACACAAGCAACTTTACAAATCCATTTTCAGCACAAACTTCTGTACAAATCAGTTTGATATTCAAATAACATATAATTCATTATTAAATTCCAGCTAGTTGTGCTGTACTGACATATGTTACACATCCACTGCCCTACTTCTCCTGGCATAGCTGGCAATTCCTCACATTGTCAAAACCACTACCAACCAAAGTGAAATAAAAGACAGCAGAGAGAGATGTTGGAAAGAGGCCATGCTACTGTGATCTACTCCACTAGGTACTAATAATTGTAATCTTTTAATCTAAAAATCTTAAATCTGATTACCAGTGGGACTAAAAAGATTAAAGTATCAAAAAGGCACATTAGTATAAATCACCAGATAATTTAGCAAGTGCTTCCTGGCTACAAGAACAAGTTGAAAATAAGCACTGTTGCCCCAGATATGGGCTTTCACCAACCATACTCAAGGATATGCTTCACATTTAACATATTCTTTCAGCTAGCTTCCTGGTCCTTTTTCTCTCCACTTTCTCTGAGTCACAATGCCTTCCATTGTTGATATGCCTACAGTAACTGGACTTTAAACTCTCTGTCACATGTACATACTCACAGCACACACACACACACACACACACACACACACACACACACACACACACACACACACACACGCACGCACGCACACACACACACACACACACACACACAATCACTAAATTCTAGAGAACGTTAGTAATATTCTCCATAACTAGTTTTCTGTCAAAACTTAAGGTAACAAATTGTCATCTCCCCAGATTAATAGGCCAGGGAGCTCCCAGCTACTTTTTCACTCTTGGTTAGTAAGCCAGATCATTTATGTACACATGAAAGTGTGAAGAGCATTCTGAAAAATAAATCTGGATGCCATCAGCTTGTCACCATAGACAGCCAGTCACAAGTTTTTAAAAGTGAATTTAAAAAAAAATATATAGAGAGTAATGGAATTGTATAAAGGAACAGACCCCAGGAACTACATGCCCATTAGCCTGACAAGCCTGGTCTGCAAGGCCATGGAACATATCATCTTGGAGCTTATAAACAAAGACATAGGTATCCTCCAAACTCTGGACCCCACTCAGTTTGGGTTTGTAAAAGGTAGATCATGTCTCCTATACCTGATTGACTTCTTTGAAGCAGTCACCAGTGCCATGTATGAGGGTAAGGTGGTGCACACAGCCTATCTTGACCTCGCCAAGGCTTTTGACACCATCCTCCACTCTGGTATTATAGATAAATTCACTAGACTGGGCATAAATCCCTATGTCACAAGATGGGTGACCAACTGGCTCACTGACAAAACCCAGTGAAAGTAGCCGACTCCAAATCCAACTTCAGATCAGGGTTCAGTCCTGGGTCCTCTCCTGTTTGGCATCTACTTCACAGAAGTCCAGGCTAATACAGCAGGTCTTTGGCTAATGAAGTTCTCAGATGACTGCAAACTAGGTGCCATAATAAAATAGCCTAATGATGTGGACATTCTACAAACGGGCCTCACTGAGACTGACACTTGGTGTCAAAGTCATGGCCTCAAGCTCAATGCCAAGAAGTACATTGCCATCCCCTTTGGGAATAACACTGTACCCATGAACCACCACATAGGCGGTAGCCTCCTAAACACTGAAAGTGTAATAAGAGACCTTGGGATACAGGTGAACAGTAGTCTCTCCTTTGATAATCACATCGCCACAGTAGTCAGGAAATCCTTCTACATGGCACACCTCATAACAAAGAGGTTCACCTCCAGAAAAAAAGAGGTCATTGTTCCTTTCTACTCATCCCTCATTAGACCCATTATAGAGTACAATGCCCCATTTGGCATGTACCTCACAAGACATCTTACAACAACTAGAAAGGCCACAGAAAGACCCCGGCCTCAAACAGATGCCATACGCATACCACCTCAAAAACCTCCAGCTCTACTCTATCACTTATTGCCTACTCAGAGGTGACCTTTGCCTAACATACAAAGCCATGTCAAACCCAGATCTGTTGGACATGCTACACTTAAAGAAACCCCAATCCTTCTGAGCCACACACTCCAGGGACCTAAACCTTGCCACCACAATAAACAGAACATGCTGGAGGGATATATTCCTGTGCCAGAGACTTCCCCTGCTCTGGAACAGACTACCCATTCATGTCAAGCAAAGCTCTTCATTAGCCCTCTTTAAGAAAAATCTCAACAATTGGATGGGAAATAGGAAATTTACCCCATGGATCACTTCTGTGGCTCTGCTATACAGCGGAGCAGGAAAATAACTTTCTTGGGTGGTGAAAGCAAATGCAACAACCTACAGCTAAACCTTTTCTTCTACTTTTTTTTGTTGTAAGTTAGTATGCTTTCTTGCTGTACACTATCATGCAGAAAGAAGACTTTTTGGCATTTAATAGAAAACTGGAGTTTGAAATCCACCTTTTGATGTCATGTAGGTTCTGCTGAGTGGTGGTTGCTAAAGTAATGCAGATAATATTCTTAGAGCTGAATCATCTGCATTACACAATGGTGACATTTCTTTATTATATTATGCAAATCATTAATGGAGATATTAAAGAATAGAGGCCCTAGTATAGATCATTGAGGGAAACGTACATGCATTGGTTGGTAGGATGAGTAGATGTCATGCCATCTTATGGCCTGTGACCTATAACTGAGGCAGATGGAGAGTCATGGCACAATGGCTTTTTTTTTTCTTTTTTTTTTTTTTGAGTAAGTCAGGGCTCAGTGTCAATTGCTTAGTATAAGTCTAGGAAAAGGGAGCTGTGATTTGCCCTATTTTTTTTTTTTTTTTATAAATGTTAGCAGGACAATCTCTGTAATATATTCTGAATGAAAACCTTGCTGTGTAGGGGCAAATTGATTGTTCAGTATTGAGATGGCCATGTACTTGCTTATGTGTACAATTTTCAAGTATTTTTGATATTAGTGACAGTATGACAATTGGCCTACATTTTGCAGACTTTTCTGAGTTACTATCCTTGTGGAGAGTAGAATTTCATATGATTTTTCTACAGATCTGAGGTATTGTTTTCCTGTATTGATCTGTTTATGATGATAATTACAGGGTAGGCTATTTCTTCTGCAAGTTGCCTTAAGTATTCTCTTGGTTGGTTGTCTTTTTAAATCTATAAGGAAGGATGGTGAAAGTCTATCTATATAGTTTTGCGTTGTAGTCCTTCTGGTGGTAAAGATATTATAGAGGGCCATAGTCAGAGATTATCACAGTTTCCCCACCGAGTAAATAGTACCTTACAGTGCTGGGGCACCATTTCATAGCAAGGCATTTTCTGTATACAGCTGATTAATGTCTTTTTCAACCTATATAAGTAACAGGAAGCATATACTCATCTATAGTTGGATGCAAGACTATGCCTACGCCAGTCTCAGAGGCATCTATGTATACAAAGAAATGCTTGGAAAGCTCTGCTTTCAGATGCTTAAATGTTTCTTCAGCTTTAAGTGTCCACTTAATTTTCAAAGGAGTCTTATCCTTGCTTAGTCAGTAGGAGGCAAACAATGGTAGCAGCATTGGAGCTGGTATATATAATTAGTTGGGGGTATGCAGGTGCAACTTCCCATATGAGGGATGCAGAGGATCTTGCTTTCTCCAATAACATTTGCTTTAAATGTGGTTACATTTGTTGACATTTGGTGTTGCACCCACCACCCCCTTTTAATTATATATACAAACTCTGAGCCTGCACAACAGTGGGAGAAGGGAATAAATCCTTTCATATTATTAGTTCAATTTTTGTCAATATTTTTGAGTTTAGATATTTTTATAAGAAGATATTTGTGAGTGTAGATCTTTTTTTGTTGCTGTTGATAATAATTGTGTAAATACTAGTGCGTTTAAATTTTAAGTAAACCAATATATATATATATATATATATATATATATATATATATATATATATACACACACACACACACACACACACACACACACACACACACACACACCACACACATATATGTGTGTGTGTGTGTGTGTGTGTGTGTGTGTGTGTGTGTGTGTGTGTGTGTGTGTGTGTGTGTGTGTGTGTAAATATATGTGTATATGTATCACCAAAACAAACAAGCCAGTGCTCTATACTGCGAAAAAACTATATATTTCACAGATCCTTCTCACCAAGCTTGTTAAAAAGCAGCTTTATCCAAGTCAGCACGGTATCAACAGCAAATCACAAATTTTTATGATATTTTTTTTTTCAATGCAGTTAGTGCATTCTGTTCATTTATTTAAAAATATCAAACCATCTTGCACCAACTAACAGCATAACCCCGTTATATAAATACATTAAAAAGTTATTTTATGCTTTTTATTTTCTTTCTAACCTAAAACGTCTTGTCTGGCCCTAGCATCATTTTAGAGTTTGTTTATTTTGTCCTTGTGAAGATAGCCTTGGCTAAAACTGTTTTGAGTAATATAATTAAAATATGGCTGCTAGGAGCAATTTCAGGGGTTGTGGCTGCCTTGTCAGATGGTACAGAGGATACTCTGCTGCTGCCATCAACTGGAAAACTTCACAATCATGATAGAAAGGTGCAGCACTTGGAAGAACCAGGAAAAAGTAAGGATCAAATTAACATGTACACAGAAATTTCTGTACATATGAAGAACACGAGGTGCACAGATGGCCTGCACCTGTCGTCACTTGGATTCCAGATACTGGCTAAGGCTCTTGCTGCCCCTATAGTGCCTTTTTTTAGGCAAGGTTCAAATAACAAATTCACCACCATAACAGGAACAGGCAAGCAAAAACTGAGGGTAATGCTAAGTCTAAATCTCAAAATACACTCACTCGAGGCACTCCTTAAAATGGAGAACATTGATATCTGTGCAGTGACTGAGACTTGGTTCAAGGCTCCAGAGAGCACCCCTGCACTACCAGGCTATAACTCATACCACACTTTTTGGCCATGTAACCTGGACCAAAACACCAAAGGCGGAGGAGTGCCCATATTCATTAAGGATATCCACACCTCCAGGCCAGTTGCTCAGCATAATGCATCCAAGGTTATCCAAGTGCAACTAACTCTAGGCAAAACTGCAATCCAAATTGTAGCTTGCTACACATCTCCCACCATGCCCCAGGATTCCCACTCCTCTTTTCTTGATGTACTGGAAAATATTAGGGTTCAACCAAACACCCTAATAATGGGCGACTTCAGCTATCCCACCATTAACTGGGAAAACTACTCGTGTACCAAATCCTTAGCTCAATGCTTTCTGGAATTCATAAACTCCAATGCCCTGGATCAACTTATCCACACCTCCACCAGGGGCAACAATATCCTAGACCTAGTCATTACCAACATGAATGACCGGTGTTCCACACCTGAAGTCAACTCCTCATTGGTCCGATCTGACCATAAGCTAATCACCTGTGATATCCACATTCCGCCCCCACCCCCCATTAAGGAAACCACAGTAAAAAATTTCTCCAAAGTCAACTTCATGCTTCTTAAGACAGAAGTGGTGAACTTCATGACACCCATGAAGATGGACAATACAGTTACAACTGCTGAATCCTACACAAATGCACTCTATAAGCACTTACACGAGTGCATGGATCGTGCTATCCCAAACAGAACCAAGACACTATCCTCCAAAAAAAGCAAGCCAATCTGGTGGTCTCCTGCCATAAACAAACTGTACAACAGAAGGAAGAAACTGTTGCAAAAGAGAGTAAAATCCCATGAGTGGAAGAGCTCCCTGGTCAGCCTCAGTAAGAAGCTGAGATCCCTTATAAGATCCTCCAAGCTTGCTACGAAAACAAAATTGCCACTAATTCTAAGGTCAACCACAAAGCATTCTATAGCTATGTCAAGAATCTCAATGGCAACACCCAGATCTGCTCTGAGTTACAGTACAAAGGCACGAAAATTGCAGAACCAACTGATATTGCCAACATCCTGGCAGATAGGTTCAGTGCTAACTTTACCCCCCACCCCCCATCCCCTAAAGGGCCCATATCTACACAGGAAGAATGCAGAGTCTCTGTAATCACAACTATGCAGGTAAAAGCCGCACGCTCTAAAGCCAAAAATACAGCATCCATGGGACTGGACAACATCCCAGGCTGCGTTTTACACAAACTTCAGAATGAACTGGCTCCCCACTTAAGCACCATGTTCAATAATAGCCTCGCATCAGGCATTGTGCCCACTGAATGGTGCACAGCAACAGTTATCCCACTCCACAAAGGGGGAGCCACCAGTGATCTCGGGAACTATCACCCTATTAGCCTGATGAGCCTGGTCTGCAAGGCATGGAACGTATCATCATGGAACTCATAAACAAAGACATTGGTAACCTCCAAACTCTGGATCCCACCCAATTCGGGTTTGTGAAAGGCAGATCATGCCTCCTGAACCTGATGAACTTCTTTGAGGCAGTCACCAAAGCTGTAAATGAGGGTAAGGTGGTTCACATAGCCTATCTTGACCTCGCCAAAGCTTTCAACACCATCCCCCATTCTGGAATTATAGCCATACTCACTAAACTAGGTATAAATCCCTACGTCACAAGATGGGTTGCCAACTGGCTCACTGACAGAACCCACACTGTAAAAGTTGCAGACTCCAAATCTGACCTCAAAGCAGTGACAGGTGGAGTACCACAGGGTTCCTTTCTGGGACCTCTCCTGTTTGGTATCTACTTCCCTGAAGTACAGGGTAACACAGAAGGCCTCTGGCTAATGAAGTTCACAGATGACTGCAAACTAGGAGCCATAGTCAAGTCCCCAAATGATGTAGACATCCTACAGAAGGGCCTCACTGAGACAGATGCCTGGTGTCAAAGCCATGGCCTCAAGCTCAATGCAAAAAAGTGCAGTCATCCCCTTTGGTAAAAACTCTGTACCCATGAACTACCACATAGGCAGCAATCAACTTAACACCGAATGTGTGATAAGAGACCTTGTGACCCAGTTGGACAGTAGTCTCTCCTTTGATAGTCACATTGCCACAGTAGTCAAGAAGTCCTTCTACATATCACACCTCATCATAAAAAGGTTCTCATCAAGGAAAAAATAGGTCATTGTTACCCTCTACTCGACACTCATTAGACCTATTATAAAGTACAATGCCCCTATTGGAATGTACCTCACAAGACATCTGCAGCAGCTGGAAAGGCCACAGAAGTACCTCACAAAGAGAATTACTGGCCTCAAACAAATGCCCTACACTGACTGCCTCAAAAAACTCTAGCTTTACTCTGTAGCATATTGTCTATGTCAGAACCTCTGAAAAAGTCTGTTTAATAAAGATGAAACCTAGGTAAACTATCATTAGTGTCATTCGTGCATTTTATGGTGGTCTGGTTCTTCTTTGGAGTAATAGTTTGTGTACAGTACATTTCTAGTTTTGGTTCTCTGTAGTTGGGTACCTGTAGGTGTTACTGCTTGTCCCATACTGTCCCATGTGGATAGCTTGAGAGGTATGTATGTACTACAGCACATATAGGGCACTGTTATACATAAAGGAAGGGTAGACCTGTAGAGTACATTTCAGTAGTGTTGCAAACTATATAGCCCATACTGATATTAATGGACTGTATTTCTCTCTCCCCCCACCCCTTATCTTCATCATAATTTATTATTGTTATACATTGGTTATGGTTTACTATTAACAGGTACAAACCATGACCGTAGAAGCAGCCAAATAATCCAATACTTTATTTTAAAAAACAAATTCTCTCCTTAAACAAGACAGTAAGACAAGCCTGGTTGTCCAATATGGTTTACTATTAACATATGTTGCTCCCTAAATGTTATGTTGGGCCTTGTGTTTTATTATTGTTATGTATTGCAATGGTTACATACTAACATATCTTGTTTAATTACCTATGTTGTTGGACTTATGCCGTAACTCTTACTGGCATGCTGTTACTATACTGACTGTTATCTTACTTATTGTTGTGTTCCATATACTATGCAATGTTATGTTACTGGGTTATTTGCAATGTTCTGGCATGCTGTTATAACTAACTAAATGGTTTGTTCATTACTAACCTATGCACATTGAAATACCTGAACACCACAGCTCGACTGGATAGACCAGTTCCTGATGATCCACTTACCTTACCTCAGCCAGCAGTAGCACTGGGTCCCAGCACATCTGGGACCCAAGTCGCTGGTGCCCCATCTGCTGGTCCTGCACTACCTATGAGTGGAACCACCTCAGGGGACAGGGCCCGTCATCCCCCTGAAAGCAGGAGTGGAGGGGGGTTGTCACTCATGATCAGCTACTGCTGATGGTATGCAGGATAGTTCATTGTGGGCATGAGCAATGCCTGTGCAGGATTAAGGGCAGACTCATCAACCTGGATGGGGCCTGATGGCCCCAGCACCCAGCCTCCAGCACAGCCACCTTCAGGGCAGTGAAGGAGCAGTGTTGACTGCCCATGGGTGGGAAGCTCAGTCACACTGCTGCCATCTGGGTGCACATAGATATTAATGAAGTTCATAGATTAGTACTAGGCTAGCTGCCCTTTAGGGCTATTTTAAGCCTAGCCAATTACCCTATGTGAGAATCAAACCCTGAACTCCGTGTTCTTAAGGTAAACACCTTAACCATTATGCCAACCTCCCACCCACATGGCTCTCTGATTCCACAACACCCTCCCCATCCAAGGTATTTAGCTCCCTCATGTGTCACACACCATCCCTGTATCCTGTCTTGTCTGTCTTGTCTCTCTGAAAATGCAACCTCTGCTACCCAACCTACCCCCCCCACATGTACCTATATCCCTTCCCCAACATTCTACTGTCTCCTTAAAAAAAGGGCTCCTGTCCTACAAAATAAAGTCGCCCCATACATAGCTCTACATTATGCACACATGTCCGTTGGACAGACGTAATTATTACATTAATCAATAAATGCAGTTATGTTGCCCTTACCCCTCTCTTTCTGTGGTGTGAGGCTCCAAATTCCAAATTCTGTAAAACCTGCACAGCTGTTGCTGTACAATAAATGGAGAGCTATGGTCCTTTCCTACACCCATCATGCAAATCCCTTCCTGTCTTTCAGTATGTTTTCCCCCTGCTTGCCCCCATTTCACCAATTTTCTATCACCCCTTTTTTCTTTTCTCTTTTTTTTATTTTTAGCATGGGTTTAAACAGGGCTAAGTGGCATGTAGCGCAAACCTGAGCAAACATGCTTAAAACTGCTTAAAAGTGCCTTAATCATCTTATGTGTTTCTGTCAGTGCTAGGCACATCTGCAAAATAGTCACCCCTGCTATGTTGCAAGCCCAGGCCCCTCTCAACTACAGCATAGTACATTACCCACTAGGCCACTCAGCTCTGAACTAAAGCAGGTGTTTCCACCAACATATCCTGATTGCCACTAACACACTGCAAGTACATATAATGCGGGAATTGGCAGTGTATTTGGGACTGTGATGCTACACCAGTACACAGCCAAATAAATAATAATGGATTTACGTGAGGCCTGGGATAGAAGATATAGTGTCAACTGTACAGACTGTTGCAGAATGTCCATAGTTGTGCCCCCTAGATATGGCATGGAATCAGAAAAACATATCTGTCTGCTAAAGTATTGGCAAATCATTAAAGATTGAGGTTAGAAAATCATGACAGACATTTGCGTTTTATACCTCATGACCATCAGTAACCACATGCTAATGCAATTCCTGTGTCACAGACTGTATGCATGCACGTATATCTTGCAAATACACATGCTGCATTACTGGCTCAATAGCTGAGTCTGTTAAATACCATGCATACAGTACATTTTGCCACCCACAGTTCTGTGTTCAAATCCAGTGTGTTGCACTTCAATTACATTCTTGTGAATACAGCACATAATGGCTGAGATGGGTTGCCAATTGGCTCATGGACAGAACCCACATGGTAAGAGTTGCAGGAGCTGCGTCTGACTCTAAACCGGTTACAAGTGGCATTCCCCAGGGCTCAGTCCTAGGATCCCTACTGTTTGGCATATACTTCTCAGAGGTACAGGCAAGCACAGGAGGTCTATGGCTGACCAGGTTTGCAGACAACTGCAAACTAGGGGCTATAACTGACTCTCCGGCTGACACAGACATTCTCCAAAAGGGTGTCACTGAGACAGATACCTGGTGTCAAAACCATGGCCTCAAGCTAAATGCCAAAAAGTGCATAGTCACCCCCTTTGGAAAAAACAAAGTACCCATAAACTACCACATAGGTGGTAGCCCCTTAAATACAGAAGACGTAATAAGGGATCTGGTGACCCAAGTAGATAGTAACCCCTCCTTTGATAATCACATTGCCAAAGTGGTTAGAAAATCCTTCTATGTGGTCCACCTAATCACAAAAGGGTTTGCATACAGATTGAAAGAGGTCATTGGGCCCCTCTATGCATCACTCATCAGACACATCATAGAGTACAATGCCCCATTTGGGATGTACCTTACAAGACACCTGCAACAACTGGAAAGACCACAGAAGTACCTTGCCAAGAGGATCACTGGCCTCAAGCAGATGCCCTATGCAGCTCAACTGAAGAAACTCCAGCTGTACTCGGTTGCATACCGCCTACTCAGAGGTGATCTCTGCCTGACATACAAGGCCATGTCCAACCCAGAATTGATGGACATGCTCCACCTAAAAAAAACATATCCCCTCGAGCCACACGCTCCAGGGATCTAAACCTCACCACAACAATAAATAGGACATGCTGGAGGGATAGATTCCTATCCCAGAGACTTGCCATGCTCTGGAACAAGATTCCAATCTACATTAGGCAGAGCTACTCACTAACCCTTTTCAAGAGAAACGAGTGGATGGGAAATAGAAAGTTTACCCCAGGGATCACTTCAATGGCTCTGCTGGACAGAGGCACAGGGAACTAATCTAAGGGGGTGGCAAAAGCCAACACATTCTGGCTAGGCTTATAAATGCCTTTGGGCAGAGAGCCTAGTACCTACTTATGAACCTATGACATTTTAAACAAAACAGATTGCTGCTGCTGAATTAACTGCTATCCATGTTAGCAAGTCAAAGGCCTGTAGGTAGGGACACACTGCACATATTCATATAGCCTACCTATATTTCGCCAACTACTTTCTGATTGGCACTGTTACTTACAGATGTTCCTTAAGCACATGCCTCGACTGGACTGTTATGGGTACCCTCACATTGGTTCTGCTGTGACGACAGAGCTGACACTGCTCCCTCAGTGACACATAAAGCATGCTGTTCACCAACATGTTCACACTCCCAACTATGAGTCCTAGGCATAAAACAGCAGCTGCTACAGACCTACCATAGCTCACAACCCCCTAGAACAAGGGATCCACAGAACACCCATACATAAAGGGGTGGAGGCAAAGGTCGAGTGACAGGGACATGTGTCACAGTCTGCCCCTACAAATATACAGAGCTGATAGACCAGCAGCTACTGCACCAGCATGCATATCCTGATGGGTATTATGTCTGACACTAGTAAAAAATCCAAAGCATGGAAATGTTGAGGTAAAATGCATCAGACAGAAGAAAAAAGGGAGGGATCTTAATGATGAGTTAGAAGTATGTGAATACTCATGGATCACACTTTTAGAAGCTGATTGTTTTCCAGGTTTAAATACAGCAGTAAGCATTAAACCTATTTTAAAAAGAAGATAGTTGACTTTGAAATAACATCTTGTGTGGATGTGTCTTAGTTAAATGTTGTACTTATTTTATGGCTATGCTTTTAGTAACATTTACCAGTATATGTGTCTTTAAACTGAAGTGCTTAATACAACTCTGTCATGTGATTTGTTTTATGGTTTGAATTTACTGTTTAAATGAAGGCATTTGATTTCTTTTTTACACACTGATGAAGGGCTGATCCTGAAAGTTTTGTGATTTTTTTTTTCCTGTTTGGAATAAACGCTGCATCTTACCTCAACGTTTCCAGGCTTTGGATTTTTTTACTTCTGTTTTGCATTTTGTATCCTGCCTGGTTTACCCAAGTGCTGTTCTTGTTTCTTTGGAGTTTTGGTTGTTTTGCTTTGGAACAGCCACCGGCATTGAGGCAGTTTTATCCTCGAACATGACACAGTCTATGGTGAATAATAGTGGTTGTTCTGTGTACCAAATGCTGATAATACAACATAACCAGCTGCTATCCTGTTTAGTGGAACCAAGAGAGGTCTTGACACCTGATGTGGATGAGGCTGCTGCTGCCTTAAAAGGAAAAAAAATAACTGTCTTGGAATGTAAGGTAGAGTCATTTAAAATATTACAGTTGCAACACTTTCATTTTTTAATATATTTTGAATGTGGTTTTGTTCCACACTGTCTGAGGGTTTTAAAAATGCCCTCATACTGTAATATATACCCTGTGTTGCTCAAACCTATTAAAAAAAAAAATACAGTTAACTTTGAAATAACATTTTGTGTGGATGGGTCTTAGTTAAATATTTTACTTATTTTATGACTATACTGACTTTTAGTAACATTTACCTGTATATGTGTCTTTAAACTGAAGTGCTTAATACAACTGTGTCATGTGATTAGTTTTATGGTTTGAATTTACTATTTAAATGAAGGCATTTGATTTCTTTTTTACATACTGATGAATGGATGATCCCAAAAGTTTTGTGACTTTTTTCCTGTTTGGAATAAACGCTGCAGTTTACCTCAACGTTTCCAGGCTTTGGATTTTTTTACTACTGTTTTGCATTTTGTTTCCTGCCTGTTTTATCTAAGTGCTGTTCTTGTTTCTTTGGATGATGTGTGACACTCACATGTCTCTTCCCTGTTAATGATCTCAACCTATGTTTAACACTGAATTGCCAGATAATTATAAAGTCATTTGACAGTGGCCAAACATAGCATGCAAAACTATGGACAAACCTCATAAATCTCAACAGTGGACGGTATTTGTATCTATCCTCTGTGATGCTGTAGTCTCCACACCTCACTAATGTCCATCTCACAGAGTAAGAAAGGGGCCAAGGCCTACATGAAGGCCTTAAATATTGCAATGTTGTTCCATGTCAATGACTAATGAAAGTGCAACCCAGCTGTTCTCGATGCAGTTAGCAAGTCTGAGCCATGGATTGATGCACAGGCAATTACATGTTAATCAGCATTACCTACAAAAGGCAAGCAGCTGACTGTGAAAAACAGGTCTGTAACTCGCTTTACCAAGACTGACTGTGATTTAGGATTCCTTTTTCCTGAGGATTTGTTCACAAAAGGATTACATCACTCTACCAAGTATGTAATACAAGTCCCCATATAATGGGATACAGATGGGAGGATGCAGTTATGGGAATAGGGATTACAACAGTAGGCTTGTAGTCCATCTCTGGGAATAACATGCTGTTGATACTCTGCTGTCCAACAGTTACAGACATGCCTTTCTACTGTGCCTGCTCTGACTTAAATCACAGAGGTGGCCCTATTACACCCCCTTACAATGGTCAGCTCCTGTATGAATGCTACTGGACTATATGTTAGACATAGTGACAGTAAGTTAGGGTGGACAGAACTGTCATATCACATGATGTACTGCCATTCAGCTCCTTTCAGTCTGTGAATGTCACACACGAATACTTTAGACATTGTGAAAGTATCCATGACTGTCCCTGATGTACTCTGGCTAGGTCACTGTTTTGTCAACATTGGTACCTCATTGCTTGAGAGCTATGGCTAAAATACCTAACAACCCCCTACAGCAGGAATTCAGGTCATAGCCATTATTAGTGGGGGACACAGGTTCAACCTCAGCAACAGAGTGTACATATTGGTCATACAAAGTAAGGGTATGAATACTGTAACAGATATTACTGTAGCATAACTGTTGTCTGAGGGTTCTGGTGTGTGACAGCCAGATTCTCTACATTCTGAGAACAACCATCAATTATTGTCAATCCATCTGCCAGACATCCACATGTCTGGGCAAAAGGACCACATATATCAGGCACACGTTCAAATTACGCACACATCTGTGTACTGGAAAAGTAGGACATCTACAGGGAAGATACCTTACAGCATGTTTGCATTGCTGTCTGTCATTGTGGCACACTGATATTGCTGGACTGTCCCCATATACTTGTAATACACACACCTATTTGCCTGACAGTGGCTGTATGACATGGTACTGGGATGTTGCCAATAGGGGATGCACCACAGTAGATGGCTTGATGGGTATAGGGACATACAGCACAGTCCATCACAGCACACAGGGACACAACCAGTATTGTTACTATGTTGCTGATACCCACATACATAGTGTATTGACAGATTGTGGGGTATGATGTGGGAGGTAGCGGTGGATAGTGCAGGCCAATGTGGATGTGCAGGGCCTGTGCATAGTGGATAGTGACATATCTGGTCCTATGATGTGTTTCTGTCTTCTTGTCTTTCAGAAAGGATGTATAGACAGAGGCACCTGCTGTTTTTAGCTGCTGAAAATAATGTTATCCTGGATGGCCTCAGACAGCATCACAACATTCTGCTGTCCAGGAGTCACCAGCATCGTGAACAACATGCAGCACTATGGGCTGACCTCATCATAACAGTCAACCAATTAGGGCTACAGGACAGAATATACAAGCAGGTCCAACACTGGGCAACAGATATGGTCAATGCTGCATGACAAAGGGCTGCTGCTGTGGCCAGGGACCATGCTGCCACCAGTGGAGGGCCTGCTGCAGAACAACCACTCTTGGTCACAGAAGAATTCTTGGTAAACCTGAGATCAACCACCAGCTCCCAAGCATCCATCACCCCATTCATTGTGGAGGATGGTGCTACAGTATCCACAGCAGAGCAGCATCCCAGGTAAGCCTCCTGTGTTGATTGCTGTAATACTGTATCAGTCATTGTGGCAGCCTCTGCATACCAGTACACTGGTGACAGGTCTATCTGTATTGCAGGGGGGGTTGGTTTAATGCACAGGTGTGCACACATCGTCAGAATGTCAGCAATGTAGGCAGTATCACATTAACTACTGTATATGTTGATATATGCACATATTATGATGTAACAATGCCACATTTGGTATTGCTGACAATACCTCTCCCTCACATTTCCATAGGTATATCAGGTATGGATGGACTCCAAGGCCCTGCACCCGGTGAGTTTGATACTGTTGATTTATGGATCATTTCTACCCTAAGAATGTTAAGGGCTGCCATTTTGCTGCAGACACAATGGATATGCTTAACCAGAGTAGAATACTTGTATGTTCACTTTTGGAGGAATTAACTGAAGTGAATTGACTCTGTAATCACAGTAGTGTATTTGCAGGAGCAGTAACACATTTGCACTTATTTTTGAGATGCTCTATGCAGTCTGCTATACAGTGGTCAATAGTATGCACAAGATGAGTGCACTGTGATTTAGGTGTAAGTCTGTCACATACACCGACATATTGCTTATCTCACGGGTGTATAGTAGTGGCGACATGAAGCGGACGTAACTGCAATGTATGTTATAAAGGGCCTGTCCTGTCTGTGTATGTTGTAGTCTGCGTGTGTGTTGTGCATGGGGTCAGAAATAAGATGTGGTATGTGTAATGCAGTTGTGGCTCCTCACCTGTATATGTGTGTGTGGATC
>NC_056741.1:1743853047-1743875547 GCF_019279795.1 Protopterus annectens | reverse complement strand
CAATGCCATGGCATAAAAGGCATGCCAGCATCTGCCTACAGGGCCAGCCTTAGGGGGCTCCTCCTCTGATTCCACCTGTGGGTGTGGCTGTGGGGACTTTGGCACTGGGAGGTGGCTGTGTGTCCCTTCCCTGTGCTAATCCTGCTGCAGCTCTTTCCACAGGATCATATTGTGTAGCATAGCACATACTGTGATCATCTGTTCACATGTGGCTGGAGAGTACTACAGGGCTCCACAAGATATATTGAGGCACCGAAGCTGTGACTTGAACAGCCCAAACACATGCTCTATGATGTTCCTAGTTTGTGCATGTGCCTCATTATGGCATTATTTGGTAGGTGTATGTGCATTTCTGATAGATGTCATCATCCATGGTTCCAGTACATTGCCAGCACCCCCCAGTAGTACGGGATGTCTCCCCTGGCATATATCTGGTACAGCTATGATGCATGCCAGATATGGGGGTCTTAACTGCTATGGCTACCAGCACACACATTCATGATAATTCCCTGGGCACTGCACACAACCTGGTAGTTGATGAAGTGATACCCCTTGCAGTTGACATAGACTCTGCCCTCCTCACTGGGCGGTGCTTTGATGTGTACATAAGTGCAGCCTATGGCACCCAGTACCTCAGGGTAGTGTGCTACATGGTAGAAGAGACACATACTGCTGGCCATCTCCTCAGGGGTGCAGGGAAAATATATGTGCTCACTGGCATGTGTTTGCTTGGCAGCCATTAATTGGTGGATTACCCTGTATGCTGATGCCTGTGAGACCCCCATCATGTCCCACAGTTGCTCTTTGAAAAGTACCTGTAGCTATTATTATAAGGGCTACCCATACCTTTGTTTCCTGAGATTTATATTGTCATTAAGACAAACATTCAAGGTTGTGCCCTAACATGGAGCTTAAATTTATTGTGTTAGATCAGATAGAACCTGATAATAAGGGAGGAGACTGGGAAACCAAATTGGAATTCAAAGAGCTCTTATGGCAGTTAAAATTAGACACTGGTAAATGGCCCGGTCTTAATGACAATATAAATCTCAGTAGTGTTTTGAAATTAAGAAAAGCCAAATTATAAAAAACAGGGGTCCATGATTTTGATATATTTATCAGTATTCTAACACTGTTTCAATGGTATTAATAATGTAACCAAATTTTAAACAGGAAATTCATGATTTTGGAACATGAATAAGTTTTTATTGTACATTGTTTTAACATCAATTGTTTTATATTAAGTGTTTTATATTAAGTGTTTACTTATATAACTAGTCCTTTATGGGCAGTTTCAAATTTTGTGATATGTAAGTGCACCAATATGGTGACAGCTTTAATAACTTACTTATGAATTTTAATTAAGTTTTAATTAATTGATCACATGATTCATTATGCCTACATTTAAATAAGAAGAATTCCCAGAAGTTTTTTATCTTGAAAAAGCTCAGTATTAACTGAGCGAAAGCGCATGACGGATTTTTTTGTGTGGTTCAATTCAATAAACTATTTTGGATATATTGCTTTGTTCATACTTCGTTCTTGCTGTGGATTTGCACATTGTCGTTTTTTGGTTATTACTTTGCCTTTCGTTTTTGGTTGTTCATTTGGTTCATGGCAGAAGAAGTTGAACAAGGCAGTTTTACGGACACTCCACAGCTGTTGAGAGGTCCCGATGAAGACAGACCGGTTACCCGATCCGAATTTAACAAAGTGGTGGATTTATTAATGCAGTTAACCAACGTTCTCAACACCAGCAAACTGGTATCTCCATTGGCATTGCCAGGCAACCAACAACATGGCCTGGAGCAAAGGAAAAAATGTATTTCCGGCGAGGCTGCACTTTTGGGTAACATTTCTTGGTTTGGATTTTCCAACCAGCCGACCACAAGTAAATGGGCTAACAATGGGTATTCTAATAAACAACAGCAGATGAATGATACGAGTAGCAGAGTTAAGGAATTCAATTTGAACGTGTGGGCTGGCCAACAATTTTGGTTTCAGCAAGGTACTGTCAGCACTAATGATACTTTGGATATTGAACATGACTTTAATTCATTAAGGGACAAATTGTACATGTTCAAGACAAACCAGTTAGAAATAGATTATCTAAAGGAATGTGTAAAAGTGGAACGAGTTCCAAAAGGTTTGAGATGTTTTAAGTTCCCCAACAATGTTCAAGTGGGAACTGTGTATTATAATAAATTGTGTGATATTTTTAACCGTGCAGGCATTGAAATGCTGGAAGTTATGATAGCAGAGTACAAAGCAAAGGCTGATGCTCTGCTTAAAGATTTGAATGTTTTAAACAATACTTTGATTAATGATACAAATTTTCTTTCTATTAAGAAAAATTATGACAGTATATTTAATGAGGTGGACCAGTTTTGTGTTAAGGTTTTGAATCGAAAGATTAACAAACTGGAAAGGGATCTCAGGGAATATAGGGAAGGGGCAGCGTACCCATTACCATTAAAAACTAGATGGGTTAACAACAAGTCCACCCAACAAGTTAATACAACTAATACCTATAATAGGACAGCATCAGTAGATCTTCCTAGGAGAAGTGAGAGATTGGCAGAAAAAGAAAGAAAAAATTCACACCAAGATTTTTTATTCCCCCAGGACATGTCGGAGGGGAGAGGAGTAAAATTTCAACAGCGGAGGTGGAACAAGTAAATTCAAATGTTGATTCAATGTTAGATATTTCTCTTGAGGCACCACTGGATATATCCACTGACATAAACTACACTGTCAGTAAAGAAAATAATTTTTCTGTTTATAATTTCACAGACATAGTAATAACAAAAAATAATTTTCATCTGTTTACAAGGGGTATGCATTTTGTACCTGCACGTTTTTTCAACTTAGAAACAGAATTAGTGGATCTCAAATTGTTTATCAGGCACTTGAATTTATTATTTTATTTCAAGGGTCAACCTTGTCATGATAGTATGCTTTCTAGAACGAGTACTTTCAACCCTCCCACCCATCCCTCTATTAAAGTGTTTGAGGAACTGGTAGAGAGAGATATAAGACTAATTAATAATAGGAAATATTTTACAATTCCATCAAATTTAAGTCTGGATGAAAGAAATTTAATAGGATTTCTTAGAGAAGAGAAGTGCAGGGTGATGAAGTCAGATAAAGGGGGTGGGTTGGTTTTAATGTACACCACGCTCGCATTCACTGTATGTTACAGGACTCCGAACAATATGATTTGATTTCTAAAAATGAGTTGCACTTGGCCTATTCTAAAATTAATTATTTGTTAATGGACCATTTACTGCAGGGTGCCATCAATGAGAAATTGTATAATTATTTGTCTGTTCCCAAACCAAGAACCCCAGTTATCTTTGGTATTCTGAAGGTTCACAAAGGTCTCAATCCTTTGGAATTTAGGCCCATTGTTTCCAGTAAAGGAGGTATCACGGAGCCCCTAGGTAAATTTATAGACCATGTTTTAAAGAAATTTGTCACATCCATGAAGCATTTATGTAAGGATTCTTGGGATTTTCTTAGGGGTATTGGCCCGCACCTTTATCATCCGGACCTTTTCATGATTACTATAGATATAGTACAGCTATTTCCTAGTATACCCCATTCCACAGGTTTAGAATGGTTCAATGAGGTTTTAGTCAATGAAGCTAACCTCAATGCAAATGTTACCAACTTATTGGTGGAATTTATGGAAATAGTTCTGGTGAATAATTTTATTTGCTTTAATGGTGAAGTGTACAGACAAAAGACGGGTGTGGCGATGGGTGCTTGGTGTGCCTCCTTATATGCAAACATAGTATTACACAAATGGCAACAAACTTTTATATTTACAACAGATTGGGCAAGGCACATAAAACATTATGTTAGATACCTGGATGACATCTGTCTTTTATGGTGTGGAATGGAAATTGATTTTCAAGATTTTGTTCATTACATCAATTCTACTACTTCATTTTTGGCTTTTACACATACGGTTAGCAAAGACACTTTGAACTATTTGGATGTCACTCTTGTTAAAGATGTCATTAACAACAAGTTTGCCTCTAGATTATACAGGAAACCTACATATTCGAATTCATACTTGCATTTCGAGAGTAGTCACCCATTTTATCAAAAAAAGGGAATTGCCAAAGGGCAGTTTATACGTGCCTCCAGAATGTCCAGTACTTTGAACTATTTTTTGGAGGAGGTGGATTTTCTGAAAGAGAGATTTCTAGAGAGAGGCTATCCTGTCCAATTAGTGAATGCTTTATCCCAAGAGACAATTCGGTATAGGAATGAAAAATATCCCCCTCTTCTAGGTTTGACTGATACGCAGGCAGGAAAGGTAGACATTGACTCTCAGAATGTAGGTCATAGCAAATACATTCACACTTTTTCCAACAATTCAGGTTTAATAGAAGAAGCGGTATTAAGACACTGGCCGGTTGGTCCCTGATCACCCCAAATTTATTAGACATAGGGATACCAACATGAAGGAAATATTTGAAAGAAAGCAGATGGTAGGCACACCAAGTGATGGGCGTAAAAAGGGGACATACAAGTGTGGAATGTGCAAACAATGCACAGTGATCATCAATGGTCATTCTGTATACATTCCATCAAGGAAGTACTTGTCTCAGGCTAATAGGTATTCTAACTGTGGCACAAAATATGTGGTTTATTTAGGTTTTTGCACAAAATGCCACAGTTTTTACATAGGAAAAATGGAAAGAACGCTGAGACAAAGAATTTATGAGCATATTTACGATGTTTGTAAGAAGAACGAATCTAATGCCTTTCACAAACATTCAAGGATGTGCCCTAACGTGGAGCTTAAATTTATTGTGTTAGATCAGATAGAACCTGATAATAGGGGAGGAGACTGGGAAACCAAATTGGAATTCAAAGAGCTCTTATGGCAGTTAAAATTAGATGCTGGTAAATGGCCCAGTCTTAATGACAATATAAATCTCAGTAGTGTTTTGAAATTAAGAAAAGCCAAATTATAAAAAACAGGGGTCCATGATTTTGATATATTTATCAGTATTCTAACACTGTTTCAATGGTATTAATAATGTAACCAAATTTTAAACAGGAAATTCATGGTTTTGGAACATGAATAAGTTTTTAGTGTACATTGTTTTAACATCAATTGTTTTATATTAAGTGTTTTATATTAAGTGTTTACTTATATAACTAGTCCTTTATGGGCAGTTCCAAGTTTTGTAGTGCACCAATATGGTGTGACAGCTTTAATAACTTACTTATGAATTTTAATTAAGTTTTAATTAATTGATCACATGATTCATTATGCCTACATTTAAATAAAAAGAATTCCCAGAAGTTTTTTATCTTGACAAAGCTCAGTATTAACTGAGCGAAAGCGCTTGGATTTTTTTGTGTGGTTCAATTCAATAAACTATTTTGGATATATTGCTTCGTTCATACTTCGTTCTTGATGTGGATTTGCACATTGTTATTTTTTGGTTATTACTTTGCCTTTCGTTTTCAGCTAGGTATCTGTGCAGAACCCGCGTTAGTGTCAGAAGTGTACATGGTTCGTGCTATTTTTGCATGTACATGGAAAATAGGCATGTACAGAAATGCTAAAAACTGAACAGGGGCTGTAAAAGTCCAATTAGAAGGTCATAAATGACATGACAGGCACAGATATGTGCAAAACTATGCCATGTGAGTCCAAAAACGAATGCAAAATAATATAAAATAATCCATATATATTTAATACCCATATTACGTTTATGTGGCAAGCAGCAATGCTCAAACATACCATTATACAAAAAAAAATTAAATGTTTAAAAACTGAAAATAAGACATCCATAAGAATAATGTATTATAGTGTCCTGCATGCAGTATGTACAATGGTAGGTGTCAGTGGTTTCTAAGGAGGCAGGCCCTGGAATATTGAAGTATCCAGTTTATTTGCAAGGATGTGTATGCAAATGAGTTGGGGTTACTGAATAGCAAAAATGGGCCACTGTGTCCACAGATAAAACTTGTGTAGCCCCAGAACCATGTTGGTGTCAGCAGAACAGGTAGTTGACATAAAAAGGGGGTGTGTCACTATAAGTGTAAGTGGATCGGAGCTCAGAAGCACCTGTTTACATGTTGTGCTGGTCAGCTAAGCAGGAAGGTGTATCTAGTGCTGCTAAGTTTTGTTTAGCTGTGGGGCATGCGTTTTAGCTGGTTTAAGCTATGCTGAGCATGCCCGTGCATGGGGGTATGTCCACATTGCTGAGCACTGTTTACACCAGCACCATGGGTTTGGAGGCCACACAGCTGTGCTTACCAGGGAAAGCAGTTTAAAAAATAAATAAATAAATTGCCTGGGAAAGCCAGTGATGTAGAAAATACTGATAACTCCCTGTTCCACTTACACTGGCCCATTCAAACCCCTCAATGATATACCTGGCAGATGGAATGCATTATAGTCAGCCAATCACACAGGCTGCATCTGCAACATACCACTATAAAGTAAGCATACACCCTACAATCTGATTTCTCACCCATACTCTGCACCATTGGAGTACAGACTTGGGAATTTTAACCGACAGCATGCTAGGGGTTGCTGCTGCTCTGCTACATCTGTATGTGCTAGAGGCTGAGGTCTGTGATGATGCTGGTGCTGACAATAGGCCTAGACTGAGAAGGAGAAGAGTGTTCAGGCCCAGGGTAACCTTCCAGGAGCTACATGAGCTGGAGATTGTAGAGCGCTACACGGTGGACAGGGACATACTACAAGAACTCACCGAGCTTTGCCGCCTCAACTCAGATCCACAGTCAACAGAGGGGGAACCCATTCCAATGGAAACAAAAGTATGTGTAGCCCTTGGAATACTAGCTACAGGTACTTTTCAAAGACTAATTGTGGACATGGTGGGGTTCTCACAGGCATCTGCATCCAGGGTACTCCATCAGTTCTTGGCTGCTATGAAAACACATGCCACTGAGCACATTTATTTACCCTGCACCCCTGAAGAGAGGGCCAGCAGTTTGCATCTCTACCACCATGTAGCACACTACCCTGATGTACTGAGTGCCATAGACTGCAGTAGAGTCTATGTCAACTGCAAAATGTATCACTCCATCAACTCCCAGGACATGTGCAATACCCAAGGCATTATCATGAGTGTGTGTGCTGGCATCCTTGGCAATTATCATGACTCCCATATCTGGCATGCATCACAGCTGTATCAGCTGTTTACAAGGGTGGACATCCCGTACAGCCATCTACTGGGGGATGCTGGATATGCACTGGAACTGTGGATGATGACACCCATCAGAAATGCACACACACCTACCAAAGTAATGCCATAATTAGGCACATGCACAAACTAGGAATGTCATAGAGCGTGTTTGGGCTGGTCAAGTCATGGTTCCACTGCCTCAATATATCTTGTGGAGCCCTGCAGCATTCTCCAGCTGCATGTGTACAGATGTTCACAGTGTGTTCCATGCTACACAATATAATCCTGTGGAAACAGCTGTGGCAGGATCATCTTAGGGAAAGGGAACACAGCCCCCCACCAGTGCCAAGGTCCCCACAACCACAGCCACAGGGTGACTTAGATTAGGAACCCCTGTGCCTGCCCCTGTAGGCAGACGCAGTGTGCCCAGTATTCTCTGGCCTTGGGAAGGAGGCAACACATAGCACATGCACTGACAATCTAGGGTGCTAGGGACTGACAGCTCACTCTGACTCACATACATAGCAAAAATGGGTGCCAGCCACACCACACAACCTGTACCTTACCATGTATTGGCTGTGTACTGTGTTCATTAGACAGAGTCAGTCCTGAAGCATGGTTATCACAACTGTTGCAGTCACAAGGTAAGTCACACTTCTTTACAACAAATGTATGAGGTACTAGACTATGGTAGCATATGTATGGATCTGCTGCATGTATGGAAGGGAAAGAGTAGGCTATTAGGCTAACTGCACAGAGAACTCACAGCTATGTGGGACAACAGGTACTCTCTGTCCGATACTTGCTGCCCCATAATATGCAGTAGGCCACAAGACAGCAAAACCCACTGCAGTATGTGTGTGAAATCCCAAACAATGAGGCCATATGACAGATGCATGACTGTCAGTGCTAGAGTCCATCCCTTACCCCCAACACAGCTGTGTTCCTATACAACTGCAGTAACAGTATGTTAGTAAGGTCATAGCAGCAGACCACACAGTCTCAGAACTGTCTTAAACAACCTGGCAACATATCCTATTTTCTCAATATGCAGGGGTCAAAGTTATGTATGTCTGCTATTAATAGTGTCAGGAATTAAACTTCACTTTCTGGTGGCTGGTGTGGCTCAGTGGGCTAAGTACATTAGCATGGTTGATGGTGTCCATTGTTCGAAGCTGGCTGCACCTGCAATTTTGCATGTCTGGTACTCCTATGGTAGGAGTCCCACAGACTGAACACTATTTGTTACTGCAAGAAAGCTGGACAATGCCAGAGAGAATGGAGGGACAGGAGCCACAGCCATGGACATTACACATGCTCTGAGTAACCTAGAAGGTGGCTAGTATAACAGAAGGTTGTAACAAGTCAGAGTAGCAACAGGATATGCAGGCCATCACGTAACTTTGTCAGTACCTACAAGTCAGAGGGCACCATGTAGTTGTATGTTACCAAACAACACAACTGTCTGAGGAACAGAGCAGACATATAGGGCAGAATGCTGAACATTTTGTGAAACATATACAGTCAGAGGTGAGAAGTCTGTAACCCTGTGTGAGGTGTTACAGTATGTACCTTAGTCACAGAATACCTACAACTACTTAGACCAGAAAATATGGATAAAGCCATGAACAGGAGTGGGACAATAGCCCACATATAAGGAGAAGTATCAACTAGTGGCCACACAAATGTAGACAGTGCAGAGAATAACAGGTCATCCAGTAGCATGGGTTCCCTCCTGTGAATGGAGTCAGTAAATCAACTGTCTGTCATAAGTTCCTAACATCAATCTATAATGATTTGCCACTGATGTACCAGAAAATCACAATGCTATGTGAAACGTACCAGACATATGATGCAAAACCCTGTACAGTCAATTACAATCTGTACACTCCCTAGGTATGACTCAGATATTATGTGCAGCACACAACAGGGGAATCCCTTGGACATAATATTGGGGAGGTGCTGGACTGTTGAATCTGGTGCAGCAGCCAACTGGGTGTAGCACACAAACTCTTGGACTAGAGTACAGGTAGGTCTGGCCTGGATTCACCTTGTAAGTACTAATGGTAACACTGGGCATGCTCCTACACTTAGCTAATTTTGGCCCATATCTGATGGCTCATATGCCTAAAGAACGGAGATGTGAATATACCACTGTACATACAGACAGGTATGTATATGTCTCTCCCTATCCCCCTCAGACATGGTTACCCTTATCTATCAGTATGTGGCACATATACATATATGTTTATATATATATAGGTATATAAAGGTACCACACACACACACACACACACACACACACACACACACACACACATATATATATATATATATATATATATATATATATATATATATATATACACACACACACACACACACACACACACACACACACACACACACACACACACACACACACACACATAGCTACATGAAGGTGTAAGTGATGTAGTGCTGCAGCCACTTGTACACACAATGTAACCGGTGGCACGTGAAGTAGTACTGTGAGCTGTAGTATGTACTAGTAGGTAGGCGGGAGATCTAATCTCACATCACCCACAGTGTTTGTGTGTGTGTGTGTGTGTGTGTGTGTGTGTGTGTGTGTGTGTGTGTGTATATATATATATATATATATATATATATATATATATATATATATATATATATATATCTATATATATACATATTTTCAAGTAATCTCCATGGTATCCCCGAAGTCTCAAAACAGCCCACTAAACAAGTGTAGTGGGTCCAAAAACAAAACAGTGTAAGAAACTTCTCTGTGTGGAAGATTTTCAGTCCACATATCTCTAGTTAATCACAGTAACTTAGAAAATTACCACATTGTTTACATGACTAATTTTATTTTAATTTTATTTTATTCTACCAGTTGGTTTTAAATACCATTTTAAATCAGTTGTAATTTAAGTGTATATGTTGTTTCCATCATCATACAATTTTTCTTATTTTTTCTTTTTCTGGTTCTCTTTTTTTCCACTTTATTCAAAATGATGTGTAATAACAATACTGACTAATTATACAATTATATATATTTTTATAGATTGTTTTTAGGGTTCTTGTACACAGACTTGAAGAAGTCTAGAAGGATGAAAGCAATCTTTGTTAACAATAGGTTATGAAAACAGAATATGATTTTTACAATTTATTTTTTTACATGTAAAGCTATATATATATATATATATATATATATATATATATATATATTTTTTTTTTTTTGATTGCCAAGTGGACTAAGGTTGATATATTTCTAGCCATGTAGTATATTGTCTTGGATAAAATCACAGATTTAATAATCTACTTAATGGTGGTATCTTTTGACTTTTCCCGGTTAGGGGTCGCCACAGCGGAACTCCAGTCCGCTAATGATTGGCAGCAGATTTTTACGTGCTGAGTTGCCGACCCTGACGCACAACCTTCAATGAAGGTACACCCATTGACGCATGCCTCCACACAGAAGACGCTCTAGCTGAGAATTGAGCAGGACAACATCTTACTGTGAGGCGACAATGCTACTGCAGCACCACCACCGCAGTATACTTAATAATCTGGTTAAATAAGAGGTACCACATCATTATAAATTTAATTTAAAGTACATAAGGGTTATATTATTATGACAGCTACTAAGTACAGCAGGACCAGCTCGAATGTCACACTGATGGGGGAAGGGATGTGAATTTAACATGTGTACCAATAACACTTAGTTTTACAGCACAATAAACCACTCCCTTGCCTGATAAAAAGTATATATATATTTAGAAAGCTTGTGAGGAAACTATTACTCTATTATTACTCTATTTTTGTTTTACTTGGATCACTTGTCTCTGTACTTAGTAAAGGATTTTCGACTGGAAACAGACTGCCTGCCTTGCTTGGATTACTTTTAAATACTTAGTAATTCTGTACAATTATATATTTTTATTATTATTATTTTTTTTTATTTAAGAGGAGTTTATGTTTGCTACTTCTATTACTTTTGTCTGATCGGATTAATATACAGTGATTAACTAGAGATATATGGACTGAAAATCTTCCACACAGAGAAGTTTCTTACACTGTTTTATATACATATTTCCCATACAGCAGTAGAGACATCCTTATCAAGCCTATGTCTGGGCAATGGCCAATCATTTTATGCCCCTATGACTAGCATCCTGCACAACAGTGGCCTCCCTCTCAACAGCTGCTGATGTCATCCACCTTAACGGCAGTGTCTGACACTGTCATAACACATAAGTTCCATGGTGCATGCAATAAGTACATAATGCAATAATAATAATAATATAAACTACTAGATAGGTAGAGGTCCTAATCTCATAAAGGGCAACTGTGTATGAGTGTAAACATACCCCCTTGCAGCAGTGTGTCTGCCTTGCCTATCTGGGTGCAATGGTTATACATTTTCAGGCCCTGTCAACCCCTCCATTGTCCTCCTTTACAGGGCCTGCTGATGCCATCCACATTAACAGGACTGGCAGACACTCTCAAAACACATAAGCTCCATGGCGCATGCAATAAGTACGTAGTGCTGTAGTATGTACTACTAGATAGGCAGGAGTTCTAATCTCATAAAGGGCAACTGTGTGTGTGTGTGTGTGTGTGTGTGTGTGTGTGTGTGTGTGTGTGTGTACGTGTGTGTGTATAAATATATCTCCTTTGCAACAGTGTGTCTGTCTCACCTACCTGTGTGCAATGGTTATACATTTTCAGGCCCTGTCAACCCCCCATTGTCCTCCTTTACAGAGCCTGCTGATGTCATCCACCTTAACAGCACTGGCAGACACTCTCAGAACACATAAGCTCCATGGCGCATGCAATAACTATGTAGTACTGTAGTATATACCATTAGATAGGTAGGGGTTCTCTTTTCATAAAGGACAAAGCCCAGGGTCATATCCAGTAGTAGTCACTGATGGTGACTGGTGTCTGCTGGGCCCTTGTCCCTCATGGTACCACCCAGGACCATGTACCCATGGCCTGCCACATCATTGTGTGGACAGAAGCCTCCCTTTTGTAGTGCTGGAGGTACTGCCACTATGGGAGCGTGAGTGTGCATGGCCACTTGGACTCTCAGCGGTTATTGTTGCTGACCTATGGCCACGTGTCCAATGTCTTAGTCCCAGCACATGTTTTAGCACAGACAATGTGTACTCTGGGACTGACAATGTCTCACCCCACTCTCTGTCCATTGCATCAGTGAAATGAGGCATAGCACCGACAATGTGGTGGAGGGAGAAATGTATGTCAGACAGTGATGCATCCATGATCCTGAGCATCCATCTGCTGTTGCACTCGGAATGTGCCTGTGCCTCCATGATGGATTGAAACATGAGTTGATTAATGCATGATGGGACACCTGTAATAGGTGGTGGATGGACAGCAGTCCTCCTTCGAGCACCCCTGTCAATCTGCCTGTGTGGGACATCAACAACTCTCTAGTTATGGCTAGTGTCTAAACTCACAGATGCCATTGATGCCACACTCTTCTGTTTGATGTTGCCACACTATCCAATATCTGTGGCAGCAGGGGACTGGGTATGTGTGGACATACTGACTGTGTGTGGGGACAATGGGGGAGGAAGTGGGATGTCAACCCATGGGACAGATTCAGCCCCCAACAACACCACCTGTGCCTCACTATGTCCACTATCATCAAGAGAGTCCGATGAGACACTAACGGCAGGTTGTGAGGGGGGCACACTCCAACCCCCATGGTCACCTGTGAGGAAAAAGACAAAATAAGTACATTACTACCTGCACTATTATGTATGGTGATCCACCCACACACATACAGGTGAGAGCCACAACTGTAGTACACATACCCCATCTTATTTCTGACTCCATGCAGAACACACAAGCAAACTACAACATACACAGACAAGACAGGATCTTTATAACATGCACTGCAGCTACATCCTTTTAATGTTGCAGTACTATACAGCTGTGAGATAGTGATTTGTCAGTGTATGTGATCAGCCTACACTTAAAACACAGTGCACCTGTCTTGAGCATACTATTGCCCCCTGTATAGCAGACTGCATAGACCTTCATGAAAATAAGTCCAAATATGTTCCTGCTCCTGCAAATACACTACTGTGATTACTTATTCAATGCACTTCAGTTAACTCCTCCAAAACTGAACATACAAGTATTGTACTCTGGCTAAGCATATCAGTTGTGGCTGCAATAAAATGGCAGATTCTTAGGGTATATATAATCCATAAAAAACAGTATCACAATCACTGGGTACAGGACACTGGATGCTGGCCATGCCTGATGTACCTATGGAAATGTGAGGGAGAGGTATCGTTAGCAATACCAAATGTGTAACTGTTACAAGATAATTTGTGCATATATCAACATGTACAATAAGTATTGTGATATTGCCTACATTGCTGACATTCTGAGTATGCGTGGACAAGTGTGCATTCAAAATAATCCCCTCCCAATGCAGCTTAACCTGACATCCATGTAGTGGTATGCAGAGGCTGCCACAATGACTGATACAGTAATACAGTGATGAACACAGGAGACTTACCTGGATGCTTCTCTGTTGTGGATGCTGTGGTACCCACCTACACAATGTATGGGGTGATGGATGCTTGGGATCTGGTGGCTGATCCCAGGTTCACCAGGGATTCCTCTGTGGCTGAGAGTGGTTGTTCTGCTGCAGGCCCTCCAACTGTGGCATTATGCTTCCTGGCTACAGCAGCATCCCTTTGCTGTCCAGCATTTACCATATTTGTTGCCAGGTGTCGGACCTGTTCATAGCTTCTGTCCTGTAACCTTACTTGGTTGACTGCTGTGATGAAGTCAGCCTACAGTAATGCACATTTTTCATGATTCTGGTGACTACAGGATAGCAGAGTGTTGTGATGCAGTCTGGGGCCATCCAGGATAATATTTTCAGCAGCTGAAAACAACAGGTGCCTTTGTCTATACATCTTTTCTGAAAGACAAGTAGAGGGGAACACATCACAGGACCACATGCGTTGCTATTCACTATGTACAGACTCTGCACATCCAAATTGGCATGCACTGTTACCTCCCATGTCAGACCCCAACGTCTATCAACACAGTATGTATGTGGCTATCAGCAACATTGTAGCAATAGCTGAAAACACACGAGTGTTATCAGGTAAGGTGCTTCTCAAGAAAAAATAACAGTAACTTGTAGCAGACTAAAGAAGCACACCACGGCTGGCACACCACAAGCAGTTTATTTAATAGATAACTGATAAGCGCTTTCACGTTCAAATACAACGTTTCTTCAGACTGAAGGTCTGAAGAAACGTTGTATTTGAACGTGAAAGCGCTTATCAGTTATCTATTAAATAAACTGCTTGTGGTGTGCCAGCCGTGGTGTGCTTCTTTAGTCTGCTACAAACATTGTAGCAATACTGGTTTATGTCCCTATGTGCCATGACAGAGTGTGCTGTATGTCTCCACTCCCATCAATGCTGTCTACTGTGGTGTGTTCCCTATGAGCGACATCCCAGTACCATGTCATACAGCCACTGTCAGACAGATAAGCGTGGGTTATTACAAGTCTATGGGGACAGTCCATCAGCTTTTGTGTGCCACAATGACAGACAGCAATGCAAACATGCTGTAGGGTATCTTGCCTGTAGGCATACTACTTCTCCAGTACAGAGATGTTTGCAGAATGTGTACATGTGCCTGATACATGTGGTCCTTTTGCCAGAAACATGTGAATGTCTGGCAAACAGTTGGGCAATAATTGCCAGTTGTTCTCAGAATGTAGAGAATCTGGCTGTCATGTGCCAGAACCCTCAGAACATAGTTATGCTACAGTAATATTTGTTACTGTATTCATACCCTTACTTCGTATGACCAATATGTACACTCTGTCACTGAGGTTGGGCCTGTGTCCCCCCCCGACTAATAATGGCTATGACCTGAATTCCTGCTGTAAGGGGATGCCAGGTATGCTAGCCATAGCTGTCAAGAGATGAGATATGAATGTTGACAAAACAGTGACCTAGCCCGAGTACATCAGGGACAGTCAGGGACACCTGTACAGTGTCAGAAGTATTCCTTTGTGACATTCACAGAGTGAGAGAAGCTGAATGATAGTACATCATGTAATATGACAGCTCTGTCCACCCTCACTTACTGCCACTATGTCTAACACATAATCCAGTAGCATTTGTACAGGAGCTGACTATTGTAGGAGGGAGTGAGAGGGTCAGAGATATGATTTTAAGTCACAGCAGGCACAGTTGAAACGCATTCCTGTAGCTGTTGATCAGCAGACTATCACCAACATGTCATTCCCAGAGATGTGCTATAGGCCTACTGTTGTAATCCCTATTCCCCAAAACTGCATCCTCCCATCTGCATCCCATTATATGGAAACATGTATCACATACCTGTTACAGTGATGTATTCCTTTTGTGCTCAAATCCTCAAGAAAAATGCTTCCAAAATCACAGTCTGACTAGGTAAAGCAAATTGCAGACCTGTTTTCCATAGGCAGCTGCTTGCCTTTTGTAGGTAATGCTCAAAAACAGGTGATTGCCAGTGCAGCAATCCATGGCTCAGACTTGCTAATTGCATCCAGAACAGCTGGGTAGCACTTTCATTAGCCAATGGCATGACACAACAGTGCAATATTTAAAGCCTTCATGTAGGCCTTGGTCCCTTTCTTAGTCTGTGAGATGGACATTAGTGAGGTGTGGAGACTACAGCATTGCAAAGGGTAGGTACAAATACTGTATCACTGTTGAGATTTATGAGGTATGTCCACAGTTTTGCATGCTATGTTTGGCCATTGTCAAATGACTTTGTGATTATCTGGCAGTTCAGTGTTAAATATTGTGGGCTGAGGTCAGTAAGGGGGGAGAGATATGTGAGTGTCAGACATCATACCCATCAGAATATGCATGCTACTGCAGTAGCTGCTGGTCTGTCAGCTCTGAATGTTTGTAGGGGCAGTCTGTGACACATGTCCCTGTCACTTGACCTTAGCCCCCACCCCTTTATATATGGGTGTTCTGTGGATCCCTTGCTCTAGGGGGTTATGAGGTATGGTAGGTCTGTGGCAGGTAGCTTAACATATTGCTGCATATGTTGCAGTCTGCAGCTGATGCTTTTTGCCTAGGACTCATAGTGGGGAGTGTGAACACTTCTGAGGACAGTAGGCTATATGTGTCACTGAGGGAGCAGTGTCAGCTCTGTTGTTACAGCACAGCCAGGGTGAGGGTACCCATAATAGTCCAGTCAAGGCATGTGTTTAAGGTACATATGTTACGTAACAGTGCCAATCAAAGAGTAGTAGGTGAGATATACAGTAGGTAGGGTATATAAATATATGCAGTGTGTCCCTACCTACAGGCCTTTGAATTGCTAATGTGGGTAGTAGTTGATTCAGTAGCAGCAACCTTTTTTGTGAAAATTGTATGACTCATTTATTATCTGCTGTATTCACAAGAATGTAACTGAAGTGCAACGCACTGGATTCGAACCCAGGACTGTGGTGGCAAAATGTACTATATGCAAGGCATTTAACAGACTGAGCTACTGAATCACTGCTGCAGTATGTGTATTTGCAAAATATATGGGCATGAATACAGTCTGTGATACCAGAATTGCATTAGTGTGTGTTTTCTGTTGGGTATGAGGTGTGACAATAAAATGTCTGTCATGATCTTCTAACCTCAATCTTAAATAACTTGCCAGTAGTTTAGCAGGCACATATGTTTTTGTGAAAACCATGCAAACCTAGGGGGCACAACTGTGGACATTCTGCAACAGTCTGTATAGTTGACAGCTGAACCTGCTATCCCAGGCCTCTCATACACCCATTATTATTTATTTGGCTGTGTACTGGTGCAGTGTCTGTATCACAGTCCAATGTACGCTGCCAATTTCCCCATTATATGTACTTGCAGTGTGTCAGTGGCAATCAGGATATGTTGGTGGAAACACCCATTTTAATTTAAAGCTAAGTGGGCTAATACTCTGTGGTGTAGTTGACAGGGGACTAGGTTCAAAATTGGCAAGGGTGATTATTTTGCAGATGTGCCTAAAACTGTCAGAAATACATAAGATGATTAAGGCACTTTTAAGCACTTTTAAGTTGGTTTGTGTGGTGCAGCCCACTGCTTAGCTCCACTTAAACCCACACTAATTCTAAAAAAGAAACAAAAAAGGGGTGATAGGAAAGTGGTGAAAAGAGGGCAAGCAGGGGGGAAACAACATACTGAAAAGTGGGTAGGGATGTGCAGGATGGGTATAGGAAAGGACCATAGCTCTCCATTTCTAGTACAATAACAGCTTTGCAGGTTATACAGAATTGAGGAATTTGGAACCTCACACCCCAGACAGAGGACTGAGGGCAACATAACGGTGTTGATTAATTTATGTAATAATTAATTGTGTCCAGTGGGTGTGGGTGTGAAATAGAGAGCTATGTATGGGGAATTTTTTTTGTGTGGGACAGGTGCCTTTTTTTAAGGAGAGAGTGAAATGTTGGGGAAGGGATATAGGTATATGTGGAGAGTTAAGTTGGGTAGCAGAGGTTGCATTTGCAGACAAAACAGATAAGACAGAATACAGGTGCAGTGTGTGACACATGAGGGAGTAAACACCTTGGACAGGGAGGGTATTGTGGAGTCAGAGATCCATGTGCCCCCAGATGGCAGCAGTGTGACTGAGCTCCTCACCCATTGGCAAGCAACACTGTTCTTTCACTGCCACAAATGTGGCTGTGCTGGAGGCTGGGCACCAGGGCCACCTTGCCCCTCCAGGTTAGCCAGTCTGCCCTCAATCTAGCACAGGTGTTTCTCATAACCATGGTGCACTATCCTGCACACTATAACCGGTAGCTGATCCTGGGTGAAACCACCCCTCCACCCCTGCTCCCTTGGTTTGGGACGGGCCTCGTCTCCTGAAGTGGTTCCACCCATAGGTGGTGCAGGGCCAGCAGAGGGGACACCACTGGCTTAGGTCCCAGATGTGCTGGGACCTGGAACCATGGCCAGCTGAGTTAAGGTAAGCAGATCACCAGGAACCGACCTACCCAGTCAAGTTGTGGTGTTGAGGTATTTCAATGTGTATAGATTAGTAATGAACATAACATTTCGTTAATTATAACAGCATGCCAGAACATTGCAAATAACCCAGTAACATAACATTGCATAGTATATGGAACACACCGATAAGTGAAATAGTAACAGTTACGGCATAAGGCCAACACCATAGGTAATGCAACATGTTATGTTAGTATGCAACCATTGTATTACATAACAATAATAAAACACAAAGACAAACACATGTGTTAATAGTAAACCATAACTGATGTATAACAGTAATAAATTATGATGAAGATAAGGTGCGGGGGAGAGAGAAATGCAGTCCATTAGTACCAGTATAGCCTATATAGTTAGGAACTGAACTGTTAATTACTCTACAGGTCTTCCCTTCCTTTATGTATAACAATGTTCTATAGCTGCTGTAGCATGTACATACCTCTTAGGCTATCCACATGGGCTAGTATGGGCCAAGCTGTAACACATACAGGTACACAACTACAGAGGACTATTACATGTCAAGTGGACCTATATGACTACCAAAGTGTATTGTGGACTGATGTAGTGGGACTGTGCTATTGGCATAATCATGTTGATGATAGATCTGTGACAGAGGGATTAGGCGACAGTGATTACAGTCCGTGACAGTGTGGCGTTTGAGAGACATGTATCATGTACAGTATAAAGAGCAAACAACTATCATGCAGTCCTTGACAGGCATGGGGTTAGACTGTCAGCAAATGTACACAGACACACCAGGCACACAGCCATACCAAGATTACACATTTCATTTATTGTAATATCTTTTATTAGTATTGTACTTGTTGCTTTTATTTTCTGACATCTTATCACATTCCTGATCAATGCTGTTAACAGTCTGTTACTTCTGAATACAAATTATTAACCCATAATAAGGGCTACTGCACCCATTTACCTGTATTTCCTGTGGGGAGAAAATCTTTTAACAATACATAACTGATTCAGTAATATTTATTACTACTTGTCACTGGATTCGAACCCTGGTCTGTGTGTGACAAAATGTACATCAGATACAGCATTTAACAAACTGAGCTACTGAGCCACTATTGACTTTTGACTGTCTGATACTTACTAGAGCTCACCTGGAAACAAAATATGACCTTGTAATAGTAGTACAGTTTTATACAAGACTGCAGTGACAGTTGAACACACATGCATGTGATTCATGCATGACAGAGATACTAGGTGAACTGTACATTAATACATACAATGCAGGTGTACACAATAAACTCTTAGTGGGTGGAAATATCTGTGATGTGTACAAACCATATCAGAGTATTGGGTTGGATATCTGACCCATATACAGTTGCAGATAGTATATTTGCAGTCTGCAACTATTACAGTTTCATACTTGCCTGCAGCACTGTACCTCAGAGCAGGAACGCATATAGCTGAAATGCAATGGTTAACACAAGACAATCCTGATATACACAATAAACCTTAGGTGCTCCTGGTATTGCTTCAGATGTCAGTGCAGAAAATTTCATAATGCATATATCTTGTATTACAGCTCTAAATCTACAGTTTAGCGTAGCACTCTTTCTTGGCTAACCTTGAGTCAGTTAATGGTATTCTTTGTGTTGTTATTTCAGAGTGGATGTCAAACTGGATTTCATGAACAATAGCCCTACTTACACACATATTACACAACACTGCTTTATTAGGGCTACCTTCATGCAGTTATTGTCATATTTTTGAGTCTTTATTAAACATTTGGGATAATGCAGGTGTTGCAATACAGCTGTAATTCCACAATTATTGCAGTAGAATCAATATTTCATTAACATTTTCAGGTTTCATTTTTTTAACCTTTATTGCACTATACTTTGCAGTAGATAGTTATTGCAGTACAGCCTTACATCAACATTCATTGCATTACACAAATCTGTACAGTATGTACCTACTGATAGTGACTGAATTACTCTATCTTGCATATTCGACTATATATTGCAAATTAATCTGTACTCATCACACTCACAGTGCAGCCTGGCCAGGCACTCTGCATGGGGCTTTAGTTTGTGAGCTCTCTCCTCTTCAGCTGTAGGGAGATAAACATACTATTATGCATACCCATCTATCACACATTCAGTTTAGGTATTGGTAAAACAATGGTAACAGTACATACAAACTTGTAAGCTACTCCCATCCCAAGCATCCTTGACCCAGGTGTCCAGAAGTCCCCTCTTCCACCACTTCAGATCATCGAAATGGTGACAGACCTACTCAGCTGTGTGGCGGATACTTGTTACACTGCTGAGATCTTGTGCCAGCTGGTCCGAGGCCTCTGTCTTATACTCCGATCCTTGGTACTGATGCTGCAGCAGTCCGACATCAAGGTATTTCACTAGGAGTCTAACCATGACCCTGGACTCCAGAATGCTCCACCGCTGCACCCAGAAGCATGCACCCTCTCCAACACCTGCCATAGTTCCTGCACGGTCTAGACTCCATCAAGATATGCTATATTCATATTCCCAACTGTTGCACTTAAATAAGTCTGTTTTCCCATCCTTGCATATCACTGGGCCATTTTTAAAAATGCAGCACTTTGCTTGGCACCACACAAACTGGCCTAGCTAAGCTTAGCAGTGTTTAAACTGGCAATGCTTACCAAACCTTAGCAGTACGCAAACCAGATTAGCTGAGCTGAGCAGAGCTTAGACTAGCAAATGCTGAGTAGTGCTTCGCACCACTTAGCAATGCGCAAACCAGCTAAGCACTGCTAAAATGGTCCTTATTTAAGCAGTGCTTGGTAAGGCTTAGCTATGCTTAGCAGAGCTTAGCTGAATGCAGCAAAGCAGGATTTAAAAATAATTGACAAAATTTGTATTTGCAAAATAAATGCTTAATAATCTGTCTCTGTATTCAAACACTGCACCATAAAGATGTCACTCTAAACATATGGCTATGTGGACATGTAAAATTCTGCTATACCTTTACATATACCTCTCTATTATGTTTAAGCACCACTGAGCACCACAGCACGCTGCGCAAACCCTCTCAGCTATGCTTAAATTTGACCTTTGCATTCATGATTAAATGTATCCGGTTTCTATTTTTAGATGTCTGGCATGTGTCAACTGCTGCCCGCTACACTGCGCAAACACACAAAAAAAATACAATTTAATACATATGCATACATTGATATACTGCACTTTCACAGTGCAGGGTGTGCGTTACTCATCTCCAGACACAGTAACACACTCCCTATACTGATTCAATAACCGTGTTACATGGCCCTCCCTCAGTAATGCACCTTCATTAATATGCATGGCTTGCTACTGAGAGGGTAACTCGTACACTGCCACAGTACCTTCTGTGTAGGCTTTATAATCTGATTGCACAGATTTTTTTAAATCTGGGGAGGAACTACAGTCCTTGTAAGTCTGATTAGAGCCAAGGTTTGTGAGTAGGAAATAATAGTAAAATAAAACAACAGGATATCCAGTAAACTGGATTTGCAGGGGGGAAGCCATACTGTTATCACAAAAGAAAGAAAAAGACAACAGGTATGTACAAAAATGGTTGGACATGATCTTAAAACTATTGGCATGATATGCATGTTAATGTGGTGAGTATTCATGAAAACAGGTCAAACTAATAAAAAAGAAAGTTTCTTTAAATCCCGCTTCATCTTTATATTAGAAGTTTTGAATGAGTGATAAAAATCAGAAGAACATTTTTAAGAGTTTTAGTTTTAATCTAAGACAAAATGAAAAAGTGGCTTTTAGTGATTTGAGTAATACTAAACAAATTATTATTATTAAGGCCAATAAGGGTGAATTTATTTGGTCAAGAAGTGATTATAAACAAGAAGAAAGATAATTAAAATGTTTATCATAAATTTGTTATATACGCCATATCATTCTTAAAACACAAATAGTTACCTTTCTTAATAATCTTTAGAAGTGGCATTATTGACATATAAATATTTAATGAATTACAAGTTGATGTTCTTCAAGGTTTCTTAACAAAACCACTTTCAGTTTTTTCTTTGGAATTACACATCAAGTGCCTTATATCTTGGATGGATTGAATGTTTAAAGACACTGTGGATGATTTATGTAGTAGAAGGTGTAAAATTGTCAGGAACAACATATATGTACATATTAGATGTCTCATTTCAATATACAGGCACACTACAGGCACACCATGTAGAGGAGGAATGATTCCAACAAAGTTATATCCAGCAGTGT
>NC_056741.1:1743845547-1743848047 GCF_019279795.1 Protopterus annectens | reverse complement strand
TTTTGCGAGGTGGCAAAAGAGGTCTGCTAGTCTGGGATTCAGCCAGCACTCACTGCGCTATATACATGAAGAAATTCCTTGCACGGAGAAGAATAGATCAAATAATTATTCCTGCAGGAATGACTGCCTATCTCCAGACTCTTGATATTACAATAAACAAGCAATTCAAGGACCATTTGCACATGGAACTCAATGACTGCATTGAAAATAGAATGGAGAGAAATCAGCATGAAAACTTTGAGAAGCCTGGCCTGCAAGATGTCTTGACTTGGGTAAAAAATTCATGGGATAAAATCACTGACAGCTATGTTGCCAATGCATTACGAGCAGGCTACTTGGACAAGCAGTGCTCATTTGAGGAGAGCGCTATTGCTAGGCATGACAGATTGTGGCCAGTGGTTCTACAGAAAATGGAGTCACAAGAAATTCAGGCTGGAATTCGGGGGTTGAAGACTTATGACAATGTTCCAGAAGAAGATGTCATGACTGCATTTGAATAACTTTTCTGTTATCGGGGCAACAGAATGGATTGCTTCTGCTTTCAATTTTATTCCACTCCTCCAATATACATGTATTGAAATTTTTCTGCACTTTCTATTAAGCATGAAATATTGCATTGTGAAAGCCAAGGTGCAGATATTCTGAAGTTGACATGTTTGTTGCACTGTTTATATAGAATTCTCACACAGCTGTTAACCCGTTACTTAGAACTGTTGCCAAATAACAAAAAAATGCCAAATAAATGTCAATTTGTGTACATGAATAAATGTTGATTTTTGTACATGAATAAATGTCGATTTGTGTGCATAAATAAATTTTAATTTTTGTACATGAATAAATGTAGATTGTTGTACAGGGGGTGTAAATAAGACATTCCCTGATAATAAGCCCTAATGTGTATTTTGGTGAGGGAAAAGAGTATAAGACCCAGTCTTATTTTTGGGGAAATATGGTACGAGTGGCAGGATGTCTCCCGGGGCTGGGACCCAGACTCTGATGAGACTCCCCATCGTCCATAACTCCTGAAAGTGGCGAAACCATGCCATGTCCCTGTGCGCTCACAGCCCCCCAAGGGGACCTCCCTCCAATCCCAGCAGGCCCCATGGAACTCCACTTGGCCACCGAGGTGCAAGCCCACTCACATTGGGACTTCCATGTCCACCTCCTTTCTGGTCCAAACCACCACGGTCCCCATCTTTCCCCAGATCTTCTGAAGGCTGCCAAGTCATGCCCTGTGTCCGTGCCATCAATGGCCTCTCGGGGGGCTTCCTTCTGATCCTGGCCAGCCCCACAAAACTCCCATCAGCTGCCAAGGGGCAGGCCAGCTCTCATCGAGACTTCCATGTCCCCCTCATTTTTGGTCTAGAGTACCATGGTCCCTGTCTTCCCCAGATCTGATGGCTGCCAAGTCATGCCTTGTTCACGTGCCCTCAGAGGCCTCTCCATGGGCTTCTCACTGATCCCAGCTGGCCCCGCAGAACTCCCCTTGGCCACCACCATGCAGGTATGCTCCCATCCAGTCACTCCCTTGAGGACTTCTGTCATGGGGGCTTTGTCTGCCCCCTCTTACTCTTCCCCCAGTGGATCCCTTAAGGACTTCCACCTGGAGAGGGGATGATATGGACCCTCTCACCTAGGAAGGAGTGCTCCCTCCCTGGCCACTTTCCGCCTCTCTCCCCCTCTAGACTTCTGCCCCAGAGGGGGCTGTGGTCCCAACCCCCCTAACCCAGGTGGGAGCTCTCCCAACCTGGCCAATTTCTGCCCCTCTCTTCCTTCCAGACTTCCATGGGGAGGTACCCTCTATGGGCTTCCACTACTGCCCAGGTGGGAGGGCTCTTTTCCCAGGTTAAATAACTCCTGGAGGCTGCCAAGCCATGTCGTGTCACCGTGCCCTTGGAGGCACTCAGGGGTACCTCCCTCCAATCCTGGCCGGCCCCGTGGAACTGCCTTTGGCCACTGAGGGGCAGGCCTGCTCTCATCGGGACTTCCATATCCCCCTTCTTTCTGGTCTAGAGCACCACAGTCCCCGTCTCCCACATATCCCTTGCAGGCTTGCAAACAGTGCCCTGTGCCCTCAGACCCTCTTTGGGGGACCTCCCTCAGATCCCAGCTGCCCTTGCAGAACTCCCCATGGCCACCTAGGAGCAGGTATGCTCTCAGTGGGACTTTCAAGCACCCCTCCTTTCCAGTCCAGAGCCATTCTGGAGACTTTGTGACATTTCTGGGACATCGTTGGGTAATGGGTGAGGTAGGACACCTTCCCCTTACCTGGCAGGAGCTCTCCAGGCCTGCAGCCATTCACCAGATGCTCCTTTGAGGACTTCCGTCATGGGGGTTCCACCTGACCCAGCTCACCCAGGCAGGAGCACTCCAGACCCCGGGGACCTCTGCCAGCCATTCCCTTAAGGAATTCCATCATGGGGAGCTACACATAAGCCTGCTCACCCAGGCAGGTGCACTCCTGGCCCTGCAGCCTTCCGCCAGATGTTCCCTTGAGGAT
>NC_056741.1:1743805547-1743840547 GCF_019279795.1 Protopterus annectens | reverse complement strand
CATAGGGGTTGCTGGGACTTTGCGATATTTTGGGGATGCCATCAGGTACCGGGTGAGGTCAGACACTTTCCCCCTGCCCGGCAGGAGCTCTCCAGGCACCTCAGACACCTGCTGGTCGCTCCCTTGAGGACGTCCATTGTGCGGGCTCTGCCTGCCCCTTCTCACACAGGCAGGAGCTCTCTTGGCCTCACAGCCTTCCACCAATGGCTCCCTTATGGACTTCCACCTGGAGGGGGGACAATCCGGACCCTCTCACCCAGGCAGGAGTACTCCCTCCCTGGCTACTTTCTGCCTCTCTCCCCCTTCTAGACTTCCATCCCAGAAGGAGTTGTGGTCTGGACCCTCCCACCTAGGAGGGAGCTCTCCCAGCCCAGCAGATTTTGGGCCCCCCTCTCCCTTCCAGACTTCCAAGGGGAGGACCACCCAAAAGGCTTCCACTTCTACCTGGGTGGGAGGGCTCTTTTCCCAGGTTACATATCTTCTGTATGCTGCCAAGACATATCTTATCACTATGCCCTCAGAGCCTCTTGGGGGGACCTTCCTCCAATCCAGGCCAGCCCAATGGAACTCCCTGCAGCTGCCGAGGGGCCGGCCCACTCTCATCAGGACTTCCACATCCCTCTCCTTTCTGGTCCAGAGCACCACGGTCCGCATCTCCCACATATCCCCTGCAGGCTGCCATACTGTGTCCTGTCACCCTACCCTCGAAGCCTCTCATGGGGACCTCTCTCAGATCTCAGTTGGCCCTGTGGAACTCCCCTCAGCAGCCAAGGGTCTGGCCCGCTCTCATCGGGACTTACACATCCCCCTCCTTTCTGATCCAGAGCACCACAGTCCCCGTCTCCCGCATATCCCCTGCAAGCTGCAAAACTGTGCCCCATCCCCGAACCCTCAGAGCCTCTCAGGGGGATCTGCCTCAGATCCCAGCTGGCCCCATGAAACTCCCCTCGGCCACTGAAGGGTAGGCCCGCTCTTATCGGGACTTTGACGTCCCCCTCCTTTCCAGTCCAAAGCACCATGGTCCCCATCTGTCCCCAGATCTCCTGAAGGCTGTCAAGTTGTACCCTGTCCCTTTACCCCTGGGGGCCTCTTGGGGGGCTTCCCTCTGATCCTGGCTGGCCTGCAGAACTCCCCTCAGTCACTGCGGGGTAGGTATGTGCCCATCAGGGCTTCCGTGCCCCCCTGCTTTCCCATCCAGAGGGGTTCCGGGGACTTTGCGATATGTTTGGGATGCTGTTGGGTACAGGGCGAGTCGGTTGCCTTCCCTCTGCCTGGCAGAAGCTCTCTGGACCCTGAAGACTCCCACCAGTCATTCCATTGAGGACTTCCATTGCGGGGCTCTGCCTGCCCCCTCTCACCTGGACAGTAGCTCTCCTGGCCCCACAGCCTTCCACCAGCAGCAACTTTAAGGACTTCCACCTGGAGAGGGGACAATCTGGACCCTCTCACCAGGAAAGAGTGTTCCCTCCCTGGCCGCTTTCCTCCTCTTTCCCCCTTCTGGACTTCCATCCCAGAAAGGGGCTATGGTCCTGACCCCCCTCACCAGGTGGGAACTCTCCCAGCCCCACAGATTTCTGCCCTTCTCTCCCTTCCAGACTTCCAAGGGGAGGGACCCCTCTGGGCTTCCACTTCTACCCGGATGGGAGGGCTCTTTTCTCGGGCTACATAATTCCTGGAGGCTGTCAAGCCATGCCATGTCCCCATGCCCTCAGAGCATCTCAGGGGGGACCTCCCTATGATCCCAACTGGTTCAACGGAACTCCCCTCAGCTGCCAAAGGGCAGGCTTGCTCTCTTCAGAACTTTTACGTCCCCCTCCTTTCTGGTCCAGAGCGCCATGGTCCCCATCTCCCACATATCCTCTGCAGGCTGCCAAACCATGCCCTGTCCCTGTGCCCTCTGAGCCTCTCAGGGGAACCTACCTCAGATCACAGCCACACTCGTGGAACGCCCCTAAGCCGCTGAGGGGAAGGTACGGTCTCATCAGGACTTCTGAGCAGCCCTCCTTTACAATCATCCATGCCAATTGGGGGAGCAAATCTGCAGGGTGCTACTGGACCCACAGGACTGCTTCATCCATGGAGGGGTAGAGCCACTTTTATATGAACTTCCGAGTCTACTTCCTTTCCGATCCAAAGCTATTCTGGGGACTTTGCGATTTTTCGAGAACACCTTTGAGAACAAGGTGGGGTTGGATGCCTCTGCCTGGCCAGGAACTCTCTGGAACCCACAGCCCTCCACTTTGACCCTGCAGAGAGACCTCTTTACCTAGGCATGGACCAAGGTTCACCCCAGGGACCCCGTCACCTCCATGTGCCCTGTAGGCTGACAAATTGTGCCGACTCCCCATGCCCTTGGAGCCTCTAAGGGGGACCTCCCTCCAATCCTGGCCAACCTCGCGGAACTCTCCCTCTGCCAGTGAGAGGCAGGCATGCTCTCATCAAGACTCCAGTGTCCCCCTCCTTTCTGGTCCAGAGCACCACATTTTCCCCCAGATCTCCTGAAGGTTGCCAAGTTGTGCCCTGACCACGTGCCCTCAGAGGCCTCTCAGGGGACTTCCCTCCAATCACACTGGCTTTGTGGAATTCTCCTCGGCCACCATGGGACAGTTACACTCCCTTTGGGGCTTTCACGTCCCCCCTGATTTCCTGTGAAGAGGGGTTCCTGGGACTTTGTGATATTTTGGGGATGTCATCGGGTACTGGGCGAGGTCATACACTTTCCCGTTGCCTGGCAGGAGCTCTCTGGGCCCCGCAGACTCCTGCAGGATGCCCCTTGAGGACTTCCATCATGGGGGCTCCACCTGCCCCCTCTTAAATGGGCAGGAGCTCTCTTGGCTCCACAGCCTTGCACCAGTGGCTCCCTTAAGGACTTCCACCTGGTGGGGGAATGATTCGAACCCTGTCACCCAGACAGGAGCACTCCCTCCCTGGCCACTTTCCACCTCTTTCCCCCTTCCAGACTTCCATCCCAGAGGGAGCTGTGGTCTGGACCCCCCACATCTAGGCAGGAGCTCTCCCAACCAAGACATTTCTGCCCATCTCTCACTTCCAGACTTCCATGGGGATGACTGCTTCCGGGCTTCCACTTCTACCCAGGTGGCAGGCTATTTTCCCAGGTTACATATCTCCTGGAGGCTGCCAAGCTGTGCCATGTCACCATGCCCTCAGAGCCTCTCAGGGGGACCTCCTTCCAATCCCAGCCAGCCCAGCGGAACTTTCCTCGGCTGCTGAGGGGCAGGCCTTCTCTCATCGAGACTTCCACATCCCCCTCTTTTCCGGTCCAGAGCACCACGGTCCCCATCTCCCACATATCCGCTGCAGGCTGCCAAACTGTGCCCTGTCACCCTACCCTCACAGTCTCTCAGGGGGACCTCCCTCATATTTCAGCTGGCCCCACAGAACTTAGCTTGGCCACCGAGGGGCAGGCCTGCTCTCATCGAGACTTTGACGTCCCCCTCCTTTCTGGTCCAGAGCACTACAGTCCCTGTCTGCTCCCAGATCTCCTGAAGGCTGCCAAGTCATGCCCTGTCCCTGTACCCTCGAGGGCCTCTCAGGTGGGCTTCCCCTCCAATCCTGGCTGGCCCCACAGAACTCCCCTCGGCCACAGCGGGGTAGGTACGCTCCCATCAAGGCTTCCGTGTCCCCCCCCTGCTTTCCCATCCAGAGGGGTTCTGGGGACTTTGTGATATTTTGGGAATGCTGTCATGTACCGGGCAAGGTTGACGCCTTCCCTCTGCCCAGCAAGAGCTGTCTGGGCCCTGCAGACTCCCACCAGTCGCTCCCTTGATGACTTCCATTGCGGGGACTCTGCCTGCCCCCTCTCACCTTGGCTGGAGCTCTCCTGGCCCTGCAGCCTTCTGTCAGAGGCTCCTTTAAGGACTTCCATCTGGAGGGGGTGACAATCCGTACCCTCTTACCGGGGCAGGAGTGCTCCCTCCCTGGTCACTTTCCCCCTCTCTCCCCTTCCGGACTTCCATCCTGGAAGGGGCTATGGTCTGGACCACCCTCACCAAGGTGGGAGCTCGCCCAGCCCAGCAGATTTCTGCCCCTCTCACATTTTTAGACTTCCAAGGGGAGGGACCCCCTATGGGCTTCCACTTCTACATGGGTAGCAGGGCTCTTTTCCCAGGTTATATATCTCCTGGAGGCTGCTAAGCCATGCCATGTCCTCATGCCCTCAGAGCCTTGCAGACACTTGGCAGGATGTTCTCCCCAGAGGCTGGGACCCAGACTCGTACTCTGATGAGACGGCCCCTCTTCCCTTAGCTCCTGGAGGCTGCACAATCATGCCAGGTCATGCGTGCCCACCGGGTGATAGGGGAGAGAACCTGCAGGGTGCCACCAGCCCCATGGAACTCCCATTGTCCACAGACGTGCAGATCCACTCTCATACAGACTTCGGCGTCCACCTCCTTTCCGATCCAAAGCTATTCTGGGAACTTTATGATTTTTCAAGAAAACCTTTGAGAACAGGGTGGGGTTGGATGCCGCTGCCTGGCCAGGAGCTGTCTGGGACCCACAGCCCTTCGCATGAAGCTCCCTTAAGGACTTCTGTCAGGGCCTACAATGGCTGCCCTCCCATTTGACCCTGCAGAGAGATCTCTTTACCCGGACATGGCCCAAGGCTTGCACCAGGGACCCTGCCACCTCTATGTGCCCTGCAGGCAGCCAAACCGTGCCATGCCCCGTGCCCTTGGAGCCTATAAGGAGGACCTCCCTCCTATCCTAGCTGGTCTAGCAGAACTCCCCTCCACCAAGGGAAGCCAGGGGCAGGCACTCCCATGTCCCCCCTCCTTTCTGGTCCAGAGCACCACGGTCCCCGTCTTCCTCCAGATCTTCTGAAGGTTGCCAAGTTGTGCCCTGTCCTTGTGCCCTTGGGGGCTTCTCAGGGTGCTTCCGTCTGATCCTGCTGGCTTTGTGGAACTCCCCTCGGCCACTATGGGGCAGGTACACTCCCATCTGGGCTACCATGTCCCCCCTGCTTTCCTCTACAGAGGGTTCCTGGGACTTTGGGATATTTTGGGGATGCCTTTGGGTACTGGGTGAGGTCAGACACTTCCCAATGCCCAGCAGGAGCTCTCTGGGCCCCACAGACACACACCGGTCACTCCCTTGAGGAATTCTGTCGCAGGGGCTCTGCCTGCTCCCTCTCACCCAGGCAGGAGCTCTCCTGGCCCCTCAGCCTTCCACCAGTGGCTCCTTTATGGACTTCCACCTGGAGGGGGGATGATCAAGACCCTCTCAACTGGGCAGAAGCGCTCCCTCCCTGGCTGCTTTCCACCTCCCTCCCCCTTCTGGACTTTCATCCCAGAAGGGGCTGTGGTCCGGACCCCCTTCACCCAGGTGGGACCTCTCCCAGCCCAGACATTTCTCCTCCTCTCTTCCTTCCAGACTTCTATGGGGAGGGACCACCTCTGGGGCTCTGCCTGCCCCCTCTCACCAGGGCACGAGCTCTCTTGGCCTCACAGCCTTCCACCAGCAGCTCCCTTACAGACTTCAACCTGCAGGGGGGGACAATCTGGACCATCTCACCAAGGCAGGAGCGCTCCCCTCCCTGGCTACTTTCTGCCTCTTTTCCCCTTCTGGACTTGCATCCCAGCAGGGGCTGTGGTCCGGACCCCCTCACTCAGGTGGGAGCTCTCCCAGCCTGGCAGATTTCTGCCCCTCTCTCCCTTCCAGACTTCCAAGGAGAGGAGCCCCCTCCAGGCTTCCACTTCTACATGGGTGGGAGGGCTATTTTCCCAGGTTACATATCTCCTGGAGGCTGCCAAGCTGTGCCGTGTCACCATGCCCTCAGACCCTCTCAGGAGGACCTCCCTCTAATCCCAGTCAGCCCAACAGAACTCCCCTCAACTGCCGACAGGCAGGCCCACTCTCATTGGGACTTCCACGTCCCCCTCCTTTCCGGTCCAGAGCACCACAGTCCCCATCTCCCGCATATGCCCTGCAGGCTGTCAAACTGTGCCCTGTCGCCCTACCCTCGGAGCATCTCAGGGGGACCTCCCTCAGATCTCAGTTGGCCCCACAGAACTCCCCTTGGCAGTCGAGAGACAGGCCTGCTCTCATTGGGACTTCGACGTCCCCCTCCTTTCCAGTCCAAAGCAACACGGTCCCCGTCTGCCCCAGATCTCCTGAAGGCTGCAAAGTCATGCCCTGTCACTGTACTCTTGGGGGCCTCTTGGGGGGCTTCCCTCAGTTCCTGACTGACCTTGCAGAACTCCCCTCTGCCACTGCGGGGCAGGTACGCTTCCATCAGGGCTTTCATGTCCCCCCTGCTTTCCCATCCAGAGGGGTTCCGGGGACTTTGCGATATTTTGTGGATGCCGTCGGGTACTGGGCGAGGTTGGATGCCTTCCCTCTGCCTGGCAGGAGCTCTCTGGGTTCTACAGACTCCCACTAGTCACTCCCTTGAGGACTATCATTGCGGTAGCTCCACCTGTCCCCTCTCACCTGGGCAGGAGCTCTCCCTCCCTGGCTGCTTTCCTGCTCTCTTCCTCTTCTGGACTTCCATCCCAGAGGGGGGGCTATGGTCCAGACCCCCCCTCACTCAGGTGGTAGCTCTCCAAGCCCGGCAGATTTCTGCCCCTCTCTCCCTTCCCGACTTCCAAGGGGAGGAACCCCTCTGGGCTTCCACTTCTACCCATCAGCAGGGCTCTTTTCCTGTGTTACATATCTCCTGGAGGCTGCCAAGATGTCCCGTGTCCCCATGCCCTTGGAGCCTATCAGGGGCCCTACCTCTGATCCTAGCTGGCTCTGCAGAACTCCCCTCATCCACGGAGGGGCAGACCCACTCTCTTCGGGACTTCTACATCCCCCTCCTTTCTGGTCCAGAGCACCATGGTCCCCATCGCCCACATATCCCCTGCAGGCTGCCAAACCATGCCCTCTCCTTGTGCTCTTGGAGCCTCTCAGGGGGACCTCCCTCAGATCACAGCTGCCCTCGTAGAACTCCCCTCGGCCGCCAAGGGGCAGGTACAGTCTCATCAGGACTTTTGAGCACACTTCTTTCCCGTCCAGAGCCATTCTGGGGATGTTGCGACATTTCAGGGATGCTGTCAAGTACTAGATGAGGTTGGACACCTTCCCTCTGCTCTCCTGGCCTGCAGCCATCTGCCAAACACTCCCTTAAGGACTTCCATTGTGGGGGCTCCCCCTGACCTGGATCACCTGCGCAGGAGCACTCCAAACCCCATGGTCCTCAGCCAGCCATTCCCTTGAGGACTTTCTTTGTTGGGGCTCTGCCTGACCCAGCTCACACAGACAGGAGCACACATGGCCCTGCAGACTTCTGCCAGATGCTTCCTGGAGGACTTCTGTCCCACGGGGTTGGCACGATCCAGACCCTGCCACCCAGGCAGGAGTGCTCCCTGCCCAGCTACTTTCTGCCTCTCTACCCTTCTGGACTTCCATCCCGGGGGAGGCCACAGTTCAGACCCCCTCACCCAGGTGGCAGCTCTCCCAGCCTTACTGTTTTCTGCCTCTCTCCCTTAAGGACTTCCATCAGGAGGGACCCCCTCATGGTCTCCACTTCTATACAAGTGGGAGAGCTCTTTTCCTGGGTGACATAATTCCTGGAGGCTGCCAAATCATAATGTGTCAACCCTGACCTCAGACCCTCTCAGGGGAGCTTCCCTCCAATCCTTCCCAGCCTCGTGGAACTCTGCTGGGCCACGAGGCCTCAGCTAGACCTTCATCCAGACTTCTGTGACACCGGTTCTCCCCTTTGCCCTCCACCTAGGGCTGTCAAACTTGCACAGGATATGGCCCCATGTCCCGGCATCTCAGCCCATTTCATCTCCCGCCTCCATCTCTCTCCTCAGTGGTGTCAGGCTCTGATGAACGTGCTTCGCTTTGAGCTTTCTGGCATGTGCCCCCATGCATCCTGAGTGGTGCCGTTCACAGGGAGGCATTCCTACAGTGCCAAGTGAAGGACCAGTGGATGACCTGGTTCCTGTGGATGGTCCCGGGTGTGAGACACTATGGCAGCTGTATCTTCGCATCCCTTAGGGCTCGGAGGATGAGATTGCAGATTTGGCTACCGGGGGCGACCCTCAGCCCACCCACACTATTGGATGACTCCTCCAGCTGGACCAGGGCATAAGACACCTCAGAGGCCATATCTCCACACCTCTGTCACCTGGGAGGATGGGATCGCAGACTGGGCATCCGGGGTGGCTCTCGGTACACTCGAGCTGTTGGCTGACTCCCCCAGCTAGACCTGGGTGTGAGATGCCATGGCAGCCATATCTCCACACTGCTGGGGGCTGGGAGGATGGGGTCAAAGACCTGGCTCCTGGGTGTGGCCCTTGATATGCCTGCACTGTCAGCCGACTCCCCTGGCTGGACTCAGGTGCAAGATGCCACATGGCCATATCTCTGCACCCTTGTGATCTGGGAGGATGGGATCAAAGACCTGGCTCCCAGGGGTGGCCCTTAGCATGACCGTGCTATCATCTGACTCCCCCAGCTCAACCCGTGTGTGAGACGCCATGTCGGCCATATCTCCACACCCTTGGGGGCTGGGAGGACGCAATCACAAACCTCGCTTCTGGAGGTGACCTTTGGCATGCCCATGCTGTTGGCCAACTTCCCTGGCTGGACCCAGGTGTGAGACACCATGGCAGCCATATCTCTACACCCCTGGGGGCTGGGAGGATGGGATCTCAGAAATGGCTGCCGGGGCAGCCCTCGGCATGCCCACATTGTCAGCCAACTCTATCGGCTGCTGCCCCAACTCACCTGAGGGGACCCTACTGTATCCATGTCCACTGCAGGCTGCCAAACTGTGCCATGTCACACCTGCCCTCAGATCCTCTCCGGGGAGCTTTGGTCTGATCTCAGACAGCCTTGTGGAACTTCCCTTGGCCTCCGATGGGCAGGGCCACTCTCATCGGAACTTCCACATCCCCTCCTTTCTGGTCCAGAGCTCCATGGTCTCCATCTCCCGCATATCCCCTAAAGGCTGCCAAATCGTGCCTTGTCCCCGTGCCCTTAGACCCTCTCAGGCAGACTTCCCTCCAATTGCAGCCAGCCTCGTGGAACTCCCCTCAGATGCTGAGGAGCAGGTTCACCCTCATTAAGATATCTGTGTGCCCCTGCTCTCCCATCCAGAGCACTTCCGGGGACTTTGCGATTTTTCTGGGATGTAGTCGTTTACTGGACGAGGTCGGACCCCTTCCCCCTACCTGGCAGGAACTCTCCAGGCCCCACAGATGTTCACTGCTTGCTCCCTTAAGGATGTCCATTGTGGATACCTTTGCCTGACCCTGTTTACCCAGGGAGGAGCTCTTTGGGCCCCTCCGCCCTCCGCCTGTCGCTCCCTTGAGGACTTCCATCATGCGGGGGCTCCACCTGACCCCGCTCACCCAGGCTGGAGCCCTCCTGGCCCTGTGGCCTTCCACCAGATGCTCCCTTGAGGACTTCCATCCCACTGGGGGGCATGATCCAGACCCTCTCACACAGACAGGAGCGCTACCTGCCCGGTGGCTTTACGCCTCTCTCCCCCTTCTGGACTTCCATCCCGGAGGAGGCCATGGTCCAGACCTCCTCACCCAGGTGGCAGCTCTCCTAGCCCTGCCATTTTCCACCTCTCTTTCCCTTAAGCACTTTCATCGGGAGGGACCCCCTCATGGCTTCCACTTCTACACAGGCGGGAGAGCTCTTTTCCCAGGTTACATAACTCCTTGAGGCTGCCAAATTGCAATGTGTCAATCGTGCCCTTGGAGCCTCTCAGGGGAGCTTCCCACCGATCCTTCCCAGCCTCGTGGAACTCTGCTGGGCCACAAGGCCTCAGCCAGACCCTCATCAAGACTTCCATGTTCCCCTGCTCTCCTGTCCAGAGCACCTCCAGGGACTTTGTGATATTTTGGGGATGCTGTCTTAAGGACTTCCATTGGGAGGGTCCCCCTTATGGGTTTCAGTTCTACTCATGTAAGAGAGATCTTTTCTTGGGTTACATACCGTATTTCTTCATAAATAAGACCTAACCAGAGAATAAGGCCTAGCATGGTTTTCCGGGGTATTCATCATATAAGCCCTACCCCAAAAATAAGCCCCAGTTAAGATAATCAACAACACATGGTGGATGTGTTGAATTATAAAGTAATATTACTGACACCTGTTGACTGAGGCTATCATACTTTGCTCTCCATTTTCAGACCATTCAGACACCCAACTTCTTCTCTTTGCAAAAAGTCGTAAGATTCTTTCCCTGGGAGTCCTCCACAATTCTTACTGTAAACCTAATCATCACTCACACTTGACGGTTGAGATAATTGGTCCATAAACACTGGCAGGTGTACTTTGATTGGTCACGGTATAGACAATAGATGTAAAGTGCGTGCACTTAATAACGAATGGCTGTGGTTGTGTCTTCTTAACCATCGCCATTTTGTGTTTCCACTCTGGTCTCATAAGTCTTCAATTAAGCCCCCAGACAAGATGAGTGCAAAAAGAGAGAGCTGTTCTGTTGAGTACAAGAAAGGAATCATGGAGGGCACCCGTGGAAAGAATCTGACAGCTTTCTGCAAAGGGAATAAGTTAGATCTCCGAATGGTCCAAAAATGGTGTGCAGCGTATGATAACCTCAGTCAATAGGCCGACGTGGGAAATGCTAAGAAGTGCAAGTGTGGATCAGGTCAGCAACCATTATTTCCTGAGCTGGAAGACATCATCTGTGAATGGATTGCTAACAGGAGAGCAAAGGCTTTGGTTGTGTGCAGGGCTGATATTCAAGCATTTGCCCTTGCAATGGCACCACTGTTAGAAATATCCCCATAAGAATTCATACATCACAACATTGGCTGGATGGCTTCCTTCAGTGATATGACCTGTCTCTAAGATGATCAACAACACTGTTCAAGCTGGAAGATACTTAAGTTATTAAATGTGCACTTGCGTTCAAGTCCTTTGTTGATGGCATCGACTTTTCTAAATACCAACTCTTCAACATGATTGCTATGGATGAAACTGCAGTGTTTATGGGCCAAGGATCTCCAACAACAACTGACCAAAGGGGTGCCTCAACAATCTGTATTCCCACCACTGGTTACGAGAGTGCACGTGTTACCTGTATTTTGACAATTCGTCTAGATGGAAAGAAAACCCCACCTCTAATCATTAGTAAGGGCAAGAAAGATAAGATTGAATGTGTTTCAGGCATTTACATTCTTGAAACTGAAAAAGCCTGGTGCACACAAGCAGTTATAAAGAAGTGGGTCGATGTAATGCTGCCACTTGTTTTGTGAGGTGGCGAAAGAGGTCTGCTAGTTTGGGATTCAGCCAGCACTCACCGTTCTAATGACATGAAGAAATTCCTTGCACGGAGAAGAATAGATCAAATGATTCCCGCAGGAATGACTGCCTATCTCCAGACACTTGATATTGCAATAAAAAAGCCATTTAAGGACCATTTGCACATGGAACTCAATCACTACATTGAAAATATAATGGAGAGAAACCAGCATGGAAACTTTGTGAAGCCTAGCCTTCAAGAGGTCATGACTTGGGTGAAAAATTCATGGGATAAAATCACTGACAGCTGTGTTGCCAATGCACTACAAGCAGGTGACTTGGACAAGCAGTGCTCATTTAAGGAGAGCTCTATTGCTAGGCATGACAGATTGGGGCCAGTGGTTCTACAGGAAATGGAGTCACAAGAAATTCAGGCCAGAATTCGGGGGTTGGAGACTTATGACAATGTTCCAGAAGAAGATGACATGACTGTATTTGAATAACTTTTCTGTTATCAGGGCAACAGAATGGATTGCTTCTGCTTTCAGTTTTATTACCTTCCTCCAATACACATGTATAGAGATTTTTCTGCACTTTATTTTAAGCATGAAATATTGCACTGTGAAAGCCAAGGTGTAGATATTCTGAAGATGAAATGTTTGTTGCACTGTTTATGTAGAATTCTCACACAACTGTTAACACGTTACTTAGAACTGTTGCCCAATAACAGAAAAGTACCAAATAAATGTCAATTTTTGTACATGAATAAATGTCGATTTTTGTACATGAATAAATGTTGAGTTGTGTACATGAATAAATGTCACTTTTTGTACATGAATAAATGAATAAATGTATATTATTGAACATGGAGGGGTAAATAAGGCATCCCCTGATAATATGCCTTAATGCATATTTTTGTGGTGGGAAAGAGTATAAGACCCAGTCTTATCAGGAAAATTGGAATTCATCAGGATTTTATTAATAGGTTCATTGGATCACATGTAATTACTAGGCATGTGTTCGAGGAGACATTGGAGGATCCTGGCCTTTCTTTCCACAACTGTTCCAGAGCATTATCTGATTATGTGACTTTTCCAGAGTTGCACAGCAGGCAAAAAGAGCCTAATTTACTCATAATCTGTAGTACAGGAAGCAGATTATTAACAGCTCATAGCTTAATCTATTGCTCTAACTGCCAGACCACTGTGTAACATTTTTATATCCAGAATGGACACCATTACAGTTGCAGGAAATATTTTTTCCACTGGTCTCATGTTGATTTCCAGCATTTTATGTCTGTTTTCCTAATACTGCGCTAATATTGGAATTGTTATGAACTGAAGTACATTTCTAAAGCACAGAAGTATCATTTTCTGCCTCCTTTGACATTGTCAAAATGTTCCTCTCTACTCATCTAGTTTTAGGACTTCACGTAGTGGAAACAAAATGCCTGAGTAATTGACCACCATCAAGTGTGAGAGAAAAATACTGCTAAATTACCTTTGACTCATTTTTCCCAAGCCTTCTCTGATCCATTTGCCATCCCAAGGTACAGATTTGTTTTAGTCTAATATATCAGTGAAAGACAGATAATTTTATTGCATCACACAGGTTCCTTATAACCCACTGAGAAGTAAACAATTTGCAGTGAAAAAAGTCATTACAGCTGATTGAAAATCAGCTGATCACAGAAAACGGCTTTTTTAATTTCAAGATCATGACACAGTGAGGACTGGGGAATTTACCCTTTCCACACTATATTATAATTGTGTAGTTGGTATTATATCATTAGCAGGGGTATATGGGTGGAGATTTTGCAGATGTAGATTTTATTTTTCTTATAATCTTTGTGATTTAACGTACTCTCCAGGATTCAATAAACGCCGTGTACGGTTCACCCAGAGCCTCCACAGAGTTTACATGCGATGGTGAGAAGTAGCACGCAATGCATATTAATGATGCATGGCACACCTAAGCTAAGTTTTGTGTCTAGCAACAGTGTTTCTGGCCCGGAGACTGTGTAAGTGAATGCCGATACAATTCCGTTTAAAGCAGAGCACCTATGGTCTGTGGATTTCTGCGAAATGCCGCAATGACCACCAGGACTTCACAGATAGTGTGAAACTGTTAGTGCAACATATCTCCACAAAGGCCAACATAATGCGGGGACATTTAACCAGAAATAGGGACATATTTTCTATGGATGTTGCATGGAAATGTGGTAGAATGAAACTCAAAAATACCTGACATCCTCTTTGAGAATGATATGTGGACAAAGGAGTACATTATGCAGAGACAAAGGCCCGAAAATATTGCACTTAAAAATTTGGAAAGTTGAAAGAATAATAGATTGTACATTAGCATGAACTTTCTAAAGAACATGAAGATTGAAACTCAAATATCAGTCATCAGTTTTTTGACTTCACTCTGCAATGTGCCAATTATTTGCTAGAAAACAAAAATGTTATGAGGAAAAGATCACAAATATGAGACAAAAACTGACAATCTGTAGAAATCAGTACAGTTGAGAGGTATGCACTCAAACGTATGTAATATTGAGTCACATCAGTCCAAAGATCATCCCAGTGATATGGCAAAAAGTCACAAATTTGATAACGAAAACATCTGGACATCCTGGGAATATCTGGATAGTTGATAAGTGTGAATGTGAGGCATATGGTCCAAACATAGTATAGGACTATGTGCCTACAGTGTAGATTATTATGATATCCCATTCCTGGCATTCTGTACTGGAGCTGTGTTAATGATCTATAACAGGATATGGACTGCCATGTAAAAGTATCACTCAGGGGAAGTGTGTGCATTGAATAGGGACACACAGATGAATTGCAGGAATGAACACAGGGAAAGAGGACAGGTGAAACTCCATCATGTACAGAAGAGGAGGGTATGTCAATGGAAGATGGTGGTAGCAACAACACCAAGCACATATCTATATGGTATAGTACAGACTGTACAGTGAAAATGTGTCTGTGACTGTCACACATGGTGACATAACAATGGGGAGGATGTCTGTATGAGATAAACATCCTTACATGAATAATGCAGAGGGCATCTATCAGGGATCTGACATACAATTGGGGTAGGGTGTGTATTGTGAAGCTATGCAAATTGATATGCCTGAATATGAGTGTATTCTCAGCAATAGTCTCCAGTAAGGTGGCTACAGGTAAAGGATAATGAAAACATTACAATAAACAACCGCAATCATTGACATTATCAGAATAATACCACCACTAATCTCATGCCTCTGAGATAACATAAGTGATGTGGAGTGATAAGAGATAACCCTGCACACACACATTTGAAAAACTATTATAATACATCCACACACAATGAGGGTAACCATGCACACTGTTCTGGCACTGTAATATCTGCAAGAGGTGTTAGGAGGGACACTGCTTTACCTGTACTGACAGTATGGCAATACAGGCTAGTTGTCTTGTTTATAGGTTCATAGGTAGGTACTAGGCTATCTGTCCGAAAGCATTTATAAGCCTAGCCGGAATTGTGTTGACATTCGCCACCCCCTTAGATTAGTTCCCTGTGCCTCTGTCCAGCAGAGCCATTGAAGTGATCCCTGAGGTAAAATTTCTATTTCCCATCCACTCGTCAAGGTTTCTCTTGAAGAGTGTTAGCAAGGAGCTCTGCCTAATGTAGATTGGAATCTTGTTCCAGAGCATGGAAAGTCTCTGGGACAGAAATCTATCCCTCCTGCACATCCTATTTATTGTTGTGGTGAGGTTTAGATCCCTAGAGTATGTGGCTTGAGGGGATATGGTTTTCTTTAGGTGGAGCATGTCCATCAGTTCTGGGTTGGACATGGCCTTGTATGTCAGGCATAGATCACCTCTGAGTAGGTGGTATGCAACCGAGTACAGCTGGAGTTTCTTCAGTTGAGTTGCATAGGGCATCTGTTTGAGGCCAGTGATCCTCATGGTGAGGTACTTCTATGTTTTTTCCAGCTGTTGCAGGTGTCTTGTAAGGTACATCCCAAATGGGGCGTTGTACTCTACGATGGGTCTGATGAGTGATGCGTAGAGGGGCACAATGACCTCTTTTGATCTGGATGCAAACCCTTTTGTGATTAGGTGTGCCACTCTATGGGCACATAGCCTGTGGAGAGGTTGAGTTTGAACAGTGTGTCTAGGTGAGGGGTTAGTTCATCTTTGAGCTCATGTAGGACACAGCCTGGGACACCGTCCAGTCCCATTGATGCTGTGTTTTTGGCTTTGGAGAGGGCTGTTTTAACCTGAATGTCTGTGATTTCAGGGGCACTACCTTTTTCTGGTATGGTTATGGGCCCTTTTGGGGGTGAGAGGGGGGTGAAGTTTGCACTGAACCTGTCTGCCAGGATGTTGGCGATATCAGTTGGTTCATTGTATTTTTGTGGCATTCTGCACTAACTCCGAACAGATCTGAGAATTGCCACTTAGATTCTTGACATAGCTAAAGAATGCCTTGTGGTTATCTTTGGAGTCCTTGGCAATTTTTCTTTCGAAGCTAGCCTTGGATGATTTTATGAGGGATTGGAGTTTCTTGCTGATACTGATCAATGATTTCTTACCTTCTTGGGATTTTACTCTTTTCTGTACTAGTTTCCTCCTTCTATTGTATAGCTTGTTTATGGCAGGGGTCCACCAGACTGGTTTCCTTTTCTTGGAGGAGTGAGTCTTGGTTTTGCTTGGGATAGCATGATCCATGCATTCTTGTAGGTGTCTGTAGAGTGCATTAGTAAAGGATTTTGCAGCTTGGGCAGCGTTATCCTTTAGCATGGGGGCTTTGAAACTTTCCACCTCGGTCTTAAGTAACATGAAGTTTGCTTTTGAAATGTTTTTCACAGTGGTTTCTTTGAGGAGGAATGTGGATATCCAGAGTGATTAGTTTATGGTCAGATCTAACCAGCGAGGGGTTGACCTCCAGTGTGGAACACCAGTCGCCCATGTTGGTGATGACCAGGTCCAATATATTTTCACCTCTGGTGGGGGTGTTGACCAGTTGATCTAGGACATTTGAGTTTATAAATTCTAGGAAATATTAGGCAAGGGAGTTAGTACTTGAGTAGTTGTCCCAGTTAATGTTTGGGTAATTGAAATCACCCAATATCAGGGTGTTTGGTAAGACCTTTATGTTTCCCAGTTTTTCCAGAAATGCATAATGGGGGTCCTGGGACATGGTGGGTGATCTGTAGAAAGCTACAATTTGAATTGCAGTTTTGCCTGTTGTTAGTTGCACATGGATGATCTCTGAAGCATGTGGGTATCCTTAATGAATATGGATACGTCCCCAACGTTTGTATTTCGGTCTGGGTTTTGTGGCCGGAATGTATGGTATGAGCTGTATCCTGGTAGTGCTGGGGGGCTCTATGGAGCATTAGACCAGATTTCTGTTACTGCAGATATATTGATTTTCTCCATACTGTGGAGTGCCTCGAGTGCGTGCATTTTGAGGTTTAGACTTCTGGCATTGAGCAGCATTACCCTCAGTTTTTTCTTACTTGTGCTATTTATGACGGTGGGTTGGTCTTTTGAGCCTTGCCTAAAAAAAGCACAATGGGGGTGGCAAGAGCCTTGGCCAGTATTCGAATGCCTAAGAGTGAAAGTTGCAAGCCATCTCTAGCGAAGCAGCGTGGCTTGTAGAGCATGTCATCCCAGGCTGACATACACTTGATCCCCTTTGAATGACATCAGAAGCTTAGCCAAATGTTGAAATTGATAATTTTTTCTTTATACCGTGGTATCATTCTTGGTGAGGGCAGGATGCTACTCAAGGTCACGGTCATACCGGCCTCTGCTATGTGATCAGAGAGCTCTTCTATGTCTCTTTTCATGTAGTCCAGGGAGGTACACCTCAGGTCATTAACACCAACATGGACAATGACAGAGTCATATTTGTGTTTGTTCTGGAGTGACCTGAGTGCTTGTGTTATGTGGCGGATCCTGGCACTCGACAGGCAGCTAACAGTAACCTTCTCCTTGTTCAGCCTAGTGAGTGGGAAGTCAGTGTGCCTGACTATAGAGTTACCTATTACTAGTGTGTTGGGTATGTTATTTTGCCTTAGGGGATGTGATTGCATGGCACACTGGTTTTGTGAAGTATGTGTTTCATGTTTTTTGTTGGGGGGTGGAGGTTGCTTGGGTGTCTGCTTTGGAGGTCTCTGTTGCTTTTGCAGATTTTTATTTAGAGCCTCCAAGTATGTTTTCATGTATTTATGTGTGTTTTTTGCCGGTGCTGGTTTCATAGGACTATGTGAGACTGGTGATGTGATGCAAGTAGCTCCCTTCTCCTCTTGACTGTCTGGTCCAGTCTTGGATTGAGAGAGCTTAGCCTCCAGTTTGGCTGCATAACTGCATCTCTCACTTGTATTAGTGTTTGGTGGTAGGAGTAGAGGGTTGTCTGTGTACATGAGGCAGTTGTAACATTGCCTCAAAATGCCCAGATTCACCAGTTGGACTGGAGAGTACACCTGAAACTGTCCTTTGGACATGCCTGGATAGGTACAGTGAACTGTTTTACTGATTGTCTGGTAAGGTCGAATAGACAGCCTTGTCAATCTCTACAGTATAGGGGGGGGGTCTAGTGCTAAGGTTTATTAATGTTTGCTATGAGTTTTGAGCAAGTGCCGGGCTGAGAAGTGAATGGTTTGAGTGCTTAAATTGAAAGTTTGTCTAGTTCCAAGGGAAAAATTGAAGAGTAGACTTTGTGGAGCTGGGGATAGTTATACCCTAGCTAAACAGCGCTGCCCGGCTCTCAAAACCACGCAAATGTGGGTTTTATAGCAGGGAAATGAAAGATATAGAAATTTGCCCAAAATGTTCAATAAACTACTAATTTCTGGGTATAAATCACTTCTCCAGGGACAGATAGGCTGCTCAAAGCTCCCCTCTCTCACAGGTGAACAAAGAAACTTCCTTCTATCCAAGTAAGGTATGGGCAAACAGAAACTTGTAACACAACCCTGAATTCAGCACTTACCTGAAAAGTGGACTATACTAGCTAAGAAAGGTGGGAAAGCAAGTACTTTTTTTTGTTGTTTTTTTTTTTTTTTTTCAGAAAATAAGGCAGATACAAAAAAAAATACTTTAAATGCACAGAAATGGCTATCACACTTGAATGTGTAGCCTACAATGGTTAAACAGGTAATTTAAACACAAAAATGACTGTTAAAGTGCAGGCAGTAAAATAAGTACAATATGTAGCTGAAACAAGCTTTTTAAATCAGAGAAACTCTAAATAATCTGTGTTTTAGGTGGAATTAGCTAAAGGCAGCAAGAAAATGCAGAAAAATGATACTTAATCACTCCAAAGTCTCATTTTTGTCTTGCTTGCTGAGCTGTATACAAGTGCAAAAACCTCAAAAAAAAACACGTGTGTGTGTGTGTGTGTGTGTGTGTGTGTGTGTGTGTGTGTGTGTGTGTCTGTCTGTGTGTGTGTGTGTGTGTGTGTGTGTGTGTGTGTGTGTGTGTGTGTGTGTGTGTGTGTGTGGGTCACCTTCATTTGACCTAAACTTCATTTGCCCAACAGAAATTTCAGGCAGCCCATTTGCCTGAAAGTTCATTTGCCCGACAATTGGAAAAAGGCAAGTAAAAGGTTTTTCTCCTTTCCCCCACTGTAGTGCAATCCTGGAGCTAGAATATATAGTTGGGGGGGTGAAGCCCCCCATCTAATTTGGTTTTATAGTGTATAGTTTGGTTTGGTATTGTTCACTAAAACTAACGTTGGTGGGGGGGGGGCTTCACCCCCCACACCCCCCTAACTATATATTCTAGTTCCAACATCGCACTACAATGGGGAAAAAGAGAAAAACCTTATACTTGCCTTTTTCCTATTGTCGGGCAATTGAACTGTCGAGCAAATGAACTGTCAAGCAAATGAACTTTCAGGCAAATGGGCTGCTTGAAATTTCTGTCAGGCAAATGAATGCCGACAACAAGATAACCGACACGAAAACACTGAAAAAAAAAAAGTTCAAAAACACGAAACTTCACATGCTTGACAAACTAAAATCCCGACAAACAACAAAACAAATACATTTCCCAAAAAACACACACACAACACAAGCACACCAAAAACCTTACAAACCTACACTAAACCTTACAAACACAACTATCTATGCACTAACCTTAACCCAAACTCTAACCCTAAGGTCCGTCACTATCGCACACTAACCTTAGCAGCACCCTAACCCTAACTCACTTAACCCTCCTCTAAACCTAAACTACATCACTATCGCACACTTACCTTAACCACACCCTGACCCTAACGTCTGTCCCTATTGCACACTTACCTTAAGATGTCGGTGTTCTCAGCGTCAGGATTCTCAGCTGTCGGTCTTCTCCTTTGTTGATCTTCCGGTGTCGGTGTTATCATTGTCGGCGTTCTGCGTTGTCGGCGTTTTCAGGTAGACCTCTCTCTCTCTCTCTCTCTATCTATATATATATATATATATATATATATATATATATATATATATATATATATATGGCACAATCCACACTGTCAAAAATTGTACATGTCATTAATGTTGACAAACACCTATGCATGTAGTGTGCATAAGCAGAACAAGTAGCACACATGCATCTGGTGTAACAACTTGATTGGCTTTGTGTCAATTCCTTTCACCTGATCAAGTTCCACAAGATGATACTGTTCTCGTCATACATGCCTTCGATAATCACTTTGAGGATCTCTATCAGATATAACAGACAATGTAGCATTAGCAACTCACACAGGTCTGTTGCAGACACCTGGAATATTACTATTGTACATGTAGAAGAGGTCCATGATGAGATCTTGGTCTACCTCCCAGTCGAGGACAGTCAGGATGTCTCTATACATGCATACATCAGGTGCTCTTCTCCCAGCTCAGGTGGATGCATGTTGATGTACACCCTTGTATGGGAACATAGGCTTGTGGAGGGTGTTTTGAACTGTGTATTCAACCATATCAGGAAGGTGTATGCGGTGAGTCATGCCATAGGTGATCTGTGATGTTGTCACAGCCTATTGATTCTGTGTGATACCCTGGATGAAGGTAAGATAGTGCATACTCCCTATCTTGATCTGACCAAGGGTTTTGACAGTCTCCCACACAGGTATCACTGAGAAAACCTCCAAGTTGGGATTAACCCTTATGTCAGTTGATGGGGTAAGCAATTGGTTCACTGACAGAACACACCATGTGAAAGTTGCTGAATCAACCTGTACCAGTAGACCTGTCACCATGGCAAACCCCAGGGATCTGTGCTAGTCATGCCATCATATTGAGATCTTACAATTTTGTGACAGCACTATAGTCAAACCTCATCATAACACTAAGAGAATGTAATGCTCTTTTTTTCATGTACCTCACCAGACACATGTAGCAGCTGGAGAGACCAAAGGGTATTCTCAGCAAGATAACACAGGGCATATAAATCATATCATGATGTATATGTATTGATCAAATCCATGTCACTGTAATCTTTATCGTATAAGGTGAGGTGACTTATGTCTCGCCTCCAGGCCAGTCTCTGTCCCTGCTCTGTTGGGAGTACTGCATATCCAAAAAATTGATATAGCTGATGACATCAGCAGTGTCTGTAGAGAAGAATATAACAGTGTCCCACATGCTAGTGTAAAATGCTCTCTGCAAGGTCAAGCAGCAGCTCACATACACACAATTGACAGAACATAGTATTTCATGCAAGCTCCACAGCTGAAGGCCAACTTGGAGTGTCTCAGACAACACTTTATAGCTGATGACATCAGCAGCATCTGTTGAGGAAAATATAACAATGTCCCACATGCTGGTGTAAAATGTTCTCTACAGTGTTAACCAATAGCTCACACAAACACACATACAAAGTTGACTACAGTGAGACTAGAACCCCTACCTAAGTACAAGACTGCAAGACACAGTACTTTATGCGAGTGCCATGGCATAAGTCTGACTTTTATAAGACTGCAGATAAGCTTATAGTAGATGACATCAGCATGCCACATGTGGGACAAGATGTTGGTTGAGCTGCATGAAATGGATGTGTAGGCATCTGCAAGAATCAAAATACTGTCAGTCCTTCGTATTGGAGCAGTAGCTGTGGAATACACACTTCTGCTCTTCTGTGTAGAGACAGACACACCCAGTTGACTACAGTGAGAACACGACCACTACCTATATAAGTATACAGGCTGCAGAACTCACTACTTTATGTAAATGTCACTGTACAAGTCTGACTTTTATATGGCTGCAGGTCAACTCATAGTGGATGGCATCATTAGTGCATGTTGAAGAGAAGATGTTGGGAGGCCAGCATGAAATGGATGTGTAGGCATGTGCAAGCATCAAAATGCTGTTAATTCATGGGATTGGAATGGTAACTGTAGGATACACACATCTGCTCTTCTGGCTAGACACAGACACACCCAGCTGACTGCAGTGAGAGCAAAACCCTTACCTAAGTACACAGACTACAAAACATTATGCAAGTGCCACTGCACAAGTCTGACTTTATAAGACTGTAGGTGAACTTATAGTAGATGACATCAGCAGTCCATGTGGGAGACAAAATTGTGGGAGAACTGTATAGGCTCATAGCTTCATATGTACATAGGAGGCTACTAGCCTAATGGCCCTACAGTGTTTAGAAGCCTAGCTTTGTAAAAACACAACTACCCTTATTGAGCATAGCTGGATGGTCATTGTTAGCAGAGAGATTTTGTGAGCAGCACTAACTGGCCCTGTCCATGAGGAACATAGGTGCCACCCCAGATGCGACTTTATAATCACCCAACCAGTAGTTAAGGTTGTGCTTGAACAGAATCATTGAGGAGCACTGATTCACATGCAGTGGGAGCCTATTACAGAGGGATGTGAGTCATTGGGGGATATACCTGTCTCCCTAGCATGTTCTGTTTATGTCACAGGCTAGGTTGAGAACCCCGGCCCAAGTTATTTTTGTCCCATTTGATTTGCAGATGTGCAGCATTTCCAGTAGGGAAGGGCCTGAAACTGTTCTGTAGGGAAGGCATAGGTCAACTCTCCTCAGCCTACTGACAGGTATTTCAGTCTTTCCATGTATGTCATGTTTGGGGGCTCTGAAGTCTCCCAGGCACAACCCTGTGTTTTCCCCAATTGCTGCAGGAGTCTGCTGAGGTACAGACAGAACAGAGCATTGTACTCAAGTAGTGGCCTGATAAGGGTAGAGTACAGCAGAGGTATAACTACCCTGATCTTGGATGTGATGTCCATATGTATGATGTGAGCAATGCAGAGTGTGTGTCACCACTATGAACACATAGTGATAAAAGTGTAGATTGCTATCAACATGTGCTCCCAAGTCTCACAAACTGTGTTTGAGCTTACATGGGTGCTATGTATATCATAATTAGCAGGGGTACTTCATTGCCAAAGGGGACAATGAGCCATTGTACCCTTTAAGGTTCAGTCTGTGAGTTTTTCACCAATCATTTGTGTGTGGCAGCCCTTCCATAATATGTTACCATCACTGGGGGACTCTATATTAGTGCATCCAGTTACCAATCATCGGCAAACATGGTAAACCACAGGCTGCCTACCATTGCTTGCACTTCAGGGAAGCAGTTTGCAAAATAGTTGAGGCCCCAGGACAGATCCTTGTGGTATTATAATGGTAAATGGCTACTGGTGGATGTGCATTCCCCAACTTTGAAACTGTGTGTAATGTCAGTGAGCTAGTTGTCTTTCCTGTACTATTGTATTGCTTAATTCCCACATGGGAGATCTTCACTATGACACATGAATGGGGGAGAGCATCAAAGGCCCTGGATAAGTCAAGATAGGTGGTATGTCCTGTTATCCCTCATGTGGGTCTGTGGGTAAGTATCCAAGAAGTCCACATAGTGCAAAAAGTAAGATCTACCCTTGACAAAAACAAAATGAGGAGGATCAAGTGTGTTGAAGATCACCTATGTCCCCGTGGATATGGTCCATGCTGATTCCTTCCCTAGTGTTGTAGATAATTCATTTTAGGCATATGGGTTAATAGTTGCAGTTCTGCATGTTACCAGATTGATGTGCATTGCACAGCACACAACATTTAATATTACATTTTGTAACATGGTTGATATATGTGTGAAAAAAGTACTGAGACACCGGGGTTGCCATGCTTGGCAGGGGTGATAACAGATGGATGTACTGGAAATATGTGTCATATTGTTAGATAGGGTTCTCAGTTTGTAATGTTTTCACATGTAATTTCATGTCATACACAGGGAATGGACAGTAAACAGCAGTAATACAACATAATATGTACATTTCCATAGTGTGGCAACCATTGGGTTTGAGCGACAGCTACCAAAGTACATATGCATGCATGATACACATGTTTGCACATAGATAAGCAGTGTGCAAACGTGAGCCCATTTCTAAAGTCTGACAGTACTGAGTCTATTAAATACACCTGCTGCCTAACTTACTCTGTGGCAGCATGTGTTAATGCATTGATACATTCCTTGTTGGGATCAGATGGTACTGGCTTCAAATTCAGGTGTATCTGATACTTTTAAATACATTTAAATACATTGCCATTGTATCTAATACTTTTAAATACATGTAAATACATTGCTACCATTCCCCATTGTTGCTTGTTGGTGCTTAATTCGCACCTTCACATAAAAATGGCTTAAAGAGGTGAAATGGGTAGATAAAATAGTGGTGAAAGGGGTAGCAAGCAGAGGGGAAGAACAAAGGAAAAGCAGGGCAGAAATGTGCAGGAGGGAGATAGAAAAGAACTATAGTTATCCATTTCTTTAACAGTATAAAGTGAACATATGAGGAAAATATTAATTTAATTTGGACTCTCACCTCCAGAGAGAGGGGTGGCCACAATACAATCATTTTGTGAAGCCAATTGGACCAAATCAAATGTGTCAAGAAGACACGTGTGAGAAATGGAGAGATATGTATGGTAAGATTTTCTATGTGCCCTAAACCTGACACCTTCCCCACAAATGGCTGCTATGTCTGCCACAGATCTAGAGCAACGGAGCAGATGCTTTCCCATCAATCCCAGTTATAGCATTTACTGGGAGTGCACACACTGTTTGAGATTGTTGTGCTGTGCTTACCAATGTGCAAACATGTTGCTCAGCAGTACACACTCCCAAGCATCACATTTGTCTGATGGTAAGTGGAGCACAACATAGGTTCATGGGTAGGTACTAGGCTATTGGTCCTAGGGCTTATATAAGCCTAGCCAAAAAGGTACTCTGGCTTTCTCCACCCAAGAAAATGATTTTCCTGTGCCCCTGTTGAGCAGAGCCACAGAAGTGATCCCCATAGTGAATTTTCTATTTCCCATCCAATCATCAAGATTTTTCTTGAAGAGTGCTAATGAGGAGCTCTGTTTGACATAGGTAGGTAGTCAGTTCCAGAGTATGGGAAGTCTCTGGGACAGGAACCTATCCCTCCAGCATGTTCTGTTTATTGTGGTGACAAGGTTTAGGTCTATACAGTGTGTAGCTCAGAGGGTCTGGGATTTCTTTAAGTGGAGCATGTCCAACAGCTGACATAGCTTTGTATGTTAGGCAGTGATCGCCCCTGAGTAGGCGATATGTGATGGAGTAAAGCTAGAGTTTTTTGAAAAGGTCTGCTTAGGGCATCTGTTTGAGGCCAGTAATGCTCTTTGTGAGGTATTTCTGTGGCCTTTCCAGTTGTTGTAGATGTCTTGTGAGGTACATACCAAAAGGGGCATTGTACTCTATAATAGCTCTAATGAGTGATGAGTAGAGGGGACCAATGACCTCTTTTTTTCTGGATGAGAAACCTTTTGTGATGAGGTGTGCCATGTAGAAGGATTTCCTGACCACTGTGGCGATGTGATTATCAAAGGAGAGACTACTGTCCACCTGTGTCCCAAGGTCTCTTATTGCACTTTCAGTGTTAAGTAGTCTACCACTTATGTGGTAGTTCATGGGTACAGAGTTTTTACCAAAGGGGATGACAATACACTTTTTGGCATTGAGATTCAGGCCATGGCTTTGACACCAGGCATCTGTCTCAGTGAAGCCCTTTTGTAGGATGTTCACATCATTAGGAGTTTTGATTATGGCTCCTAGTTTGCAGTCATCTGCAAACTTCGTTAGCCAAAGACCTTCTGTGTTAGCCTGTACTTCAGACAAGTAGATACCAAACAGGAGAGGACCCAGGACTGAACCCTGTGGTACTCCACTTGTCACTGGTCGAAAGTCAGATTTGGAGTCTTCTACTTTCACAGTGTGGGTTCTGTCCATGAGCCAGTTGGCAACCCATCATGTGACATAGGGATTTATACCTAGTTTAGTGAGTTTATCTATAATTCCAGAGTAGGGGATGATGTCAAAAGCCTTGGTGAGATCTAGATAGGCTGCGTGAACCACCTTACCCTCATCTATGGCTTTGGTGACCACTTCAAAAAAGTCTATCAGGTTTAGGAGACATGATCTGCCTTTTACAAACCCAAACTGGGTGGGCTCCAGAGTTTGGAGATTACCAATGTCTTTGTTTATGAGTTCCATGATGATATGTTCCATGGCCTTGTAGACCAGGCTCATCAGGCTAATGGGGTGGTAGTTCACGGGGTCCATCATGGCTACCCCTTTGTGGAGTGGGATAACTGTCATGGTGCTCCATTCAGTGGGCACAAAGCCTGAGGCAAGCAATGAGGCATTACCTAATTGCAGTTGCAATTTCAAGGTCACTGTATGCACAGGCAGTTGTGTATGTGTGTTAGGCAAATGTGAAGGCCGTACCAGGCCAGATAGCAGAAATATACTTACAGAAATATAGTAGACAGTATACCCACATACATGTGATAATAAATGTGATAATGCAGAGATATATGCATAAATCACTGACACAATACTAGTGTCTCAGCCCTCATGCATACAATTGATATCAACTCCACCATGTCAAGTGTAAGTAACTATAACGAGAATTGGAACAACAGTACAAGTGTTTAGAATATGCTGTAGTCGAGCCCCAGGGCCATGTGTATATCAGTCTTACACTTACATCTGTTGCCACCAGAATGTTGAGAAAGCATTTGTCTCTGTTGCAGTTCATTGCTGCAAACTGCAATGTCACAGCTGTAAAACAAATGTTGCACACCATGTACTATAACCCAGGACCATCTGTACTCCAACCCTACACATACAGCTGCTGCCAGAGGACCAGTTACATGACATTTCCTATTTTATTAATCATTTTTAAGGTCTCACTATTAACTGCCACACAATTCCACTTAGTGGGTTTTCTCTATGCCCAATAGTATTAATTAAATGCATCCAGTTTCTTTTTTTGGCTGTCTGGGTTCTGTCTGGTTCCTGGGGGTCCATTTGTCCAGTTTGCCCATCATGCAAATGAGATAAGCACAGCCAAACCCGGCATTCATTTCCTCTATTCCTGTGATTGCTCGTCAAGCTGCAATGTGCAAATACTGCCCCCCCCAAAAATGAGACAAACAAAGACAGAAAAGGAAAAAAGAAAAAAGGGACAAGTAGCTGAAATGAGGAAATCAATGTATGATGTACACACAAGAAAATAATGGTCCACATGAGATATGTCTACATATTTCTGGATTTGAACTCTCACTAACACAGGATGGGTGCCTTATCCCTCTTTGCCACACGAACAGCTTTGCCACAAAGAACTGAACTCATTCTATATACAACCAACTGGAACAGCATCTAGAGTGATAGCAAACCATACAACTGTTATTTGTACATGTATTATTCTGGTTCTACTTCACAATGTCAAAAGCTGACAATATCAAAGCTGATATTGTCGACACCACAACATCGAAAGTGCAGAACATCATGCAGGTAAACAGAAATCTCCGTAGGGGGAGATTTCCATTTACCTCAATGTAGTGCAGTCTCGGAGTTGCAATATTTAAGGAGGGGGAGCTTGCCCCTCTGCCTACGCTAGTTTAAACATTATTCAATGTTTTACTACATCAAACACTAGAGGTCGACCTTTAGTGATTCGATGTAGTAAGATTTCAATAGATGCATTATTCTTGGATGTACTGCCACATAGTGATCACATGACCTGTTATGCTTATTGCTTGCAAATATACAGCTCTGTCTTACATTTCTGTTTTTGTTGGTCATTCTTCTGTTATATGACCAGTAAAGTGAGACATGCAATGTGTAAGCCATTCTATATCATTTGCCTTAAAATGTGTGAGAATATTAAATGGAAATAATATCATATGCAGTTGGAAACAAATCAAGGGCAGGTTGGATGTTAAGAGACACAACCTCTGAATTGTGTGCTGCTTACTCACATTTCCAACCTTACATGTAAGACTTTGTAGATCTAACTTGACACACCCAGTGGAAGTAAGGCAGCCTGCAGTGCTGCTGTGTTTTCCTTCTCTGAACCAGTAATCATTCACAGTTGCAATCCATTAACAACAAACACTGAGGGAGTGCCTGCACTATGATTACATCTCCTACATGGATCCAAGTATTTGGGATTCAGTAATTCTAGTGAGTTCACACCTTATTTGCATCTTCACCATGTTAACAGCCCTAAATCTATACCATATTAAAAAGGCAACCATATAGCTAGTCAAACTGATGGTGAGAAGATTTGTTTATGTTGGGAAGACTGCACAAATGCAATTTCTTCAGGATCTATCTGTACAGAGGAGTACTGAACTTCAGAAGGTATGCTTCCTTTTTGTCAGCTATATACTGCATATGCTGGAATGTAGTTAAGAAAATTCTGAAGCAGAGGCTTTTACACTTTTATCTGTATGCATTAGTTAGAAGTGTACTGATGGCATTGGGCATGTTTCCCAAGCCATTTCAGGGTTATACACGATTATCAATACATAAAAATGGAATGCTGTGTAATAAATATGTACAGATGTTTCAGGGACAGTTCCTTTGATAGCACTTTTAGCAGTTCAAAGATGGTTTGTTAGCAAAATGTGTCATTTTTCTGTTCTTTTGGGGGGGGATGCAAAGGTGAGCTAATGTTATTGCACAAGCAAGGGTATACTGTTCTTTTGTGGTGGAGGAAACAATGGTGAGTTAATCTTATGACACAAACAAAGATATGTTGCTCTTGTTACTCTCATTTTTTGCATCCTGCTTGTTGTTCGTATTTCACATCTCTAGACTGTTTTATGTTTCTCCAGCGGGTAATACTGAGTGGTTACCTTTTCTTTTTTGTTCAGTAAACAGTTATTTTGTAGTTATATGATATTTATGTGTATTATCCATCTGTTGTCTTTTTTTAGGACACCTAGGAGTATGCTACCCAGGCATGTCAATCCTCAGAGACCCCCTTCACCAATGCTGAGAACCAGGTGATTGTGGATGCCTTTAGGCAACATGGTGCTTTTCTGCTGGAAAGGGGATGAGGTGATATGGCACATAGGCTGCAGATATGGCTCTAGATAATTAATAGCTGACGTGAATGCCGTGGGTGGCCACAGCAGGATATATGAGCAGGTGCACCATGGGGGGCACTGACATGATCCCATCTGCACAGAGGAGAGCAGCTGCAATGGGCCATGACAAGATGGTTACTGGAGAAAGGCCTGCTAGGGAACCACCACTAACACTCATTGAAGAATTCCTGGCAAATATCAGGGATCTGGACAGCTTTCAGGACAGTGCAGTACAGCATGTGCTGGATGTCAGAGCAACAGTTTCAGAGACAGCAAGCATGTCCCAGGAGGATCTTCCTGGACGGCTTTGGTATCTGAACAGTTGAATATTGTTATATATTAAAATAATTGAAATCAATAATTTACTTCTGTGTCACATCTCTTTTTGGGGGGGGGGTTAATATTGCTACAGTTATAAGCTTAGGTTGGAGTTGTCAGCCATGTTCTTCTTGAAAATACAGTTAATGGAGATATAAAAGGGTAAAAGCATTATCCCATGTGTTATTGTTAATTGTGATGATGTTGTGCTTACTTCCTGCTTAACTTCTCTCAGGACCATCAGGATTACAGAGAAGAATCCCTTCTGCAGATGGTAAGCCAAACATTTTTATGTCAGTTCTGCTGAGCAACTTAAAGAAATATTTTAGTGTGTGCTGTTGATGTCAAGTCTGTTGTGTGCATTGGTGTACTGTCTGCAATAGTGGTAACACTGTTACTTTGTTAGTATATATTGCAGTATAGTAGTGTAGGTATTAATTTATGAATGTGTTTGCTGCTTTTTATCACAGGTGATCATGACAGTGGGAGTGTGGACCCCCTGCCACCTGATGTCAATGTATCAGCAGACTCTGATGATGATGGTGGCCAAACTAAGGCACAGTTGTGAGGTGCAGAGGTTGAATTTGGCACTGAGGTTGACATACAGCCATCCCCTGCAATTCCATTGGACACAGTAGGGCTACAGCTACACATTCCAGTGAGATCCCAGGTATTGGACAGGTGGAGGGCAAGGCCATTGATCAGGGAAATGTTGGTACTGCAGCTTCAGTGCTTGTTTAGTCTGGCAGTAGCCAAAGTGTAGGTGATGTGCCATGCAGGAGGTTTGTTATGGGTATTCAGAGGAGGCCTGCTGTCCCTCCTCTGCCTGATACAGGTGTCTCTTCCTGTGCCACTTAATGTATGTTTAGGGCCATCATGGAGGTGCAGGCATGGTCCCATAGGTGTTCCAGCCAAATTCTCAGGGTTGTAGATATGGCACAGTCTGATATGCATGACTCCCTCCACTGTGTTGCCATTTCAATGGATTGGATGAATGCACATTGGAATGAGCGGTGTATGTGATGGAACATCTGCTGGGAGGGGAATGGCATCCACTTGGATGTAGGTCAGCCACATCATCTGCTGTCAGCCAACTTGGCCATGCCCGATCATGTTCTGATAGTGGCAGTACTTCCACTGCTCCATCAGTGAGTGTGCTGTTCACACCCTGATATGGCAGGCCATGGGGTCATGGTCCTGGGCATCCCTGTTAAGAGAGCTCATCCAGCAGACCAGCAGACATCAGTCACATTCAGGTAGCATCACTGCATCTGATCGTGGGTGTGGATGTCCCATTGCAACTCCTGGCAGAGCCAGTTCTCATGGTCATGGACAATAATGATGAACTGCCACCTGTGCTTTGTATGGCTTGCATCTGTCTGACATACCAAGCTGTAGAGCCATCATACTGCTTGGCTGTGTTCATACAGACACTCACACAACAATTTCACCTGGAGGACTCCCCCCACCACACACACACACACACACACACACACACACACACACACACACACACACACACACACACACACACACACACACACACACACACACACACACACACACACACACACACACACACACACACACACACACACACACACACACACACACACACACACACACAAAAACACCATGTGCAAATGATGATAACTGTGCCATATCCTTGTTTTCTATCTTTTGGATTCAGGCATACATAAGCTTTGTGTCTGATGCTCAGGGTGCATAGCTAATGTGCTTAGTATATCTCCATTTGTGGTGTTGAACAGTTTCAACATATATTGGCATTGGAAAGTTGGATAGTTGATAGCATCAAAATATTCCAGTTTTACAGTGAATGATCTTGTGAGGGTTGTGAATTCAGAAACTGCAATGTGTATCATTACTTTCTAACTTCTCTCTTTAATGATTTTCCAGTACAAACATATGGTGCTAGTCTGAAGGCATGTAGTGATCATCAGTACTTTTAAGAGGTATGACTGTGTGAATCTTTGATACCTGAGGCCTGCTACTTAGTAATGGAGACATAAGTCAAATATATCTCTGCTGTCACGTTTATGGTATTTTCTCTACAAATCTCCCACCTTTTACCTGCTTACTGGACCAAGTAATGAAATACAAGCATATGCCACACATTCATATTATTAAACAATATGCTTCAGGTTCAGGACTTACCTTGTAAATACATCAGTTGCCACAGTTTTATTTCAGGGCTGACTCTGTCTGATGCAAGCAGTACATAGCAAACACATGAGGAGGAAAAAGGTTGTGTGAGCTGCCTGACATCAATTTTACTACATGTATGTGAGTAAGAGGAAGGTTTTTGTCTCCTAGGTGGTGAGTGTGCTATGCATTGTCTCTTAGTCAGTGAGCATGCCTACATCTGCCTACACACACACAGCAGCTGGTGGTTCCCTCTCTGACTCCTCATCTGCCTGTGGCTGTGCTGACAGTGACTGGATGTGTGCCCCTTCCCCTTGCTGATCCTGCTGATGCTGTTTCCTCAGGATTACATTGTGTAGCATGGCACATACTGTGGATATTTCTGTACATGTACATGGATTGTACTGCAAGGCTCCCCCAGATGCATCTGGGCACCTGAACCATGACTTCAGCTGCCCAGACACATGTTCTACGATATTTTTGGTTTGAGTGTGTGCCTCATTATGGAGTTCTTCCATGGGTGTGTGTGTGTGCATTTCTGATGGGTGTCATCAGCCATGCTTCCAGTGAATAGCCTGCATCCCCCAGTAAATGACCCTGGGGGATATCTCACCTAACAAACATCTGGTACAGTTGGGTGGTGTGACAGATATGTGAGTTATGGTAACTGGATTGCTACTACACACATTAAAGATTATTCCCTTGGCACTGCACACAACTTGGCAGTTGATAGAGTGGTAGCCCTTTTTGTTTATGTAGAGCCTACCCTGTTCCCCAGGTGGTGCCTCCATTTCACTATGTATGCAATCTGTGGCACCCAGTACTTCAGGGTAATGTGCTACATGGTAGAATTTCTGCATATCTCTGGCCCTCTCCTGGGGACTATGGGGAAATTATACGTGGTCACTAGTATGTTGGAACATAGCATTCAATAATTGATAGTGGATCCTGGATGCTGATGCCTGTGACACCCCCAGCATGTTCTCTGTTGGTCTCTGAAAAGTACCTGTAACTAAGATTCTAAGGGCTACACATAATTTCGTCTCCACTGGGATGGGTTCCCATTGGTTGGCTCTGGCTCTGAGTTGAGGACAGCAAAGGTTGCAGAGTTCCTGTAGTGTGTCCCTCTTCACCTTGTTGCACACTACAATTTCCATGTCATGTAGGTTGTGAAAAGTTAAACGGGGCCCGAAAACTCTTCTCCTTCTTGGCCTAGGCCTATTGGCAGCAGCAGCAGCTGCATTGGCTTCAGCCTGTAGTACATACAAATGAATTAAGGCAGCAGCAGCCCCTAACACTCTGTCCTTGTAGACTCCTTTCTGTAGCCGTATTCCAAAGGTTTTGAAATTTGAAGAAAAAAAATAGCATGGAGTCTACACAGATGTTTTATAGCCTGTTGAATAGCTCCACCATGTTGGAATGGCTGATTAACATGCAGTTCAGCTGCTTATGCTGTAATTAGTATATCACTGTGTTTACCTTGTTAGCATGGGGGTTGCTCGCCTCTACACGGCACTTACTGAATCTAAATTTCACTGGTACTGTGTAGGGCTTTTTTGAATCCCGACTGTGTATTTGAACCTTTGTGATTCGAACAGTGAGTGAATAACAGGAGTTTATGTCATAGACTCATGTATAGATGTATATATTTATACACACGCACACACATATTTATACACACACACACACACACACACACACACACACACACACACACACACACACACACACACACACACACACACACACTCAAAGATATGTGTGTGTTTGTGCACATCTATGGTAAACAAAGCTAAAGTAATATGTAATTGACATAAAAATGTTGAAAAATGCAGAAATTACACTTATTATACTTTATCCTGCAATAGGCTTAAAACAGACAGGAGGTGCAATATTAACCTCAACATTTCAGTTCAAAGTATTTGTGCTTCTCATTTGTCATCTACAAGTATGCTTTTTTCAGTGCAGTGTGATTTACTTACCTGCCTTGGGAATGGCTTTGGTTGGAGAATCAATTTTCTTAGTGATTTACTTTCTGCTGTCAAATCCATGTCAGACAAATGATAAAAGGAGGTAAATTCGAGGTCTCACAATTCAGAAGTGACCACCTCTTTAAATTATATTTTACTTTCTTTGCCTTGACTGCATAAAATGCACTGCTGACATGGTTACTGAGAAGACTGGGAAAACATGCTGGGATACTGCTTTCATATACTGTCATCTTAGCATACTTTAGTTCTAATAATTAATCATTTTATTAAGACAAAGAGGGTAATTTAAGCTTAGCTATTTCAGCTGTTTTATAAATTGTTGGTATTACTTGTCTAACATTTGCAAGAGTATATACATATTTATTTTTTCATTTAAGCATTGTTTATTTCTGTGAAACATTAAACAGATGATGTCTCTGTTAAGTATCATATACATTAATGCTTCAGTGTTCTTCTTAACTGCCATCTGTTTAGGCAAAGAAATAACTAACAATGTTAATTTAAATGTTTTAACATATAATTATGGAATAGAATCTTTTATTGTATTTCATTAAGCAAAGATCTGGAGGATGACAAAAAATATCTGTTTGTAGAAACATATTATGTGTCAAATTCCAGAATGTGGAAAGCTGTGATTTCGTTATAGTGTTAAGGCCATTCCATTTCAATCCGCTTTAAATTGCAGCTTGCTATCAGGGGATTAGTAATTGCCTTTCTCATTAGTTTGCTACAGCTAATAACTGTACCTGTAAAAATAATAGCTAATCCTACTCTGTATTACAGTGTTGTTTCATACATACCAAAAGTGAAATAGTTTAATCTCAAGAAAGGATGTAAATCTTTTTTAGATTCAAACACATTCCACTGCAGTTTAGGAGTTACCTGTACTGACACTAAAATGTTTCTTTTGGCATGACATTTCAGATCTTGCTTGAGAGGCACACTATACGAAAGACTATTCTTTTAATGAGACCTGATATAGGCATGAATCTGTTTTACTTGCATTATCTACAATATGACTTTTCATATATCAGGCTTCATTTCACACACAAATCATTAATGTTTAACATAAAAAAAGGAAATATTATCATGGATGTTGCAGAATACTCCTTAAACTATAATGATTTTAGAATAATATGATTAGCTGTTTGCTAAATATTTATGGAAATATACCCCATGACAACAAATACTTGCATGTGCTTATTTTCTTCTCAGTCTAGGTATACAGAAAATGCCTTAAAGGACTAGAAGGAGGAGCATGTTCTTATTTTAACAAAGTATACAGAATATAGTATCTTTAAGTCTGTTAGCTATATATATATATATATATATATATATATATATATATATATATATATATATACACACATATACATTTGTTGACTTGGTAATTCAGTTGGTATTTTGACCCTTTTGAGTCCATGACCTGGAGTCAAGTTACCTAATTTATATTGTATGGTCTGGAAGTTGCCAACCATAATATAAAATTACTGTCAACTGCAAATGTTACTGTGTGCATTTTAATTAATATAATATAATATGCTAAGAAAAGTGATTGGTAATTCAGTACACATTTTGCATTGACTAGAAAAAATCTCTTGTGATGTTTTGAACATACTCTATTAATAGTTTTAAACAGATTATTAATAGATAATCTCAGTTAGAGCGTCTTCTGCGTGGAGACATGCATGAATGGGCCTTCCTTCGTTGAAGGTTGTGTGTCAGGGCTGGCAACTCGGTACGTAAAAATCAACTGCCAATCATTAGCGGACCGGAGTTCCGCTGTGGCGACCCCTATCCGGGAAAAGCGAAAGACACAACACAACAACATTTGCTGTATCTCATATATCTGAAAGAGTGTAAAAGTAATGTT
>NC_056741.1:1743743047-1743800547 GCF_019279795.1 Protopterus annectens | reverse complement strand
CAGTCCATAGCCGGCCTTAGGCATAGGCCAACTAGGCGGCCGCCTAGGGCGCCGCTCTAGCAGGGGCACTTTTCCAGTATTTATTTGAGTAGGTAGACCAGGATGGGGGCACCGGGTAGTGTGGTGGGGGGGTGCTGTGGAGCCCTTTTGCCTAGGGCACCAGCTGACCTAAGGCCACTCCTGGCCCAGTCAACAAATGTAGAATAAATAAATAAATCTACTGTGTGACTTTAAGCAAGTCACTTAACCAAGCAGTGTTCTCTGGTCATCCTTGAAAATGGACTCTTTGTCCAGTGGGTTTACCTGGTTAAGAAATATATAAAATAAAATTTAAAATGTGTCCCTTTTTGGCCCTTTGCCCTCCCCCCAATCTTAGTGCAAAGAATCTAGACAAAGCCCAACAAAATGGGGGGGGGTACAAAGGCCCAAAAATAGGGACACATTTTAAATATTGCTCTTATAAACTTAGAGATTTGCTAGAGTAACAGGGTTTGTTTTAACATACAGTTTTGAAGGATATGAAGTCTGAAACTCAAATGTATGTCATTGTGTATTGACTTCAATCTTCAGATCATCCCAGTGACTTACCAGAAAACCAATAATTTTATGAGGAACAGACAAAAAATATGAGCCAAAAATCTGGACAGTTGAGAAGTATGCCCCAAATATTTTTGGCTTTATCTAGATTTCTTGAGCAAAGCAGTTGAGACATATTTTGACCTGCTGTGGCTTTCTGGCAAATTGTTACAGATTGCAGTCACTAAATAATTACAGGCATGTGAGTTTCAGACATAGTATCCTTCAGAAAATGCTACGACAATTACAGACTGACAAGCAGACAGACACATAAACACACACACACACACACACACACACACACACACACACACACACACACAAACAAATGCAGAGAAGCCCTCTGCTCAGTTATTGCTAGAATTACAGAGGTGAAAGGAAAATATTAGCTCTCAATTGGGACACAAACCACAGACCTCCAGCTATGCTGGGGGGGAGGGGGTAGGTCCTGGATTAAAGAACAAATTCTGTTAAAGGAAAGCTGAATGCCGCATATCCCAAGGCTCTTGTTAGTCTAGTGGCAGTGACATTACTACTACCAAATACAAGCTAATACTTTCACTTCTGTGAATTCAGAAAATTCCTGCTAAACAAAACTTGCTATTCTAGTAACTTACTAAGTGCATAAAAAAATGTTTAAAATCTGTTCCTGATTCTGTGTCTCTGTTTCTAATTCTTGAGTTAAGAAGTTGAGAGGGTGGAAGGAATTTGCAATAAGCTGCTTTGCATGGTTCTGACAGCACCAGAGATACATTTCTGCTCCATTGTTTCTTAGTTTATTCTTTTACTTGACCTCAAGCAGATATTTGAAATGTAAAGTCATACAAATGTCTTTAATTAATGTGTGTGTGTGTGTGTGTGTGTGTGTGTGTGTGTGTGTGTGTGTGTGTATGTATGTGTGTGTGTGTGTGTCCACGCGCACTCACACGTGTGTCTATGGTATAATTCATTTTCTCATATTTGTGGTCTGTTTTTCATACATTTGTAGTTTTCTGTTAGAGTGTTGTGGATTACAGTCACTAAATAAAGTCAAATGTGAAAAAGCATATTACTGCAAAACCTGCTATGCTAGCAAATTTATGTATGGAAAATCAATAGTTAAAAATGTTCTGATTTTTGGGTGTTTGTTTCTGATTCTTGAACTAAAAGGTTGGGATGGCATGAAGTGCGTAACAGGCTGCACTTTATGGTTCTCACAGCAGTGGGCTAAAATAGACTTCTGGATTATTACGAATATATCCATTCATTTCATCTCAGACATCTGATATGTGTGCACTCATATCAGGGGCTATAACTGATGGTCACATCTGTGTGTACATATAAATACTTGGATCCTACATCCCAAAGCAGTTATGATATAAAGGAAAGAAACTGATTATGGCAAACAGGAGCATTATTTTATGAACCATGTTCTTTGGGCATACTCCTTGGATTTGTTGTTTTATTGTTGCCGAAAGTGTGTTTATTATTTGTCATGAAGACCACAAACTTAATGCTAATAGTTTAACTATGAGTACATTTTTAATTTAGCATTTTTTGCAGGTATGTGAATGTGAAATACACTGTGTTTGAGCTACTGTATAACAATTTATCTGGCACTTAGTGCAGATGAGTAGATAGGCTCTGAGCTGTTAATGAGCTGCTTCTTGTAATGCAGGGTTTGATTTCTTCAGTCTTCATATATCTTCCATGTAATTCAACTCATTTCCCTTGGCAGCACTCCTGAAAAGGGACACTTGCAATCAGTGGGCTGTTCCAGACTATTAGTAAATGTGTTACACATTTGTCTTTTGAATTCCTGCACTTTTCACATAGTTGCTAATTAATGCTTTGGTATATGAATCTCAGCACATCTCTTGTAGTTTAATGGACCATGAGATGCATTTTAAATAAAAGTGAATATCAAGCAAAAATAAGTTTACTGATGGCCATGTTAAATCTGTTTACAGTGTGAGAAGTTTTTGTTTTGTTTAGCAAATGGCTGTCAGCGTTTTTGCTGTATAACTTAAAAGTTTAAATTAAATCCAAATCTCTGTAAACATTGTAAAGGTAATGAAGAAAAAAGTATGCACATTGATAAGTTTAAAATGTGTTTTAAAGTAACTGAACAGTGTTTTATGGTAATTGAATAGCATCTCATTTATTTATTTACCTTCTGTTGGTTGAGTTAATCCCACTAGGCTAGTATCCTCTTTTCAGAGGAGACCCAAGGTAGTAATTGTACTGCTAGGGAAAATCTAGCCAGGGCATCAGGGAACTTCCCCTACTTTTTTGTGTATGGGGATGCTGTATGTAGTAGCACTTCTTGCTTCTTGCCCGGGTGTGAAGGCAGCTTAGAGAAGAAGGGAAGAAATGGAGTGTGTGGAGGTCGGAGAAGGCCTTGGTGAAGAAAAAGGTGATTACTCAATAAATGAGGATAATAAAGGAGTTTGGGTATTGGAAGTAAGGGTTGAAAAGGTGCAGGCAGGCTTGAAAATGAAAGTGAAAAAGTAGAGGAAAAAGCAGTCGAGCTTTCTCAAAAGGTTGATGTTGATAGAGTGGAGATGATGATGGATTCAGAGGAGATTTTTCAAGAAAGTCTCTTCAGAGAAGAAGTTTCAGCTCAGGAATGTGTTTTTACAACTCTCCAGTTGGCAGGGTTGCGGGTGAGTTACTGGTGGATTTAGAGAACATGAATAAGCTGGAAAGTGGGACAGATGTTTCCTTGGGGAGATTTAATAGAAAAAATACAACAAGAGGAAGAGACAGTCATGAAAGGCAGATTGTATATGGAAATGTTGAAGTCAGGAGCAAAGAAAAAAAAAGGAAATAGCAAGAGGTATTAAAAAAGAGACTCTTTACTGTATGTATCAAAAAAGGAAGACACTGAACTAGACAGATATAAGGTATGGGATGAAGTCATTTCACCATAAGGAATCAAAGCAAGTGAGGTAAGAGCCTTTATACATATCAGAAAAAGAGACATTTTGACATTATATTTGAGACTGCTCAAATAATGGAAAAATTCTTTGAAGAATATGAGAAGAAGAAAAATTATTCACCATTGAATTTATATGCATTTAAAACTTCGTATAGAGAGACAAAGAAAATGTTAATGTAAAGTTTAGATTTGAAGTGGATAAAAAAACTTTAAAATTACATTTATTGAAGTTATGTAAAAATATGATAGATACAGTATGTCAAAAATGTATGATAATAGAGGTTTATTGACTGGAGACTGGGATTATAACGTGATTTTGAAAATTGAAAATGAACGCATTGTGCACTTACCAAGTGTTATAACTGTTGAAGAAAATAAGGGCATGGAAAAATTTTGGAGTCAGCCTAAAACATGTTTTTTGTGTGGTAAAAATGACCATTTAATCAGTAATTGTGATAAAAGATGTTTTTCATGTGGAAAAATAGGACATGATGCTAACGATTGTGAGGCGAGATGTTATAAATGTAATAAGAAAGGCCATTGGAGGAATGTGAAGAAAAAGGGAAAAAGATGGAGGCTAATGTAGAAGTATTAAAAGGCCAATATCAAAAGAGTGAAGTTGGAAAAAAAGACATAGAAACAGTGGAAATAAAAACAGAAATTATTGATAATGAAAAAGTTGCAAAAAAAGTGAGTACACAAGAATAAGTTATTATGGGAAGAAAGGAAGAAGAATCAGGTTTGGGTGATAGTGATGATGTTAAATGGAATATAGTAAAGCAAAAAAGAAAAATGATTGGCAAAAGAGTGTGGCAGAGGAAAAGTAAGATTACAGAGGGATTTAAAAAGAAAAATAAAGGAAAAGGCTGAATACTTATTACTTAAGGTAGAATTACTTGTAAAGTAATAAATGTGAATCATTTTAAGAAGTTAGGAGAACAGGGATTTTGGAATGGTGTAAAAGTTAGATAGTGATGCTATTATATTAGAAGACATTATATTTTGTCTAGAGTAAAAAGATATCAAACCCAAGTGTGGTGGGGGAAAATGTTATATGGAATTTTGGGAGGGAGATATGTTCAGGAATACTTATATAAGATACAATTAAAGTGCTAGATGTTACTTTTGTTATCACAGGTGGATGGAATTACTGTTATTGATGTAAGAGAGCTGGAACATGTTATTAGAAGTCTTGCAATATATGTATATGTAACAAAAAAGAGAAGGAAGACATGTTTAGAAATATAATTTGGTATGTAACAGTTAATATGGAGATTATCTTAACAGGGGATTTTAACTGTAACTTAAATCAGAAAAAGAAGGCATATGATGTTAAATTAGTATGGGACATTAAAAAATATGGACAGTTAAAAATTTGGAATTTAGATACATGGAGGTATAGAAGAGGAGATAAAAGAAAAGAAATAGATTATCATCAGGATTCAAGAAATTCCATGTAGGAATTGTGTAGAGCCTACACGGAGTGTTTCCATGTAGACGAAGTTGTACCTGTGGCAGTGGCATGCAATGAATATTAATGAAGTGTGGCACTCTTAAACAAGGCTTCATGGTGTGCAACAGTGTTTTTTTGGCCATGAAACATCTTCGGGAAGGTGGATAGCATTTCCATGAAAGGTTGCTCTCTGCTAAATCTTGATTGTACTCAATGATTGAGTGACACCACAGCAATTTATTTCCCTTGTTTGAAATTTGGCAGGGTCCTAAACACATTTAAATTGAAAAAAAATCATACAAGGGATTCTGCAATACATATGTCATTCTTCCTTTATTAATTTCATATATTTTATTGTTTTTTTTCTGTCTCTTTTTTTATTTTTATATTCACATGTCTGCACAATGCTTAGCTTGTTTGCACATTCTGCATTTTTTTATTGTTGTTTTTCATGTTTGTGTGATGCTTAGCTCATTTGCATGACTGGACCACCCATGTATCAGACATGACCCAGACAGCCAAAAATAGAAACTGGATGCATTCAATTAATACCACTGGGCAATATGCAAATCCAGTAAGCAAGGCTGCACTCTGCTACCACTGTCAAGTTAACAATGAATACAACTAATATAGGAGATGTCATGCAACTAATCCTGTGGCAATAGGCGGTAAGTCTAGGTATGGAGTGCAAATGGTTCTGGGTGCTAGTACAGGGTGAGTAAACTTTTCTTTTACTGTGTTGACATTGCAGATTATAGAAATGAAATGCAACATAGCCAAATGTTTTCCCAACCTTCTTGTGGCAAGAGCTGTAAGTTGAGGACTACTGTACACTGGTCCTGGGTTTGAAAGCCTCATATTCCATGCACTTTTAATGTTGCTCCGTGTAATGTCATATTTACTCTCACTCATAGCACCTGACGTTTAACATTGTTCCCTGTCACGTAATATTTACTCTCACTTATATCACCTGACACAGTGTAGCTGATATTAATAGTTACATGTTTGAGTGCTGAGACAGTAATATTGTGTCAGTTATCTACATATTCATTTATATGGGTATTGTGCATATATTATCAAAAGTATGACTGTGGGTATAATGTGTACTATGTTCATGCAAGCATATTTCTACAATCCCATTTTAATCACAGAGTTACACACTTGACTGTGTATCAAATCACACTGGAATTGCATTCCTTTTTATTTATTTATTTTTTATTATTTTTTTATTGCCCACTGTTGCACATTGCTTACAATCGTACAAACTGACACACCCTGGCTTACCATATTTGCATGATGGTAAGTGGTGCACAACTTTTCAAATGTAGCAAAAAGCAGACAATCTGCAGTCTCAGTGAGTGCAAAGTGCAGTTGGTGGGAAAACATGATATTTAAAGTATAATTGGATAGAAATGCTCATTATACATTAAGCATGATCTTTAGAAGACATGGCTGGTGTTGGAGAGGGTGTGTGCTTCCAAGTACAATGTTGGGGTGTTCAGGAGTCCAAAGTCTATGTTGGGCTCCTAGTTAAGGAGCATGGCCCATGCCTTTTGCAGAGGGACTATTCAGGTTCTCAGTATAAGTCTGAAGCCTGGACTACTTTGGCTAGGACTTTGACCAGTGTGACAAGTATCACCATGTACTGGTTAGCAATGCCGTCATCATTACAATGATCTATGTAGGAGGTAGAGGGATACCCCTGATCAGTGGATCAGGAAATGCAGAGCAGGGAACACTCCACAGATGTGTAAGTATAAAATGCATTGATAAATTGTAAAAGTTATAGCTGAATATAGTCAAGACTGGTATTCATAATGGCATTCTGTTTTGTTTTTTTTCTTTTTCCACAACTGCTGAAGAAAGGCCCTTGAATGTGAGGTCTCATGGAGCATGCCTGGCAAGGATGAGAGAAGCGTGTGGCATGTATGCATATAAAAAGTACTGTTATTGTAGCTTTAACAGTTAAAGATGGATTACTTATTTCAGACAGTTGTATATAATTGAGCATGCATATCTCAACTGTAAAAGAAAGTATGCATGCCTTACTCTGTAGCACAAAGCAACCATTTCACATTCTCAAATAACAATGAGCATGCATGCATAAAGTGTAAAAGGAAAGTATGCATGCATTACTCTGTAGTCCAAAAGAAAAGTACAGTATTGTAGGAGTTAGCTGTTGTAGGTTCAAAAACCACACTTCCCAAATATACAACAGTGTGTACAATAGTGTAATGTTTTCATCATTATATACACAATACTGTTAGCTAATCATCATTATAGCAAGTTACTTTCAAACCTCAGTACCTCTGGCATGAATGACTTGCTGTCAAGTGTAATCATGCATATGTGCAATATGTGCACACATGAATGATTCACCAAAAACAAGAACACGAATCCCGACTCTCCACTCACAATACATGAATGATTGCTGGCTGCAATCTGATCAATACTACGGTGTCCATCTGTTAGTAACTGAGTAGTCTTCAAAGTAATAAAGAAATGTTGGTACTTTTCCATTAACAGGGCAGCAGCAGAATGTGAGGTTGATGTCAACTCACTGCTGCTTAGTTTTTCCCGCTTGCAATGTTGTGTTCATTCAGACAGTAATTTTGAATTTCTTACATCTCAGTCCTGCTTATTTTATTGTTCTGGTCTGTTTTTAATGTTGGCTTTGTGGTCGTAGTTGTACTGAATTATCATGCCAAGTCACTGCTGCTTTAATTTTGCGTTCATTGTCAGGAGTCTCACTGATTTCCTCCCAATTGAGTGGCAGTCACACAGCCAGTTTTTCCAACATTCCCTGCTACTTCCTAAATCGAGTGTAAATCATATACGTTCGATACTAAAAAAAAAAGGAAGTGCTCCTCTATCCGACCATCTTCTGATTTTGAACGGTCAGTGTCTTCACATTTGTAATGGTCTGAGGCATATCTAACAGTCTGCAGATACTGGAAATGGGGACCAAGTCCTTTAAAACATAGGAACAGCTGTTGAAAATGTGAACTGAAAACGGGGGGAGACCATTAATGGGCCAGCACACAAGCTGTACGATTGCTGTCAACTCAGTGCTACTTATTTTTTTTTGCTTGTACATTTCTCTGGCTTCTGACAGTGTTATTGATTTTCTGACATGTCAGTACTGGTCATTTTCTTGTTTTGTTCTGCTTTTCAGTTTGTGCACATTTCGCAGCAAAACTAATAAGCAGCAGTGAGTTGACATCAACTCAGCCGCACATTCTGCTGCTGCTGCCCCATTAACGGAAAAGTACCAAAATTTCTTAGGAGATGGTAGTGTTAAAAGTAAAACATTACAGAATAGAGTGAAATAATTGTACAAAGCGTTTGTATATAAACTATGACGTTAGTAATGTTTTCTTGTTTTTTTCTCTCACCTCATCCCTTTCCTTCTTTTTATTGTTTAATTTGATTTCATTTTGTTTTTATTATGTATAATTTTCTATTTCATTGTTTTAATCTATTATTTCTAATTTTGTTTGTCTTTGTTTATATAAATTTGCGTTTGTTATTATTGTTATTATTATGTTTAGTTTTTTTCTTTGCTCATCTAGTTATTTTTTATGTCTATTTTTTTATTTTCCTTTTTTGATTTTATAATTGTACTTTAATGTTTTTTATTACTAAAGCACAGCATGATAGGCAGGACCCATATGATCCTCCTACTCTCACACCACCAGCTACAACACCAAAGCCCAGAACATCTGGGCTGCAGCCGTCTGCTCCCCCTGTACTACCTGAGCCCTCAATTAGTTCTGCCCCAGAGGATAGGCCTGTGGTCCCCACTTGGAGCAGTGGTGGAGGGGGTGCATTTATCACCCTGAATGAGTTGCCAGGTATGGTGTGCAGGATTGTGCACTGCACAGTGGACACACATATATGCTGGATGGAGCACCTGCTCTCTGTTCTGGTACAGAGTACCAGTCGAAGCTGCTCACATCAGGCACTGCAGCCACCACAGTGTGAGTGGACAGTGGTAACAGTCCACTAGGTGAGGACCCGATTCTCACTGTCAGCCATCTTGACGTCCATGACACCTTGATTTCCCCTCAACCAAACCATGGTGTTCACTCCTCCTCTTGTGTCCTTCACCATCCCTGCATCTTGTCTTGTATGTGCTGTCTGTCAGTAATTGCTTCCTCACCATGCCAACTTGCCTGTCCCAGGCATGCTTATGTCACCACAACATTCCTCTGTCACCAAAAAAACAAAAAAGAGCACCTGCCCCCCCCAAAAAAAATTGTCCCATACATGGCTCTCCATTTTGCCCATGTATCTACTTGACACACTTGATTCAGTCCAGGTGGCTATACAACATGATTATGTTGTTGTCACCTCTGTCTCTGGAGGTGACAGTCCAAATTCAGCTACTATTGTATCCATCTGATCAGTTTTTATTGTTGAAGAAATGGATAGCTGTGGTTCTTTCCTTCACGCTTCCTGCACATTCTTGCCCTTCTTTCACTTTACTTTTCCCTCTGCTCACTCCCGATTTCACCACTTTCCTGTCTTTCCTATTTCTTTTCTTTAAAGAATCAGTGCATGATGCACAGCATTGCTAAGCAACAGTAAAAGGCAGTAATATCAGTAAATGTATGTAAAATGATCATACATACTTGTAAAATTCATGCATACACCTCATTTCAAACCCTGTGCCATCTGCCTCCAACAACAATGCATTAACCCGCCCGGACACAGAGTCAGTTCATTAACAGGTGTATTTTATGCAATCAATATTAAATGTCACATTTTATCTTTACATTTTCCCTTTGTCCTCAGTGCTTGCTCCTTATATCACCAATGCCATATTTTCAACATTAACTGTGTATAAAGCATCACTGGATGATAGACATTAATGTTCTCTAAAACCTTAGTGCGCAATACCCATTTATTTTTATAAAGCATGTGCATGCAGCCTCGCTAAGCAAGCCAAATAAAACTTTTAGTAACTAACAGAAATGAGAATAGTGAATAGTATTAGTTACAGCTTTATTTGGAACCAGTTCTATGTGGCCAAGAAAAGGAACTTATCACTGTCTGAAGTCAATCACTACCTGCAGCCAAAGATTCATTTAAGTAGCAGTTTTTTGTAGCAGCAGTGAATTCTGCAATTTTCTATTCAGTGCATAAAATACACCTGCTACTCAACTGGCTCTGTAGCACCAACTGTTAATGCATTAACTCAACTTTGTTTTGGTTCAAATGGTACTGAGCTCAAATACACTTGTATGTAACTGTTTCATATATTTTTAAGTGTAAATAAAAATTATAAATTGGAATATTTATGAATCTTTGTCATCATTTTTCTGTAACATGGTAGTAGTGCTTTCAAATACAGGTTTATTTAATAGCTCTAATCGCTTTTGCCATAGGCATGCATCGTTGTGCAATGTGCACCATTGCACACCAGCATGCATACATTCTCTAAAGAAAAGAATTGGGGAAGACAGGAAAGTGGTAAAATGGGAAGCAAGCAGGGGAAAACTAAGTGAAAGGAGTGCAGGAATGTGAAGGAAGGGTGTAGAAAAGAACCATAGCTATCCATTTCTGCAACAGCAAAACGTGATAATATATGAAGATTATTAGCTGAATTTGGGCTGTTGCCTCCAGAGAGACACAATCATATTGTATAGCCATTGGACCAAACCAAGGGTGTCATGAAGACACGTGTGAAATGGAGAGCTATGTATGGGACACTATTTTTGAGGGCAGGTTCCCTTTTTTCTTTTTGGCAGAGAGAAAGGAAAGTTGGGGTAGGGGCCTAGGTATGTGTGGGTAGGTAAGGTGGGCAGGTGAGGAAGCAATTACAGACAGACTGGACATACAAAATGAGACACAGGGATGGTGAAGGACACAAGAGGGGGTGAACATCATGGCTGGAGAGGTGGGGACATCAAGACCTCATTGACGTCTAGTTTGGAGACAGTGAGAATCATGTCCTCAGCTAATGGACTGTCATTACTGTCACCTCATTGCACTGATGGTTGCAGTGTCTGATGTCTGCATCTCCTTGCATTATTCAGAACAATGATGGAGAGCAGTGTCTCCATCCAGTGTAAGTGTGCATTAACTGTGTGGTGCCAATCCTATGGTCTTACCCTGCCTGTTCATTGTGGGTGATAAAATCACCACCTCTGCCACTGTTCCCAGAGGGAACCACTGGCCTATCCTGCAGGCCAGAATACCTCAGGGCCCAGGTACTGCAGGGGCAGCAGAGGGGGTGTTACCAGGTTGTGTCCCTGATGTACTGGTAGGTGGTGCCATAGCTGGTGGAGTGGCAGCAAGTAGATTGCATGGAACAGCCCTACCCTGCTGTGCTAAGGGAAAGAAAAAGAACATAAGGGGTGGGGAGAGAGAAAAAAAAGGAGAATATTAGTACCATCATAAGTGATATACAAAGCAGTGATGCAATTATTTCCCCTCTTTTATGTCACTTTTACTTTAAACAGTACAAACTGTAAACAAACATTTTTTATAACATTTCTGAATACCCAGTTAATAACAGATACTGTATAGACTATAGTATAGATTTCAGCCAGCAATCCTCGATGTGAGCATATATTGCCCATATGCCAGCTCCAGTTCTACTAATTACATTTTCCAGCAGGCCATTTGTACCACTGCTAGAGAGGTCTGCAGTTACAGTGCAATAATAATGAAAACATAACAGTATTTGTTCATTTGGTAATTGCGGTGTTTGAACCCACAGCTGCTAACTACACTCTATTACTGTAGTGCTCTGCGTTCCCATGGAGTACTACATGCATACTTTCCTTTTAAAGGTGTGAGGTGTGTGCTCTATTTTATAGGACTATATTCATAGGCCTCAAACACTTACAGCAATAAATGTGGACAAAGTCAGAAGTAATAGGGGGCCAAAGTCCAAAAAATAGGGATGGCTCCTACATACTTGCTCTTACAAACTTATTAAGGTGATACAGTAATAGATTTTGCAATTGCATGACTTTTGTGAAGGGTCTGAGGTCTGAATCTCATGTCAGACATAATTTAGTGACATCAGTCCTCGACCCTTTAGCAATTATTTGATTGAAAACCACAATTATATCTGTAACTATACAAAGACTGGAATTCTGTAGAAAGCTGTACAGTTGACAGGTATTACTGCATTACATACCAATTAAGCCTATACCTCACAACCTATTACAGCCAGAAATGTGGACCAAACAATAAATAATTGGGATACAAAGCCATACAAATAGCAACACATTTTACATATTCTTCTTCAAACCTAGAAAAGTGATACAATAACAAGTTTCACATTAACATAGATGGTCTGAAAGGTATGAAGTATGAGACACAAATGTAATTTTCTGAATGCAGCCCTCCATGCTTTATCTAAGATTTGCCAAACACAATTTATGAGAAACAAACCAAAATCATGAGGCAACAATCTGAATATTCTGCAAAATCCATAAGGTTGAGAGGTATTACAAAGCAATCTTTAACTTTTAATGTTACAATAACAGTACTGTTGTGATGCATGCTGTTCTCATCATGCCAATCTACTTTCATGGGTTCTAACATTCAGATCATGATCTGCCTCAGCTGTGAAACAGAACAGAGTACCATTATGAATACCAAACCAGACTATATGCAGCTCTAAACTATTACAAGTAATGTCTGAAAGTCATACTTACACATCTGCAGGGTGCCACCGGCATTCCTCGATCCAACAGTTGAAAGTATCCTCCTCCTCATTCTGAGATCTCAGTAGTAGTTTCTACACTGTTCACTAGTGCAGGTTATACCAGTATCACTGGTCAGAGCCTGGGCCAGACTATTCCATGCCTCTGTCCTTGATTGTAAGCCATGATAGTGCCTCTGCAGGAGCTGGGGCCCATGTTAATTACTAGGACTCCAACAAATGCTTTGGACTGCTGGACACCCCACCTTTGAGCTTCAAATCTCAAACCTTGTCCAGAAATGCATTCCATGTCTGTCACAGAGCAAGACCAATGTAGAATGATATTTTCCTGCCAATTGCATATATCATGTTTACTCAGAGGATGCACTTTTTGATTTGCTAACATTTGAAAAAGCTGTGCACTGTTACCATCATGCAAACAGGGTGCAAAAGGTGCAACATGTTTGTGCGATAGTAAGTGATGCAGAAGTTTGGTAACTAATGCAATTTTAATGCTATCTGAGACACAGGCAATTCTATAATTGTGTTGGACCAATGGGAAGTGCATGCAAAGCCATATAGCAGGAATATACTTGTCTGAACATAGTACACATTATACCCACTGTCATACTTTTGCTATTAACTAGACAGTACATAGATTAATAAATCATTACGTAACTGACACACTATTACTGTGTCATAAAATATTTTATAAGCTACACTAGGTCAACTGCTATAAGTGAGAGTGATTGTAATGTGAATTGGAACAACATTAAAATTGAATGAAATACACTTTATTCAAACCCTGGACCATATGGATATTAGCCCTGCACTGACAGCTATTGACACAGGAAAGTTGTGAAATCCTTTCTCTATGTGTCAGTTCATTGCTAAACACTGCAATCTTATAACAGTAAAACAAAGATTGTACATCGTGTGCTCAAACCGAGGACCATCTAGACTTAACACCTGCTGCCACAGAGTAAGTTACATAATATTCCCTAAGTTAGTATTCATTGTTAAGTTCTCACTGTTAACCGCAATGCAACGGTGCTTAGTGTTTTTTGTATGATGCACAATTACATTAATGGAAAGCATCCAGTTTCTATTTTTGGCTGTCTGGTTCTTGTCTGATACCTGGGTGGTCCAGTCATCCATTTTGCTCAAAACTCTACATGCAGAACTGATTAGCATATCCAAATTTGTTAGTGCTAAGAGCCGCATTTTGTAAACAATGACCCCTATCACCCACTAAAGTAAAGCAGAAAGAGGAAAAAAGGGGAAATGCAGAAGGTATGTCTGCTGAGGTCTGGCTTTCAAATCTTACTCCAATGTACCTTCAAAAAACAGGATGAGTGCCTTATCCCTCTTTGCCACACAAACAGCTTGGCAGCAAACAACTTTAAGTTATCCATCATACAACCATCTTTCACAATGTATTTTAACAGATATCAAGCCATCAACTGTTATTTATACATGTATTATATGAAGTAGATTTGGATGTACTGCACTTAGTGATCACACAACTTGTTAGGACTATTGCTTGAAATTATACCAGTTTGTGCTGCTTGGCCATTCAGCAGTTATCTGACCAGTATTCAGAGTATGTAGTGTGAAAGCCAGTCTACCTCATTTATCTTACATTGTGTGTATATTAACTGAGAATAGAATTATATGCAGTTTTCAGCAAATGAAGCCCAGGTTGGCACAAAAAAATGCAAACACTGCTCTTTTGGTGGGAGCAATGGTGAATTCCTGTTATGGCACATGCAAGGGTACACTGTTCTTTTGAGGGGATGGGCCAAGCTGTGGTTATGTTATGGCACAATTTCTCTATGTAAAGATATTCCATTACAAATATATGATGCTAAACTTAGGTCATGCATTGATCACCAGTACTTTGGAGAATTATGAATGTGTGAATCTTGCATGGCTGAAAACTACTACTTTCTAATGGACACATACAAGTGGAATAACACTCTGCTGTCACATGTTACTTGACTTTCTGTACTCATCTCCCACCTTTTACCTGCTTACTATACTACATGATGAAATGCAAGTACATGCCATGATGCTATTATACATTACAGTACATGTTCAGGACTTACCTTGTAAATTCTGTGTCTGTACTCCACACTTTGTGAAATCCCTAGGAAAAAACAGCATGGAGTCTGCATGGATGCTTTATATCTTGTTGAATAGTCTCACAAGATTGGTTGATTAGCATGCAATTCACCTGGATATGCAGTAATTAGCATCTCTAGAGCACAGAGTAGGACATATGCAATCCATTAATAATGTACTCCATTATAAAAAGGCAAATGTGTAGCTAGCCAAACTGATTTTGAGGAGAGTTAGTACATTGTTGAACTCAATAAGACAACTGTATTTCTTCACAGTATATTTCTACAGACGATTATTGTCCTTCAGCAGGTAGGTTCCCATTTTGTTACCTAAATAACGCATATGCTGGAATGTAGTTGAGAATAAATGTGAAGTAGTAGATTTCACATTTTAATCTATATGCATTACTTAGAAATGTACTGATGGCATGGCCTTGGTTGCCAAGCCATTTCAGAGGTACACAGCATGACAATACCTGAAAAGGTAATGTTGTGTTATAAATATGTACACATGTTACATGGACAGGTCCTTTGATAGCACTTTCACCATTTCAAATATATTTTGCTAACATGATGGGTCCTTAGCCTGTCATGTTGTTTTGGGGGGGGGGGGTTAGAGATGAGTTAGTGCTAGGGCACTAACTAGACTGGACTGTTATTTTGGGTGGGTGAGCATATTTTACTTACTGCTATGTCACAAACAAGGATATGTTTCTCTTGTTGCTTTCTTTGTTGTGTATCCTCCATCTTGTTATTTTTTTGAAATATGCAGATTCTTTCATGTTTATTCAGAGGGAATACTGACAGCCTTCTTTTATTGCTTTATCTGTAAACAGTAAATGTGCAGTTATGTGATCTTCATATGTATTATCATTCTTTTGTCTTGTAGGACACAATATGTTTACTCATCATAGGCCCCCATTTACAGATGCAGAGAATAATCTGATAATTTATACCTTAAGGCAACAACTTTGACACTATTCCCCACTTGGGCATAATAGATAAACTCTCCCAGCTAGACATCAACCCTTATGTTACCAGATGGGTAGCTAACTAACTCACTGATAGAACCCACTCAGTCAAAGTAGGGGAAGCAACTTCTAGTAGTAGACCCATACCGAAGGATCAGTCTTGGGGCCTCTACTGTTTGGGATACACCTTTCTGAGGTGCAAGCCAAAACCAGTGGTCTGTAGCTGACCAAATTTGCAGATGACTGCAAGTTGGGTGCTGTCTTAAATTCCCCTAGTGATGTGAACATCCTCCAAGAGGGCCTTATCCAAACTAATGACTGGTGCCAGAAGCATGGCCTCAAACTGAATGCCAAGAAATGCATCATTATCCCCTTTGGGGAAAATGTCATCCCCACTAATTATCACATTAATAACAATGTACTAAGCATGCAATCAGTCGAGGGACTTCGGCACCCAGGTTGATAGCAACCTGACTTTTGACTACCAGGTTGCCTCCATTGTATGGAAGGCTTTCTACATGACCCACCTCATAAATAAGGGTATTTCATCCAGGAGTAAGGAGGTCATAACATCCCTGTACTCCTCCCTTATCAGACCCATTATCGAGTACAATGCCTCCTTTGGCATGTACCTTGCCAAGCACATGCAGCAGTTGGAGAGACTACAGAGATTTATGACCAGGAAAATCCAGGGTCTCAAACACCTATCCTATACAGATAGGCTAAAATCCCTGTCCCTCTACTCAGTCTCATACAGACTGCTCAGTGGTGACCTATGTCTGGCATACAAGGCCATTTCAGGACCAGCTTTGATGGAGTTGCTGCATATCCATAAGACAAACTCGACTCGCAACCCACATACAAAGCCTTAACCTGGTCTGTGACATTAATTGAACTTGTTTGTGGGATAGATTTGTGTCCCAAAGACTCCCCCATCTGTGGAATAGACTCCCTCTCCATGGCAAGCAGAGTACCTCTCTAGCTCTCTTTAAGAGGAACCTGGACCACTGGATGGGAAACAGAAAATATACCCCTGGGATCCCACCTGTATCCCTGCTGGAGAGGGGAAACAGGTGCTGACTTTGAGGGAACATGGGAGAAATTCTTGGCTAGGCTTATAAGGGCCTCTGAACCAATAGCCAACTATCATCCTATGAACCTATGGATATGCTGCTATGCTTCTGTCCACGGATGGGCTGATATGGCTGAGTGTACAGCCCTCTGGGATGAACTAGTGGCCACATAAACACTGTTGGGCAACACAGTCGCACATATGAGCAGGTGCCTCAGAGAGCCACAGACATGTTAACTGCTGCATGTAGGCATGCAGCTGCAGTGGCATGTGATTGTCAAGTCATGGGTAGTGGCCCTGCTGCAGAGCCCCCTCTCACTGCTACTAAGGAATTCCTGGTGAACATTGCCACCCAGGATAGCTTCAAGCAATCCATGACACAGTATTTTCTGGATGTGGGTGCAACTCCTGCATCCCAACAGGAGCTTCCAGGTATGTTTTTTATAGATAATAATTAGAATACTGTGGCATAGTGCACTAACTTCAATAACGTATATGTCTGTGTTAGCTGTTTGTTGGGTGGGTGGATTTAGGATTGCTACAGTTATAAGCTTAATTTGAAGTTGTCAGACACATTCTTGTTGACATTTTAGGAACTGCAGATATAGGTGTGAATGTATAACCCCCATTTTACTATTAAATATGATGATGTTGCCATTACCTCTTGCTTTACTTATTTCAGGACCATCAGGGATTCAGAGACGCAGGCCTCCTGCAGATGGTAAGCCTAATACATTTATGTCAGTACTGTAGATAAATTTCAAGATATTTCATAATGTGTCCTCTCAGGCCTGTTGTATGTATTTCTGTATTGTCTGTAATAGTGACAGCAGTGTACATTTTTACCATATATTACAGCATAGTAGTGCAGGTATCAATGTATTCCTGGGTTTTTCCCTTTTTATCACAGTGAGCATAGGAGTGTAGGCACTCTGACACCTGATGTCATTGTCTCAGCAAACAATGATGATGATGGTGGCCAAACTGAGGCACAGTTGGAGAGTGCAGAGGTTGAATCTGGCACAGAGTTTGACATCCAGCAACTCCCTTCATTTTAACCAGACACAGCCAGTAAGCCTACATTTACCCAGTCCACTGAGGTCAGAGATAATGAACAGGTTGAGAACGAGAACACTGATCAGGGGAGTGTGGCTACTGCAGCTCCAGTGCCTGTTGAATCTGTCCATAGCCAAAGTGTTGGTGAAGTGCCATACGGGAGGGTTGATAGGGGTGCTTGGACGAGGTCTGCTGTCCCTCCTTTACCTGGTGCAGGTGTCTCTTCCCGTGTCACTTAATGAATGTTTAGGGCCATCATGGAGGCACAGGCACATTTTGAAAGGCAATGCAGACAAATGGTCAGGGTCCTCAATGTGGCCCAGTCTGACATCCATGACTGCCTTCACCATGTAGTCAATTCAAAGGATCAGTTGAATGAGATGTTGGAACATGGAGTGTCTCGTGATGGAACTAGGAGTTTATATAATGGAAGATACAGTGTCTGTGATGACATGTCTGCAGGGAGGGGGGTGCCGTCCAAGAGGCGTAAGTCAGCCACACCATCTGCTTCTAGCCAACCTGGCCATGCCTGATCACGCTCCCATAGCAGAGTACTTCCCCTGTTCCATCAGGGAGTATGCTGTCCACACCCAAATGTAGCAAGCCATGGAGTCATGGTCTTGGGTGTTCTCATGAAGGGAGCACATCCAGCAGGTAACAGTCACATTTAAGTAGCAGCACTGCATCTAACCTTGGGCAAGGAAGTGCCACTGCATCTCCCGGCAGAGCCAGGTCTAGTGGTTGGGGGCAACAAAGATGATCTGACAACTGTACTATGCACAGCTCACACCTGTCCAACATACCAAGATATAGAGCTAGCACTGAATGGCTGTGTTCATCCACACTGTCACACAACACTTTCACATAGAGAACCCCTACAAACACACACACAACAGTTACATGGTTCAGCCTGCCTGTTTCCCTGCTCTTACTCACACACACTCAACAAACTCTGTTGTCAGCATCGGCCTCCTGACCCCCAACACCCTGTACAAGTGATGATAACTGTGGCATATCCCTGATTTCTCTCTTTTGGATTCAGGAAAGGTAAAGCTTTGTGTCTGCTGCACAGGGTACTTAGCAACATTATTGCTTAGTATATCTATATTTATGTTATTTAAATGATAATTGTGCCTGTGAATTAGTGTATTCTCTTGTAAGGGTTGTGAAGTCAACAACTGCAATGTGTCTCATTACTATTTAACTGTTCTCTTTAAGACTATCTAGTGCAAATTTATGGTGCACATCATCGGTCAGGCCATCACATTCAGAACTCTGGATTGCATGACAGCACTGTAGTATAATCTCATCAGAACAGTACAGTATCATGCTCTCTATTGTGTGTAGCTTACCAGAAACATACATCTGCAGGACACCCCACAGGGCTTTCTCATCAAGCTAAGACAGAGCCTACAAGCCATGCCATGATGTATGTATACAGACTAAAATACATGCCACTTTAAGTTGTCTTGTATCACATGATGTGATGTCTGTCTGACATCCAGGCCACTGTCTGATCATGCCCTGCTGAGATACATGCATATATAATACTCTGATATAGCCAGTAACATCAGCATTGTCTGTTGAGCATATGGGAATAACAGTGTCCCACCTGCTGGTGTAAAATGCTGTCTGTAATATCACATACACACACACACACACACACACACACACACACACACACACACACACACACACACACACACACACATACACACAGTAAGAATATAACCCCTACCTAAGTACACAGACTACAAATCACTAAATGTAACATATGCCCCACAGCACAAGGCTGACTTGCATTGTGTCAGACAACCCTTTATAGTTGATGACAACAGCAGTGTCTGTTGAGGACAAGATATGTGCCCCACCTGCTGCTATAAAATGCTGTCTGTAATATCAAATTACAACTCTCACACACACACACACACACACACACACACACACACACACACACACACACACACACTCAACTGAAGTGAGAACAGAACCCCCATCTATCTAAGTACACACACTACAGAACAAGTACTTAATGCACGCACCATGGAACAAGCCTGAATTTACAGGAGAGCAGGTGAACTTATAGTAGATGACACCAGCAGGCCATGTGATGTACAACAGCTTGGGAGGCCTGGTTAGGAACATAGATTGATATAGTGTCATATGAGGTTAATAGCCTGGCCAGCCTCAATAAGAAGCTGAGATCCCTCATAAAATCCTCCAAAGCTAGTTATGAAAACAACATTGCCGCCGATTCTAAAGACAACCACAAAGCATTCTATAGCTATGTCAAGAATCTCAATGGCAACACTTAGATCTGCTCTGGATTACAGCACAATGGCACTAAATATACAGAACCAACTGATATTGCCAACATCCTGGCAGATAGGTTCAGTGCTAACTTTACCCCCCTCTCACCCCCTAAAGGGCCCATGTCTATACCAGAAGAATGCAAAGTTCCTGTAAACACAGCTGCACAGGTAAAATCCTCACTCTCCAAAGCCAAGAACACAACATCCATGGGACCTGACAACATCCCAGGCTGCCTTCTACACAAACTACAGAATGAACTGGCACCCCACCTAAGTACCATGTTCAGTCATAGCCTCACCTCAGGCTTTGTGCCCATTGAATGGCGCACCACGATAGTTATCCCACTCCAAAAAGGGGGAGCCATGACAGACCCCAGGAACTATCACCCCACTAGCCTGACTAGCCTGGAACGTATCACTATGGAACTCATACACAAAGACATTGGAGATCTCCAAACTCTGGACCCCACACAGTTCAGGTTTGTAAAAGGCAGATCATGTCTCCTAAACCTGAGAGACTTCTTTGAAGCAGTCAGCAAAGCCATAGATGAGGGTAAGGTGGTTCACACAACCTATCTAGATCTCGCCAAGGCATTCAACACCATCCCCCACTCTGGAATTATAGATAAACTCACTAAACTAGGTATAAATCCCTATGTGACAAGATGGGTTGCCAACTGGCTTACTGACAAAATCCACACTGTGAAAGTAGCAGACTCCAAATCAGACTTCAGACCAATGACAAGTGGAGTACCACAGAGTTCTGTCCTAGGTCCTCTCCTGTTTGGTATCTACTTCTCTGAAGTACAGGTTATCACAGAAGGTCTTTGGCTAACCAAGTTCTCAGATGACTGCAAACTAGGAGCCATAATCGAAACTCCTAATGATGTGGACATTTTACAAAAGGGCCTCACTGAGACAGATGCCTGGTGTTAAAGCCATGGCCTCAAGCTCAATGCCATAATGTGCATTGTTATCCCCTTTGGTAAAAAACTCTGTACCCATGAACTACCACATAGGCGGTAGTCTACTTAACACCTAAAGTGATGAGACCTTGGGACACAGGTGGACAGTAGTCTCTCCTTTGATAATCACATAGCCACAGTGGTCAGGAAATCCTTCTATGTGGCACATCTCATCACAAAAGGTTTCTCATTCAGAAAAAAAAAAGAGGTCATTGTTCCCCTCTACTCATCACTCATTAGACACACTATAGAGTACAACGCCCCTTTTGGTATATACCTCACAAGACATCTACAACAACTGGAAAGGCCGCCGAAATACCTCACAAAGAGGATCACTGGCCTCAAACAGATGCCCTAAGCAGACCGTCTCAAAAAACTCCAGCTTTACTCTGTCACATTTTGCCTACTCAGAGACAATCTCTGCCTAACATACAAAGCTACGTCAAACTCAGAGCTGTTGGACATGCTGCACTTAAAGAAATACCAATCCCTCTGAGCTACACACTCTAGGGACCTAAACCTTGTCACCACAATAAACAGAACATGCTGGAGGGATAGATTCCTGTCCCAGAGACTTCCCATACTCTGGAACATACTACCTATCTATGTCAAACAGAGCTCCTCATTAGCACTCTTCAAGAAAAATCTTGATGATTAGATGGGAAATAGGAAATTCACCCCGGGGATCACTCCTGTGGCTCTGCTTGACAGGGGCACAGGAAAATAATTTTCTTGGGTGGTGAAAGCCAGGTTACCTTTTTGGCTACGCTTATATAGGCCCTAGGGCCAATAGCCTAGTACCTACCTATGAACCTAGCTGTATAAAATCACAAGTATTTTTACTGAGCATATTTGAATGTTTGAGTGTAGCAGAGCAAGGCTGTGAGCACCACCAACTGTCACTGTCCATGAGGGACCACACAACACTATTAATTATACTTTGTTGCGTGGTTGATATATGTGTGGAAAAAATAAACTGAGACCCCAGGATTGTAATGTCTGTGGGTGTGTGCCCAACACATGGGCTGAAATCAGACAACATTTCCAAAGCACATTGGGCCATATCTTTCAATCTTTTATAGCAAGAAATCTGGACATATGCCATACATATTGGGTTGAAAAAGGACCAAAGACAGGGACATGCTTTACATACTGGTCTTACAAACTTACACAGTTGATAGACTAACATATTTTGCATTAATGTGAATTGTCTGAAGGGTAGGATTTTTGAAATTCAAATGTCTTTCATTATTTTCTGGCTTCACTGCTCAAGTATTTTCCAATTATTTGCCAGAAAACCAACTTTTTATGAGGAACAGAGCAAAAATATGATGAACAAAATCAAGGCAGTCTCTAAAAGTCTAAACAGTTGAAAGAGATGCATTGGGCAGCAGATTTATGCTATAGGTAACTAAGTGTACGTGCATGCGAGATAAAGCTGTTTGCCCATAGGTAATCAGTGTGCAAACACGAGCCACATTGCTAATGTGTGACAGTTACTCTATGCCAGGTTTTTGCCCTGGCCAAAACCATTTGTTGAATGTTTGTGGTTTCTATGTCTGCCTGTTTACTTCCTAGGTGGTTTGGTTTCAACAATGCCACATTTCCCGCAAGTCACGTAAGCACAGCCAAACATGCAATTATTTGTTTGCGCTATGTGGCACATCACAAAGCCAGTGGAATAAAAAAGAAAGGTAGGAAAACAAATGGAAATGGAGACATACATGAACTGAGCATGAGCAAGGTATGACATACACACTACAAAATGATACTACACATCAGATATTTCTACATAGTTTAGGATTTGAACTCTCACGTCACTGCAGATTTAGAAAACAGGATGGATGCCTTAGCCCTCTTGGGCACACAAACAGCAGCAAAGAACTCAATTCTTTGTTCACATAAACAAATACATCACAATGCACACTGCTATGAAATCTTCAGCTGTGACTTGTAACCCTCTTTATTATATTTGGATGTAGTGCACTTACTGATCACACAATCTGTTAGGATTCTGCTTGCAAATATACAGCTCTGTCTTACCTTTCTGTGTTTCCTGGTATTTCATCAGTTATCTGGCCAGTACTCTGAGGCATGCAGTCTGTAAGCCATGCTATATCATTGTCCTTAAAAGGTGTGAGGATATTAACTGACAATAATATGAATGCATTTGCCAATAACTGAAGGGCAGATTGGATGGCACAAACAAGCATAGACTGGGCTTTGTGGGGGAGCAAAGCTAAGTTACTGTTATGGCACATACGAGCATAGACTGTTCTGTTGGGGGAGCAAAGGTGAGTGACTGTTGTGGCACAAACAAGAATGGACTGTTCTTTGGGGGGCAAAGATGAGTTACTGTTATAGTACAAATAAGGATATATTGTTGTTGTTACTCTCCTTATTTTGCATTCTGCCTGTTAGCATTTCACATCTCAAGACTGTGTTATGTTTCACCAGTGGGTAATACTGACTGGCTACCTTTTCAGTTTCATCTGGAAACAGTTATTTTGTAGTTATGTGATACCTGTGTGTATTATACTTCTGTATTATTAATCCTTTTAGTCGTAGTCAGGAAGCAACCATGCAACCACAGTCTTTTTGTTCAAAGAAGTTAACTAACAACGAAAACGTACTCTAGTAGTATATGTAAAATCTAATGGTTTATTGCATATGCTCAGGTAAGCACTTTCACAATAGCTTCTTCAGACCATTAAAATTTAAAAACTTTCATGACATTTATACACTAGTGACATGCTTAAAGAACAATTAACCAATATAGTTTCTTAAAGCTAAACCATCCTCTTACATTACGGAATATTTCTGCAAACTTTCTCTTAGATTTAAAGTTTTTCTGGCATGTGCTTTAATTTATTTATATTCTCTCAACTTTGGCAATTTGCTGAATTATTTTCCAAACATTTGCCCCCTATATTTCATAAAATACTTCAACCCATTTATTAAAAGTACTACCAGGTTATTGATTAGTTTTTTTTCTCAAATCAATATTCCTTCCTTTATCATGCTTTAAAAATCTTTAAAAAAACGCTTACACAACTCTTTGTGTTTACTTGTCTGACCTTACCCTGTGCAGCTGGTAAGTGTGATAGGACATACCTTGTACTAGTTCATTAGTGTCATATACAATATGTCATATTGTTCTTGAGGCCTTTTACTTGGCTATTAAGCGCCTCGATTTCAATACTGGTTTTAATGAGGCTCTCTCATTTAGGCCTCTCCCTCTATCTGCTCTCATTTTCATAATCCAATTTATTTATTTTTTCTCTGTGTTGTTCCTTATATCACCTTCCCTCACCATAGGAATTATATTATCTATAATCCTAAAACTAAATACATGCTCTTCCCCTCTAGTCATAATGTGTTTATCTAGTGCGTTCATATTATGTCCTATTCTAATTGCATAGAGATGCTCTATAATTCTTGTCCGGAAAGTCCTATTGGTTTTTCCGATGTAGAATGAGTAGCATCTCTGACATACCGCTAGGTATACAATGTGCACACTCCCACAGTCTGCATTCACATTGAACTTGTAAGTCTGGCCTGTATCTGGATGTGTAAACTCATTTCCTTCTTCTATATATTTACAGAAATGTCACTAGAAACAACACTAGAACTGCAAGGTGGAGGAGGATAGAACCCAGCTAATAGTACAAAACCAAGACCTCGACTGTAGTATAAAATTCACTGCTGTTCCAACTGTTGTATAAAATCCACAACTGCTTGAATAAAATGTAAAAACAGGTTTATTCCTTCCACGTTAAGCGCTTTCAGCTGTCCCCAGCCTTCATCAGAACAACTAATCATTACAAACACAGAGTTTAAATACATATCTAATTAACATCTTAATTGCTAAATTGGTTAAAAAACCGCCAAAAATATTGAAACTTTATTACAACAAAGCTAAAGTCAAATCCCTTTGTGACTACTATTTCCTGTTTAAAAACCACTATTGTTTGTACATATATAGTGAAAACATTCTTATATGCAAATTGACATGTGTTGAAAATTGTGTTAAAAATTATGTTGTGAATTATACATTACAACTGAAGTGTGAAAAATAGAGTTAACATATACTATTCTCTACCTTTATTCACTTTTATCATACTATCAATATTTCCCTTAGCATACTTAAGCTAAACTTGTCCCTATATACAGTTCATACTATGACTGATGCATAAGTTATTCTAAAGCCAAAAATGGTTTTAAACTAATAAAATCATTAAGACCAGGAGGTGTAGTAGAGTCTGTCAAAATCTGCCACTTGCTTTCACATAGAGCAAGTTTAGTTTTCCAATCACCTCCGAACGGTGTGTTGTCCACCTGATCAATAATTGAGAAAAGGAAACTATGTTCAACACCTTTGTCCAAAATGTGCCTGTATAATGCATTCTTGGTGTCACACTTCCCTATTCTGTATTGATGCTCGTAAATACGTCTATTTAATTGTCTCTCAGTTTTCCCAATGTAGTGGGCATTACATGCTGTACAAATTGCCACATATACCACTTGTTTACTTTTACAATTACCTCTTTTACATCTGATTGTGGTATGACATATATCATCAATTCTAACTGTTTTGTTTGTATTGATATGTTTGCATTGTTTACAGTTGCCACATTTTGTAGTCCCTTTATCTTTGCCTCCTTTGCACCCAGTCTTGTCATCTTTTTCCAATATTCTCTTTAGATTTGGGGCTGTTTTGAACACGCACCTCGGTTTGGTACCCAAGATTTTTTCTTTGTCTATAATCATCAAGGTGTTCCAGTGTCTGTCCAATATCTCTTGTATCAAGTATGTTTTGGGAGAGTACATGAGTACACAAACCCTTCCTGCTGGTGTGCCACAAGTGTCCTCTTTAGTAGTTAATTTAAAGGTACCTAACAGTGGAATGTATTTTTTACCCCATTCTCGGGTAACATATTGGATGATCCCTTCAACCATCTTCACTGGATAGGCTCTCGTAATGAACATATCTTTGATAATGTCCATTTCCATTTCCACCATACTTTTGTTGGACGTCATCCTAGCCACCCGGATGCATTGACCTTTAACTATATTACTGAAGATATGGGGAGGATGGTTGCTACTGTAATGGACATAATCGTTAGAAAATGTTGGTTTTCTGTATATTCTAGATGAAAAGTCATTTTCGTTCTTGGTTAGTAAAACATCCAAGTAAGACATTTCTTTGTAACTATGATCAAATGTGAATTTTAAAAAATCCACTGTTTGATTAAGAAAGGTCATAAATTCCAACAATTTTTCTTCCGATGCCCTCCACACGATAAAAATATCGTCTAGGTACCTGACATATACAGCGATATGGCTGTAGTGAGGACCTTTGAAGATGTACTCAGATTCCCATTCAGCCATGACCAGATTTGCAAAGATGGGGGCACAAGCTGCTCCCATAGCAACTCCCCTGGTTTGTCTGAAATATTCTCCTTGATGTAAAATGTAGTTATGATCCAAAACGAGTGACACCATGTCACAAAGGAGGCAGATCTTGTCCCAAGAGAAGTCTGTAAACTTCCTTAGACTTCTTTCAAAAAATTCCAAACCTTCAGTTCTTGGAATGCTGGAAAAAAGATCCACTACATCTATTGTCAAAAGGATGGAATCAATATCATGTACTTCTTTCTTGATGGTCCCCAAAAATCTCCATGAATCCTTGATAATGTGAGGGATACCATCATAAGTTTGTTTGAGCCAGCCATCAATCAATTGTCCTATTTTGAAGGTTTTCGATCTGGATCCTGATACAATGGGGCGGAAAGGAGGTTGTTCGATGGACTTGTGCACCTTGGGAATGCCCACCATCTTTGCTAAAACTGGGTGGTCTACTTTCAGGAAAGAATAGGTCTCATTGTTGATCCTATTGTCGATTAAATATTCCTCCAAAATCAGGTCTATACGCTTGTATCCAATGTTGACTTGATTTAAGGATATATTTTCATAGTTTCCTGAGTGGTGCAAAATGTTGTTAATCTCTTGATCATAATCCTTGGTAGAAAAAATCACGGCTCCACCTCCCTTGTCTGGTTTCATGACTCTAATGTCTTTGTTCAGGGAAAGATCCACCAGGCATTTCCTTTCTGACTTAGAAAGGTTGTCCCTAACATCCCCACGCTGTTGTTTTTCTTTGTTGTATGTCCAATAAATGTCTTTACAGACTAGGTGCTCAAAGTTGGTGGGCATTCCCAAGGTGCACAAGTCCATCGAACAACCTCCTTTCCGCCCCATTGTATCAGGATCCAGATCGAAAACCTTCAAAATAGGACAATTGATTGATGGCTGGCTCAAACAAACTTATGATGGTATCCCTCACATTATCAAGGATTCATGGAGATTTTTGGGGACCATCAAGAAAGAAGTACATGATATTGATTCCATCCTTTTGACAATAGATGTAGTGGATCTTTTTTCCAGCATTCCAAGAACTGAAGGTTTGGAATTTTTTGAAAGAAGTCTAAGGAAGTTTACAGACTTCTCTTGGGACAAGATCTGCCTCCTTTGTGACATGGTGTCACTGCTTTGGATCATAACTACATTTTACATCAAGGAGAATATTTCAGACAAACCAGGGAGTTGCTATGGGAGCAGCTTGTGCCCCATCTTTGCAAATCTGGTCATGGCTGAATGGGAATCTGAGTACATCTTCAAAGGTCCTCACTACAGCCATATCGCTGTATATGTCAGGTACCTAGACGATATTTTTATCGTGTGGAGGGCATCGGAAGAAAAATTGTTGGAATTTATGACCTTTCTTAATCAAACAGTGGATTTTTTAAAATTCACATTTGATCACAGTTACAAAGAAATGTCTTACTTGGATGTTTTACTAACCAAGAACGAAAATGACTTTTCATCTAGAATATACAGAAAACCAACATTTTCTAACGATTATGTCCATTACAGTAGCAACCATCCTCCCCATATCTTCAGTAATATAGTTAAAGGTCAATGCATCCGGGTGGCTAGGATGACGTCCAACAAAAGTATGGTGGAAATGGAAATGGACATTATCAAAGATATGTTCATTACGAGAGCCTATCCAGTGAAGATGGTTGAAGGGATCATCCAATATGTTACCCGAGAATGGGGTAAAAAATACATTCCACTGTTAGGTACCTTTAAATTAACTACTAAAGAGGACACTTGTGGCACACCAGCAGGAAGGGTTTGTGTACTCATGTACTCTCCCAAAACATACTTGATACAAGAGATATTGGACAGACACTGGAACACCTTGATGATTATAGACAAAGAAAAAATCTTGGGTACCAAACCGAGGTGCGTGTTCAAAACAGCCCCAAATCTAAAGAGAATATTGGAAAAAGATGACAAGACTGGGTGCAAAGGAGGCAAAGATAAAGGGACTACAAAATGTGGCAACTGTAAACAATGCAAACATATCAATACAAACAAAACAGTTAGAATTGATGATATATGTCATACCACAATCAGATGTAAAAGAGGTAATTGTAAAAGTAAACAAGTGGTATATGTGGCAATTTGTACAGCATGTAATGCCCACTACATTGGGAAAACTGAGAGACAATTAAATAGACGATTTACGAGCATCAATACAGAATAGGGAAGTGTGACACCAAGAATGCATTATACAGGCACATTTTGGACAAAGGTGTTGAACATAGTTTCCTTTTCTCAATTATTGATCAGGTGGACAACACACGCTCGGAGGTGATTGAAAACTAAACTTGCTCTATGTGAAAGCAAGTGGCAGATTTTGACAGACTCTACTACACCTCCTGGTCTTAATGATTTTATTAGTTTAAAACCATTTTTGGCTTTAGAATAACTTATGCATCAGTCATAGTATGAACTGTATATAGGGACAAGTTTAGCTTAAGTATGCTAAGGGAAATATTGATAGTATGATAAAAGTGAATAAAGGTAGAGAATAGTATATGTTAACTCTATTTTTCACACTTCAGTTGTAATGTATAATTCACAACATAATTTTTAACACAATTTTCAACACATGTCAATTTGCATATAAGAATGTTTTCACTATATATGTACAAACAATAGTGGTTTTTAAACAGGAAATAGTAGTCACAAAGGGATTTGACTTTAGCTTTGTTGTAATAAAGTTTCAATATTTTTGGCGGTTTTTTAACCAATTTAGCAATTAAGATGTTAATTAGATATGTATTTAAACTCTGTGTTTGTAATGATTAGTTGTTCTGATGAAGGCTGGGGACAGCTGAAAGCGCTTAACGTGGAAGGAATAAACCTGTTTCTACATTTTATTCAAGCAGTTGTGGATATATTTACAGAAGTTACACTTTCCACATCTGCTTGTACCTATATATTTGTTCTCACCTACATTGGTAACACGTTATAACTAGAGGGGAAGAACATGTATTTAGTTTTAGGGTTATAGATAATATAATTCCTATGGTGTGGGAAGGTGATATAAGGAACAACACGGAGAAAAAAAGAAATAAATTGGATTATGAAAATGAGAGCAGATAGAGGGAGAGGCCTAAATGAGAGAGCCTCATTAAAACCAGTATTGAAATTGAGGCACTTAATAGCCAAGTAAAAGGCCTCAAGAACAATATGTCATATTGTATATGACACTAATGAACTAGTACAAGGTATGTCCTATCACACTTACCAGCTGCACAGGGTAAGGTCAGACAAGTAAACACAAAGAGTTGTGTAAGCGTTTTTTAAAGATTTTTAAAGCATGATAAAGGAAGGAATATTGATTTGAGAAAAAAAGAATCAGTAATCTGGTAGTACTTTTAATAAATGAGTTGAAGTATTTTATGAAATATAGGGGGCAAATGTTTAGGAAATAATTCAGCAAATTTCCAAAGTTGAGAGAATATAAATAAATTAAAGCACATGCTAGAAAAACTTTAAAGCTAAGCGAAAGTTTGCGGAAATATTCCGTAATGTAAGGGGATGGTTTAGCTTTAAGAAACTACATTGGTTAATTGTTCTTTTGGCTTGTGACTAGTATATAAATGTCATGAAAGTTTTTAAATTTTAACTGTCTGAAGAAGCTATTGTGAAAGCGCTTACCTGAGCATATGCAATAAACCATTGGATTTTACAAATACTACTAGAGTACATTTTCATTGTTAGTTAACTTCCTTGAACAAAAAGACTGTGGTTACATGGTTGCTTCCTGACTACGACTAAAAGGATTAATAATACAGAATTTTAAGTCTGGAAGCATTTGCTCTGTTGGTTGTGGTTGCCTTTTCTTTTTATTACATAAAAACTTTTCTGTCCGCTATCCACGGAGACATGGCTGAGAGTGCAGAGAGTATCGAACTAGACTACAGACCAGCTGGGTCTGTTAGACCGGATGAAATGGTTTTAATTGGTATTGGGACAAGCAGTCCGAAAGGACAAGAACAAGGTACGGAAATAATTGAAAAGAGAATGGGAGCAGTGTATAAAAGCGGTGAAAGCCTGAAGAACAAGTTTGCGATGTGTCTAAGAAATGAGGACAATCCACTACTGCTATATGAAACAGGCAGTAGTGGGGTAAGAGACTCAGTGACAATGGAGGTATTAGAGTTAATACGAACAGCAGTAGACAAAATAGAGATAGATTTTCTCAAACTGAAATGCCTATCCACTCAGCGGCAACATTTTGAGGTATGTCTCAGGAGGGGCATAATACCCAGAGGCTTACAAGTCCTGAAAATGCCTACGTACGGTGACCAATACCCAGAATTGCTCACAAAGTGGCAAAAGATTAACACTGAGGTAAGCAAGAATTATTTACGGCTGCTATTAGACTTTTTTAGACCGTTAGAAGAAGAACTGATTAGAGCAGTAAATGAACAGCAAGAGATACTGTATACACAATATCCCAGCGAACTTATTGATAAAGCCCTGTCTAATATGCTAGATGGTATATTAGCATATGAAAGATGTTTATTACAACAGAAATGCAACAAGATAGACAGGGATACACAAGATTTTTGCCTAGGACATGTCTTCACTTGGCCAAGGCCAAATCAGACATTGGGCCAAATGCCAGCTGGTGTGAGAAAAGTAACAGAAACTCAAATGCCGTCTAATAAAGATATACTTACAAATAGTGATAGTAGAAACAGTGACAGAAAAAATGCAGACAAAAATAATATCAGTAATAATTCAGCAACAGATATAGAATTCAATGTGAGCAAACCTCATGTAACTGATGTCAACAATATACAAAAGAAAAAGAGAAGATTCTACAAAATGAGAAAGCGCAGGAGAAGCATTCTATCAACTCACAAAATACTGTAAGTTTACCAGTGGTGCGACCTAAGCCTAGCTCCACAGGGGTGATAAATAGAGCCAACGATGAACAAAGTAATGTCATGTTTTTTCAACAATTCCCCCTTCCCATAGCCAAAGAGAAGGGGGTCAGGAAAGAACGCTCTATGAGTCGGGGTCGACAAAAGCGCAAACTCTCCAGGGACAGAGAGTCCAACCAAACATTGAAAAGGATGTGGAATCAAATGAAGACTGTATAGTATGGAATATTTCAGAGAGGACACTAGATCAAGATGAACTGAATGTACTAAACAAAGGTTTGAATTTTGTTCCCACCACAGGTGGTCAACTTACAGATGTATTGACTGACATTGAAGTATTTAATAGGAATGTAATGTTAAGATATCAGTTTGGAAATTGTGAAAATGAATATAAGCAAATTTATAAGAACCCCAGTGAATTTATGCCACCTAATCATCCACTAGTAGAAGCGTTTTATAATTTAGTGGAAGAAGATGTGTATAGGCTGTTTGGAGACTTGAATACTAAAAACACTTATAGTAAGAACAGAGGTAATTTGAACATTAGAGAAAGAAAAGCATTACAGAGGTTAAAACAGGACAACACAGTGGTATTTAGACCAGCAGATAAGGGAGGGCCCCTGGTAATAATGGATAAAATAAAATATCAGGAGACAATGAAAAGAATGTTGAGTGATGATATGATATATTCAACCATTAACAGAAAAGAAGTAGAAAGAATTAAAACAAATATTACGAATACAATAACAGACTTAGTAAATAGTAATATTATTAGCAAAGAATTAGCAAGTTTCTTAGAAGTGGAATATCCAGTGATACCAGCTATACAAGGGATAACCAAGATCCACAAAGATGGAATCAATCCTCCCATGAGACCTATAGTCTCTGGTAGAGGATGGTGTATGGAGCCCTTCTCATTATATATAGAAGGACATCTTAGTCCAATTATAGATAAAAACAAGAAAATACTTAAGGACACTAAACAATTTCTGTTAGATCTATATGGATTTTTTCAAGACAGAGAAATGAGATCTGATATGATTTTGGTAACCCTAGATGTGCAGTCTCTGTTTACTATAATTCCTAATGCTATGGGTATAGAATCCATCAATAAATATCTATTCAAACATAGTGAGTGTACAGAAGAGAAGATAGATTTATTGTGTATGTTTTTGGAAATCATATTGGAAAACAATGTCTTTGTGCATGGTGAAGATTTTTATGTTCAGCGTGAGGGAGTAGCTATGGGCACGTCTTGTGCCAATAGCTACACCAACATGTATTTGGCCATGTGGGAAGAAGAGGCTCTGTTCCTTAACATTGGTCACGAAAGGAATATTCCTTTTTATCTGCGTTTTGTCGATGATATTTATTTCATTTAGGAGGGTGACCCAATGGATTTACAGAGATATTTGAAATATATTAACACAATGACAACACATCTTAGGTTTACATCTGATTTTTCAGACACTATGATAGAGTTCCTAGATGTTTATGTTGAGAGGATTATGGGCAAGTGTGTTGATACAGGGGTGTATAGAAAGAAATGTTACAGGAATACTTTATTACATCGAAAAAGTATGCACCCACCATATATATTTAACAACATTATCAAAGGTCAGAGTATAAGAATATCTCGACTTAATGCCTCAGAAGAGGGCTATCAGCAAGAAATGGAAGCATTAAGAAGTAGATTACTTAAACGTGGATATAGAGAGTCAGAAGTGAAAGAGGGGATGGATAATATGCACTAGATAAGGCAGAGTGTAGGCATCCCTTATTACTCAGCACAGCAACATACTCCAACACAAAGTAAGGACATTAAATCCTATACAAAAATACCAATGTATTATACAAGTGATAATACAAATATTAGGAGGTTGATAGAAAAACACTGGTGTATTTTAATGGTGGACCCACAACTAAGAGAAATAGTGGGGGATGCACCGAGATATCAATATAAGAATAAATTTAACCTTAAGAGATTATTATGTCATCCTGTTACTAATGTAGGTGAGAACAAATATATAGGTACAAGCAAATGTGGAAAGTGTAACTTCTGTAAATATGTAGAAGAAGGAAATGAGTTTACACATCCAGATACAGGCCAGACTTACAAGTTCAATGTGAATGCAGACTGTGGGAATGTGCACATTGTATACCTAGCGGTATGTCAGAGATGCTACTCATTCTACGTCGGAAAAACCAATAGGACTTTCTGGACAAGAATTAGAGAGCATCTCTATGCAATTAGAATAGGACATAATATGAACGCACTAGGCAAACACGTTATGACTAGAGGGGAAGAACATGTATTTAGTTTTAGGTTATAGATAATATAATTCCTATGGTGCGGGAAGGTGATATAAGGAACAACACGGAGAAAAAAGAAATAAATTGGATTATGAAAATGAGAGCAGATAGAGGGAGCGGCCTAAATGAGAGAGCCTCATTAAAACCAGTATTGAAATCGAGGCACTTAATAGTCAAGTAAAAGGCCTCAAGAACAATATGCCATATTGTATATGACACTAATGAACTAGTACAAGGTATGTCCTATCACACTTACCAGCTGCACAGGGTAAGGTCAGACAAGTAAACACAAAAAGATCTGTAAGCATTTTTTAAAGATTTTTAAAGCATGATAAAGGAAGGAATATTGATTTGAGAAAAAAACGAATCAATAATCTGATAGTACTTTTAATAAATGGTTTGAAGTATTTTATGAAATATAGGGGGCAAATGTTTGGAAAATAATTTAGCAAATTGCCAAAGTTGAGAGAATATAAATAAATTAAAGCACATGCCAGAAAAACTTTAAAGCTAAGAGAAAGTTAGCGGAAATATTCCATAATGTAAGAGGATGGTTTAGCTTTAAGAAACTATATTGATTAATTGTTCTTTAAGCATGTGACTAGTATATAAATGTCATGAAAGTTTTTAAATGTTAACAGTCTGAAGAAGCTATTGTGAAAGCGCTTACCTGAGCATATGCAATAAACCATTGGATTTTACAAATACTACTAGAGTACATTTTCGTTGTTAGTTAACTTCTTTGAACAAAAAGACTGTGGTTACATGGTTGCTTCCAAACTACGACTAAAAGGATTAATAATACAGAATTTTAAGTCTGGAAGCATTTGCTCTGTTTGTTGCGGTTGCCTTTTCTTTGTATTATACTTCTGTTGTCTTTTTGGACACCTACAAGTATGTCACTCAGGTGTGTCAATGCATGGAGACCACTCTTCACTGATGCTGAAAAACAAAGTCATAGTTGATGGGTTTCCATAACATGGTGCTTTTCTCCAAGAAAGAGGACAGTGAGATATGTCCCATTGTTGCAAATATGGTGGCAGATTATTCACGATTTCAATGCCATGGGTGGCCTCTGCAGAATATATGAATAGTGCACCACAGGGCCACTGCCATGATATCATCTGCAAGGAGGCAAATAGCTTCAGTGGGCTGTGACCAAATAGTTACTAAGGGATGGCCTGCTAGGTAACCACAACTAACCCCCACTAAGGAGTTCCAGGCCAGTCTGAGAGATCCAGACAGGTCCCATGAGAGTGCAATAAGCATGTCCTGGATGTGGGTACAACACCTTTAAGACAGCAAGCACATGTCAGGATTAGCTTCCAGGTAAGCTTTGATATCTCAACAATTGAATACCATTGTATAGAAAAACAATTAAAATGAATAACTTAATTCTGTATCACATGTCCTTTTTGGGAGGAGATTGAAGATTGCTACAGTTATAAGCTTAGTTTGGAGTTGTCAGCCACATTCTTCTTCAAAGTACCGTTAAAGCACATATACAAGAGTAACTGTATTACCCCCCCCGCCATGTTACTCTTAATTGTGATGATGTTGCCCTTAACTCTTGCTTAACTTATTTCAGGATTGTCTGGAGTACAGTGCAGTAAGTCTTCTGTGGATGGTAAGCCAAATATTTTTATTAGTACTCAGCAATTTAAAGAAATATCGTAGTTTGTGATATTGATCTCAGGCCTGTTGTTTGTATTGCTATACTGTCTGTAATAGTGGGAGCACTGTTAGTTTATTAGCATATATTGTACTATAGTAGTGCAGGTATTAATGTATTCCTGCGTTTCTTGATTTTTTATCACAGGTAATCATGAGAATGGGAATGTGGGCCCTGTGCCACCTGATGTCAGTTTATCCTCAGACGCTGATGATGATGGTGGCCAAACTGAGGCAGAGACAGGGTGCAGAGGGTAAATCTGACACAGAGTTTGACATACAGCCATCCCCTGCATTTCCATCAGACACAGCCAGTAGGCCTACATAGTCCACTGAGCCCACAGATATTGAACAGGTGGATGGTGAAGACATTGATCAGAGAAGCATGGCTACTGCAGCTTCAGTGCCTTTTGATGCTGTTCATAGCCAAAGTGTGGGTGAGGTGCCAAACAGAAGGATTGATGGGGTGCTCAAAATGGGCCTGCTGTCCCTCCTCCACCTGGTGCAGGTGTCACTTCCTGTGCCACTCAACATATGTTTAGCGCCATCATGGAGGCACTGGCACATTCCCATAGGTGTTCCAGACGAATGCTCAGAGTTTTGGATGTGGCATAGTCTGACATGCATGAGTGCCTTCACCATGTTGCCGATTCACTGGATTGGATGAATGATACGTTGGAATGAGGGGTGTCTGTGATGGACTGAGGGGTGTCTGTCATAACTCTTAACCTCTTAGCACAAAAATATGTGGACAAAGTCTCACAGAATGGGGTACAAAGGCCCAAAAATAGGGACCAATTTTAAATATTGCTCTTAAAAACTTATAAAGTTGCTAGAATAACAGAATTTGTTTTAGCATGCATTTTTCTAAAGGACATGAAGTCTGAAACACAAATGTATATCATGATTTAGTGAATTCAATCCTCAGAACATCCCAGTGATTTGCCAGCAAATCACAAATTTTATGAAGAACAGACTAAAAATATAAGACAAAAATCTAGACATTCTGTGAAAATCTGTACAGTTGACTGGTATGTCATGGAATGAGCAGTGCCTGTGATGGAACATCTGCTGGGAGGAAAATGGCATCCCCATGGGTGTAGGTCAGCCACATCATCTGCTGTCAACCAACTTGGCCATGACGGATCACTCTCCCATAGTTCCACTGCTCCATCAATGAGTCTGCTGTCCACACCCAGACATGGTAGGCCATAGAGTCATGGCAGTTGTCATCCCATGAAGAGAACTTGTCCAGAAGACATCATTCACATTCAGGTAGCAGCACTGCATCTGACTGTGGATGTGGACATGCCAGTGCAACTCCAGACAGACCCAGTTCTCCTGGTCAGCAACAACAAGGATGAACTACCACCGCTACCATGCATGGTTCACACCTGCCTGACAGACCAAGAAGTAGAGCTAGCACAGTGCTGGGCTGTGTTTATGCAGACACTAACACACCAATTTCAACTGGAGAACCCCTATAAACAGACACACACAGTTTCTCAGTTTGTCTCACTGGCCATTTTTTGCTTTATACCAAACAAAGTCCTATGCACGGGGGAATGCACGGTCCAAACCATGTAAACGAAAAACAAAAGTAGACCAGCAAGAGCAGACCAAGATGTGAAAAATAAATCAATCCTTTATTAACAGACCGGTTTCGGCATAAACTGCCTTCTTCAGTGTAGGACAAACAGAAAATGCCCTGTTAACATATGTAATATATACAAAATGTAAACCAATAGGCAAACAGAAATCATGAATATGCATGAAACAATAAAAAATGTGAAATGCAACCAAAACCTAAAATGTTTCTTCATACAAAAAGGAACTAATATTGAAAAGTCAGTATAACACCCAAAATTATTCATAAGACTTAAATATTGTGGAAAACATAAGACATCCTAAGACTTAGTGTATTCACAAATGGGAATTGATATAAAAAACAAAATAGTACCAAGGTGCCGAATAGGAAAGTGTAAAAATACTTTCCTAAAAGGAATGCACCAACAATGAACTGGTACCAATAATAAACTGTTGAGAATCATGTAAAAATACAAATTACAAGTAGATAGTTCATCATGGTAATAATGAAAGTGTACACATATTTTCCTGAAATAAATACACCAAAAATGAACTTACACCAGTAATAAACAGTTGAGAATCATATAAAGATAGCAAGTAGGCTGTCCATCATGCTAGTAATGAAAAATGATTTGAAAAAAACATCCACAGAACTGTCATACCTCAAATATTTTCATCATAACAAATGATGAACCTCCACAGAATAAGATATAGTAACAATGTTTGAAAACTGAGGAACAACAAATATTCATAGTATAAAACTGGACATACAATATCCATCCATATCATAGACAAAGAAATCCAGTATAAACAACCAACTAAAGGTGATCATTAAGACCAGGAGGGAAAAGACCCCCTAAAGTAATGATCCAGTATTTCTCTTTGTGATCCAAGAGACCATGCCAAACCTGTTTGTGACTACGATCGCCTGTAATACGATCAATAATCATAAAACTAAACTTGGCCTGCGGATGTTTGAGAGTATGTTGGTACAAAGCACTAGTAGGTTTGTGATTCTTAATGTCACTGCGATGTTCATTCATTCTAGATCTAAGGGGCCTGGAAGTTTGGCCCACATAAAACGCACCGCAGTAGCAGGTTGCTAGGTACACAACCCAATCACTACCACAGTTACCAAATGTTTTAATGTTATAAATTTGGCTGGCATTGCGACTTGAGAATTCTTTGGACTTATTCATCAGTGAACAAGACCCACAATGGCCACAGGGAAAAGAACCAAATAACTCTTCACCATGTACTGTAAGTTGATTGTGGGTAGTGCCCCTACTACCTATGTGTTTATACTGAGATAAGTAGGAACCCAATGTTTTTCCACGTTTGTAAGCAAAATGACATTGTTGCCCCAAAAGTGACCTAAGATGGTCATTGGCAAGCAAGATATTCCAGTGTTTGTTGATAGTGTTCCTTATCATATTGATATTTCTACCATAGGTAGTGATGAATCGTATATGGGTTCCCAATGTAGTATTTTTCTCCATTTTATATTCCAACAGCTTTTCCCGGTTAATTCGGTTGACCCTACATCTGGCTAAGTTAATGTCTTTGTTGTCATAACCCCTGCTGGTAAATCTGTTACATAAATCCATGCTAGCTGATTCATATTCAGCATCCTTAGAACTAAGGCGCTTAATACGCATGAATTGTGACACAGGAATACTCCTGATAGTGTGGCGTGGGTGCATGCTGGAAGCATGTAGCAAGGTGTTATATTGTGGGTACTTACGGAAAACCTTACTGGATAATGTAAGGTCCTGGTTTTTCGTGATAGTAACATCCAAAAAATTGATCGTATCCTGATCATATGTTAATGAAAATTCCAGTCCCCATATGTTACTATTGAGATATTCAACAAATTCACGTAAGTAAACCAAATACGCACGCCACACTAACCAGCAGTCATCCAGATAACGTCGCCAGATGTCCATCTCTACCTGATAAATATTATGTGAATTATCATAAATCATGTACTCCTCAAAATAAGCCATGAAAAGGTCAGCATAAATGGGAGCGAAAGACGCCCCCATTGCTGTACCTTGCAATTGCCAATAACACTGGCCTTGAAAATACAGCACATTTTTATTGAGTACATGTTCTGACAAACAAATGAGTAAGGTATTAAACCCGGGTGAGTACAGATTCGCCCTGTTGAGCCAATATTGGAGAGATTGTAGGCCTGCCCAATGTGGAATACTGGTGTATAAGGCCTTCACGTCTAAGGTACACATATACCATCCTGGTTCTAACTGGGTATCCTGAATAATCTGTAAGAATTGGGTTGTGTCCTGCACCCTTGACCTAATCAAACCCAACAAAGGTTTGAGATATTTCATGAGAAAGGCCGATAGAGGTTCCGTAAGTGTTCCTATTCCAGAGACAATAGGTCTACCAGGGGGTTTGTGAAGTGATTTATGAATCTTTGGCAAAAGATATAAAATCTGTTTGCGAGGTTCAGAAACAATCAAAGACAAAAAACATTTTTTATTAATGATCCCCTCCTCAAAAGCAAGCTTTAGAAAAGAATCAATTTCTTCTTTAAAGTGAGGTGTGGGATCTATAGACATATGCATATAACAAGTTTTGTCTGACAATTGTGACAACCCCTCCTGTATATAATCATCTGTATTGAGAACCACCACAGCACCTCCCTTATCAGCTGAAAGCACCGTTATTTCCTTGTTATTACGTAGTTGGTCTAATGCCAACCTGTCACCTGAAGTAAGATTATTTTGTAACATGATATGGCCATAATTCTCAAAATGAAGGTCCCTCATTATAGAATCCATAAAAATGGAGACATGTTTATTCATAGGTGGTTGAAACAATGATCTACCAAACCTAAATTCTTCTGATACTTGTGAACACTCATCAGCAAAAAACAATTTAAGATAAGGTTACGACAAAAAACCTGCAAATCCTGTATAATATGATACTCTTGAGAGAAAAAAGCTGGTATGTAATTGAGTCCCTTATTCAATAGAGCTGTTTGTTCCTCAGTTAGCAAAGTTCTGGAAAGATTCAATACATTCTGGTTAAGTACCTGAGCTGGGTCTAACTCAGAAAATTGTTCAATAGACCCTGAAAGGAGACATTCAGAGGTTCTTTTCCTGTGCTTCCTGCCCCCCCCCGATGCCTTTTGCCACTTCTAAAGGGATATTTCTATTACTTTTCTTTCTATTTGGTGAACCCCTGTCAGAAGCCCCTTCACTATCCGTAATGGAGGAATCATCCCCTGAAGTACTATTAAAGGAACTGTCCCTATGTCTTAATTTCTTGTATGTTCATATATGATATGAACATACAAGAAATTAAGACATTATGTTCGGATGTTAGCAAATTTGAATCTTCTTTGAAATATCAAGACAATATTAAAAAACTTTCACAAGACCTGACTGAACATGAGAAGATTATTAAGGAACGTAAAATTAAAAAATTTCACAGGGACTTTTCAGACTATCAAAGGGGTAGACCATTTGAGTTCAGTCGGTCTGTCAGATTTGCTGACACGAACCAAACAAGGTCAGGGCCCAGTCGTACCAAAAAGAGACCTCGATCCATTTTGAAAAATAGGGACAGTTCCTTTAATAGTACTTGAATTTTTATGGATTCTATAATGAGGGACCTTCATTTTGAGAATTATGGCCATATCATGTTACAAAATAATCTTACTTCAGGTGACAGGTTGGCATTAGACCAACTACGTAATAACAAGGAAATAACGGTGCTTTCAGCTGATAAGGGAGGTGCTGTGGTGGTTCACAGTACAGATGATTATATACAGGAGGGGTTGTCACAATTGTCAGACAAAACTTGTTATATGCATATGTCTATAGATCCCACACCTCACTTTAAAGAAGAAATTGATTATTTTCTAAAGCTTGCTTTTGAGGAGGGGATCATTAATAAAAAATGTTTTTTGTCTTTGATTGTTTCTGAACCTCGCAAACAGATTTTATATCTTTTGCCAAAGATTCATAAATCACTTCACAAACCCCCTGGTAGACCGATTGTCTCTGGAATAGGATCACTTACGGAACCTCTATCAGCCTTTCTCACAAAATATCTCAAACCTTTGTTGGGTTTGATTAGGTCAAGGTTGCAGGACACAACCCAATTCTTACAGATTATTCAGGATACCCAGTTAGAACCAGGATGGTATATGTGTACCTTAGACATGAAGGCCTTATACACCAGTATTACACATTGGGCAGGCCTACAATCTCTCCAATATTGGCTCAACAGGGCGAATCTGTACTCACCCGGGTTTAATACCTTACTCATTTGCTTGTCAGAACATGTACTCAATAAAAATGTGCTGTATTTTCAAGGCCAGTGTTATTGGCAATTGCAAGGTACAGCAATGGGGGGCGTCTTTCGCTCCCATTTATGCTGACCTTTTCATGGCTTATTTTGAGGAGTACATGATTTATGATAATTCACATAATATTTATCAGGTAGAGATGGACATCTGGCGACGTTATCTGGATGACTGCTGGTTAGTGTGGCGTGTGGATTTGGTTTACTTACGTGAATTTGTTGAATATCTCAATAGTAACATATGGGGACTGGAATTTTCATTAACATATGATCAGGATACGATCAATTTTTTGGATGTTACTATCACGAAAAACCAGGACCTTACATTATCCAGTAAGGTTTTCCGTAAGTACCCACAATATAACACCTTGCTACATGCTTCCAGCATGCACCCATGCCACACTATCAGGAGTATTCCTGTGTCACAATTCATGTATAAGCGCCTTAGTTCTAAGGATGCTGAATATGAATCAGCTAGCATGGATTTATGTAACAGATTTACCAGCAGGGGTTATGACAACAAAGACATTAACTTAGCCAGATGTAGGGTCAACCGAATTAACCGGGAAAAGCTGTTGGAATATAAAATGGAGAAAAATACTACATTGGGAACCCCTATACGATTCATCACTACCTATGGTAGAAATATCAATATGATAAGGAACACTATCAACAAACACTGGAATATCTTGCTTGCCAACGACCATCTTAGGTCACTTTTGGGGCAACAATGTCGTTTTGCTTACAAACGTGGAAAAACATTGGGTTCCTACTTATCTCATTATAAACTCATAGGTAGTAGGGGCACTACCCACAAACAACTTACAGTACATGGTGAAGAGTTATTTGGTTCTTTTCCCTGTGGCCATTGTGGGTCTTGTTCACTGATGAATAAGTCCAAAGAATTCTCAAGTCGCAATACCAGCCAAATTTATAACATTAAAACATTTGTTAACTGTGGTAGTGATTGGGTTGTGTACCTAGCAACCTGCTACTGCGGTGCGTTTTATGTGGGCCAAACTTCCAGGCCCCTTAGATCTAGAATGAATGAACATCGCAGTGATATTAAGAATCACAAACCTACTAGTGCTTTGTACCAACATACTCTCAAACATCCGCAGGCCAAGTTTAGTTTTATGATTATTGATCGTATTACAGGTGATCGTAGTCACAAACAGGGTTGGCATGGTCTCTTGGATCACAAAGAGTAATACTGGATCATTACTTTAGGGGGTCTTTTCCCTCCTGGTCTTAATGATCACCTTTAGTTGGTTGTTTATACTGGATTTCTTTGTCTATGATATGGATGGATATTGTATGTCCAGTTTTATACTATGAATATTTGTTGTTCCTCAGTTTTCAAACATTGTTACTATATCTTATTCTGTGGAGGTTCATCATTTGTTATGATGAAAATATTTAAGGTATGACAGTTCTGTGGATGTTTTTTTCAAATCATTTTTCATTACTAGCATGATGGACAGCCTACTTGCTATCTTTATATGATTCTCAACTGTTTATTACTGGTGTAAGTTCATTTTGGTGTATTTATTTCAGGAAAATATGTGTACACTTTCATTATTACCATGATGAACTATCTACTTGTAATTTGTATTTTACATGATTCTCAACAGTTTATTATTGGTACCAGTTCATTGTTGGTGCATTCCTTTTAGGAAAGTATTTTTACACTTTTCTATTCGGCACCTTGGTACTATTTTGTTTTTTATATCAATTCCCATTTGTGAATACACTAAGTCTTAGGATGTCTTATGTTTTCCACAATATTTAAGTCTTATGAATAATTTTGGGTGTTATACTGACTTTTCAATATTAGTTCCTTTTTGTATGAAGAAACATTTTAGGTTTTGGTTGCATTTCACATTTTTTATTGTTTCATGCATATTCATGATTTCTGTTTGCCTATTGGTTTACATTTTGTATATATTACATATGTTAACAGGGCATTTTCTGTTTGTCCTACACTGAAGAAGGCAGTTTATGCTGAAACCGGTCTGTTAATAAAGGATTGATTTATTTTTCACATCTTGGTCTGCTCTTGCTGGTCTACTTTTGTTTTTCATTTTTTGTTTTATCCCAGTGTCTGCCTTCCTCTCCTTCCTACTGATACACACACTCACTGACCTTCTGTGTCAGCCTAGGCTTCCTGTCCCCCAACAACACCCTGTGCAAATGATGATAACTGTGCCATATCCATGTTTTATATCTTTTGGATTCAGGCATACAAAAGATGTGTCTGATCATCAGGCTGCATAACTAACTTAGGGCTTAGTATATCTGAATTTCTTTTGTTGAACTGGTCATTGTACTTTTGACTTATATTGGGCTTGGAAAGTTGCACGGTTGATAGCATCAACATTTCACTGTGTTATAGTGAATGCTCTTGTAAGGGTGTTGAGATCAGAAACTGCCATGTGTATCATTACTTTCTAACTTCTCTCTTTAATGAACTTCCTGGACAAATCTATGGTGCACATCATAAGTCACACCATCATATTTAGATCTTAGGATTGTATGACAGCACTGTAGTCAAACCTCATTAGAACAGTAATACAGTATAATGTTATCACTTGTCTGCACCTCTACAGACACATGCAGCAGCTGGAGAGACCATAGGACTTTCTCAGGAAGATAACACAGGGACTACAAACCATGGCATGATGTATGAGAATATATTAAAAGCCATGTCACTGTTATCTGTCTGATATAGGATGAGTTGATGTCTGCCTGGCCTCCAGGTCAGTGTCTGATCATGCCCTGGTGGGATGACTGCATATCCAAACATCTGATATAGCTGATGACATCAGAAGTGTGTGTTGAGAATATGGTAATAACAGTGTCCCACATGCTTAAGTAAAAGGCTCTCTGTAATGTCACGCAAGAGCAGACACAGTTGACTATAGTGAAAATAGAACCTCTACCTATCTAAGTACATAGATTACAGAACACAGTACATAACGCAAGCACTATGGTGCAAGTCTAACTTTGCAAAACTACAGCTGAACTTATAGTACATGACATCAGCAGCCCATGAGTGACACAAGATGTTGGCAGGCCTGCATAGTTTCATAGCTTCATAGGTTCATATGAGGTTATTACCATAATGGCCCTAGGTTCATGGGTTCATAATGGCCCTAGGTTCATAGGTTTATAGGAGGTTACTAGGCTAATGGCTCTAACGCCTTGTCTAGCATACCAAAGTTGTACCATTGTTCCCTTATAGACCAAGATATGTAGCCCATAGTATCCACACATGAACTGGTTCAGGTATACCCATATTTATGGGGACATGATAAATGACATATTTAGGAGTATGGATTAAAAATGATTCTAGTGTAGCAGCTAAGTATTTGTGGGAAGAGACTAAACAAACGATAATACAAAAACTGAGAAAATGGAAGCTTTGTTATATGGATATGGATAGTAAGCTACAAGCAGTTAAAATGATTTTATTCCCTTTAGTCTTATACACAGGTCAGGCATATTTTTATCAACCAGAGAAGAAGTTGTGAGTAGCAATTAATAAAGAGCTGAAGGACTTTATCTGGGAAAGGAATATGGTAAGAGTGAAGTGGGATAAGCTGATTCTTCCAGTAGAACAGGGAGGGCGGATTGGACTTACCCAATTTGAAGGGGCATTTCAGAATGACACAGTTAAGACTCCTATACATGGCACAAACAGAAAACTATCATTCAAAGTGGATGATGAAACACAGGGGAAGCTCAAGAAACAAGGAGAGACTGGGATTTTGGATGCAGGTCTTTAAGGAGAATAACAATAGTCATGCATAATATTATATCCATAAAGTAGCAAAAAGTATTCTAAGAACAAAACCAACATGTGAATGGAGAAAGGAGATTCTGTTGATAGGGACGACTGTAATTAGGGATACAGACAATAGGCAAGACAGGCCAGAAATTATTGGGGAAAACTGGCAAAGTGTCCAAGGTACGGGGAGCAAATAACTAGATGGGGAAAGATGATAGACTGGGAAGAAGCAAATCATTTATTTGGACTGCAGGTTAGAGATTGCCTTCCCTATCAGGACTGATATCAGAGTATAGGCAAAGAGAAAGAAGTAGGAAGGGTCTTAAATGAAAGGCCAGCACTGGCAGAGTTTTTAATATAATCTAGAACAGAAGATGCTGTTAAAAAAGGAATAATTAGTAGAGCATATAAAATATTGCATAGTAACTATAACAATCAATCAGAGGAGGTTAGAAAGGATTGGGAAAAGAGATTGGATAAGCAATTCACAAAGAAACAATGGTAGGATGTATGTATCTCTCCCAAATATGCATAAAAATCTAGAAGCTTTAAGATTTTTGCCTGGAAACATTTACATAGATATTTTTTTACCCCAAGTAGACTCCAGCAAATTCTTCCTCAGTCAGATAGTAAATGCTGGAGGTGCGATAGGGAAGAAAGAGGTCATTGGGAACATATTTTCTGGGAGTGTGGTGAGTTGGCAGATTTTAAGAATTCCCTGCAGGATGCACTGTCGGAGATGCTAGGTGGGCAGACTGGTCTGATGAAGGAGATGATTTTTCTGAGCTATGATTCAGAATCGGAATTGCCTAGACATGGTAAGGCCTTGCTGTGTCTAATAATGGTGGCTGCCAAGAAAATAGAAATAAAAATCTAAACCACCTATACTGGAAGTAGTGAATACAGTTACATAAATAAAACAACTGGAACTGAGGTCTAAAAAGGTAGGAGCAAACTACATAGGAAAGAAAAAAATGGGAATTGTGGGAACTATACATACAAGGGAGGAATGAGGTCTAAAAGTTGGCAGGACTTAAATGAGCTCTGTAAGATTGGGTAGATTTTAAATGATGTATAATATTTTCAACTGGGAGTGTGTCAGTATGGTCTGTGATGTAAAATGCTTGTAACTAGGACTGTGTCAGTGTGGTTTGTTTTCAGTTGTATAAATACATGATTGCCTATGTAGTAAGTGATAGTTTAATAAAAATGTTTCTTGCTTAAAAAAGGCAGGAATTGAATAATGTATGTAATATTGCTTGGGTTATATGATATATAGCAATATACGTGAAATATAATTTTTGATTACTTCTATATGAATGTAAATTTGCTTATGTCACAACTGCTAATTCAATAAAGGTGTTTTAAAAAAAAAGATATGTAGTCCATAGCTGCAAATCCATGATCAGCACTGTTTGACCCTGTCTAAGAGTGACATAGGTAAAACCCCTGGAGTAATTCAACAATTTCCCATCCAATTGTCCCAGTTATGCTTAAATAAGGTCATTGAGGAGCTCAGTTTCACGTGAATTTGGAGTTTGTTCCATAGATGTGTCACTCTCAGAGAGACATATTTGTCTCTCCAGCACGTCCTGTTGATGCTGCAGGCTTGGTTAAGGTCCCTAGAGCAAGTGAGCCTTGACCCATGTGATTTGCGGAGGTGCAGCATTTCCATTAATACAGGGTTTGAGACTGCTCTGTAGGCCAGCCACAGGTTACCTCTCAGCAGTCTATATGCTACAGAGTACAGTGACAAAGACTTCAGTCTGTCCATAGAGGTAATGTGTTGGAAGTCCCTGGATTTTCTTAATGAGAAACCTCTGAGGTGTCTCCAGCTGCTGCAGGTATTTGGTGAGGTACATGCAAAAGGGAGCATTGTACTCTAATATTGGACTGATGAGGAACAAGTACAGTGGAGCTATAACAGCCATAGCTTTGGATGTTATGCCTTCTGTTATGAGGTGTGCAATACAAAGGGCCTTCATTACCACTGTGGACACATGATGATGATCAAAGGTGAGGCTGCCATCAACCTCCATTCAGAAATCTCTCAACGATGCGTTAGAACATAGGGGGCTATTATTAATATTTGCAGGGACTTCTCCTTTGCTGAAAGGGATAATAGTCCATTATTTTGGATTAGCTTTAAGTATGTGGCTTTGGCAACAATCATATATGTATGTAAGCACATTTTGTAGTATGTTGACATTGTTTGGGGATCCAATTATTGTGCCCAGTTTGCAGTCATCAGTGAACTTGTTGAGCCACAGGTCATCTTTTTTTTACTCATTTTCTGATTAATACATTCCAAACAGTAGGGGGCCCACCACAGACCCTTGTGGGACACCACTGGTAACAGGTCTGCTGGTAGAGGTGGAATCCTTACCTATGACTTTATGCATTCTATTGGCTATCCATCTAATGACGTATGGGTTAATCCCCAGGTGGGTGAGTTCTGTAATGACGCCTCAGTGGTGGATTGTGTCAAAACACTTCAACAAGTTGAGATAGGTTCACCAAGTCCTTGTTGATAAGGTACAAGATGATTCTCTCCATGGCCTTACAGACAAAGCTGGTCAGGTTTATGGATGTATAGTTTCTCGGATTAGTTGAGGGACTCCCTCTGTGCAAGGGTATTAAGGTTGCTGTGTTCTCCTCTGCTGGGACAAAGCCAATACTTAGACTGTGGTTGAAGGGAGTACCCAGTGGTTCTGCTAATGGTTGCTTTAAACTGTTTAGTAAGCAGCCTGGGATGTTATCTGGTCCCATAAAGGCTGTATTTTTGGCACTGACAAGTGCGGTTATGATCTGTTATTTGGATATAATAGGTAGAAAACTGTTGACAGGTATGCTGTGGTGGATGATTGCTGGAGACATGGGTATGAAACTGTTGCCAAACCTGTCTGCTAACAGGCTGGCTGTGTCCTCCTTTGGTTCTTTCATGTTCATTTTGTGGCCTGAACATGTGGAAGGCATTATAGCCTTTTATGGCCAGAGTACTCTTTTTGGCCCTAAACCATGTCACTTTGTGACTGCATAAACATCGACATCTTCCAAAGTAAGAAGTGCCTCCATTGAGTGCAGTTTCTGATTTAGATTCCTAGCAGTAAGCAGCATAACACTGAGTTTGTTTTTTCAGGATATTTTTATGTCAGGAGCTTTGTTCTTATGACATTGCCTAAAAAAGTCACTATGGGGGAGGCAAGTACCTTGGCAAGTAACCAAAAGGCAAGACATGACAGATGAAGACCATTCCTGGCAGAGCAGTATGGTCTGTTGACCATATCATCCCAGCCTGACAACTACTGGATCCCCAGGAGTGACACCAGTAGCTAAGCTAATTGTTGAAGTCAATAATTCTTTTGTTTATACTGAGGCATCATCCTGGGAGAAGATAGAATGCTGCTTGGGGATATGGACATACCTGTCTGGGACACATAATCTGAGAGGTCAGTCATATCTCTCTTCATATAGTCCAGTAAAGTACACCTCAGGTCATTTACTCCAACATGGAGTATGACAGAGGTGTAACTGTGGTTGTTGACAGATTTGAGTGCGTGCGTGACTTTGCGGATCCTGGCACCTGACAGGCAGCTGACCTTGACTTTCTGCTTGTACAACCTAGTTAGAGGGGATTCTGTGTGCCTCACTATGGATTCACCTATGACCAAGACATTGGTTTTCAGGTGTTTTGCCCACAGCATACCTTTATGGCTGACACACTGATACATTTTTTTATGTATAGTGGGTTCCATTAGGAATGTAATGTGTGCAGGTTTGCATTTGCAAGGTGTCTTCTCTTTTGGTAAGCTTCTTATGACTACCTCTGTGTATGTGGGGTTATGTGTTGTGCATTTGGTGTGCTGAGGAGGTGAAGTGTGTGAGTTGACAACCTGTTTGATATTTGGTTTGTTGTTACCTGAGAGAGAGACCATTTATTCTAAATTCATTGCATAGTTGCATCTCTCACGTATTGTATTTGTAAGTTTTATGAGTATATAGTTGTCAGTATACCTGAGGCAGTAGAAGCCTAGCTTTGTAAAAACACAAGTAACCTTATTAAGCATATTTAGATGGTCATTGCTAGCAGAGTGTTTTGTGAGCAGTAACAACTTAGTCTGTCTCTGAGGGACATAGGTGCCAGCCCGGAGGTGACTTTAAAATCACTCAACCAGTAGTCAAGGTTGCACTTGAACAGGGTCATTGAGGAGCACTGCTTCACATGCAGTGGGAGACTATAACAGAGGAGCATGAGTCACTGGGGGATATATCTGTCACCCCTGCATGTTCTGTTTATGACAAAGGCTAAGTTGAGAACCCCAGCCCAAGTTATTCCTGTCCCATTTGATTTGCAGATGTCCAGCATTTCCAGTAGGGCTGAGTCTGAGACTTCTCTGTAGGATAAGCATAGGTCACCACTCAGCAGCTTGCAGGAAACTCAGTACAGTGATAGGTTTTGTAGTCTTCCCATGTATATGATGTTTGGAGAACCTGCATTCTCCCAGTCACAATTGCCAAAGGGGACAATGAGGCATTGTTTGCTATAGGGTTCGGTCTGTGAGTTTGGCATCGATCATTTGTCTCCATCAGCCCCTTCTGTAATATGCTACCATCCTTGGTGGAATCTATATAAGTGTGTCTTATTAACAGCCATCTACAAACATGATAAACCACAGGTCACCTATCATTTGCCTGCATTTCAGGGAAGTAGTTTTCACACAGTTGATGGCTCAGCAGATATCCTTGGGGAATTCCATTGTAAGTGGCTAGTGGGGGGGGGGTGCAGTCCCAACTTTGAGAGTGTGTGTTCTTTTGGTAAGCCAGTTGTCTATTTAGCTAGGACTGTACAGCTTAATTCTCAGATGGGACATTTTCACTATGCGACATGAGTAGGGGATATTGTCAAAGGCCTTGGATAACTGAACATAGGTGGTATGTCCTGTTATCTCTTATCCAGATCTTTGGAGTCAGTATCAAAGAAGTCCATGAGGTTCAATAGGCAAGATCTATCCTTGACAAACACAACATGGGTTGACTCAATTACTAGATGGATAGCCAACTGGCTCAATGACAGAACATACACTCTCACAGTTGTGGAATGCACCTCCACCACTAACCCACTCACCAGTGGAATACCACAGGGATCTGTGCTGGGCCCTCAACTGTTTGGGAAATACTTCCCTGAAGCACAGGCTACAATAGATGTCCTGTGGTTTACCAAAGTGTGCTGAAGTTTTACTGAAGTGTACCACCTTTGTCACAGTGTGCTGTCACACAGCTTATTGTCCATACCTAGGTATTCTTTCTGGGGAATATACATAACTGTCTGAGGGTGTGGAACACCAGTCAAGTTGTTACACCAGATGCATGTGTGTTACCTGTTCATCTTATGCACACACTGTATATATAGGAGTTTGACAACATCAATGGTGCATATATCATTTGTGACAGTGTGAATTGTGCCATAGATATATGCCATGCAAACAAGGCAACTAGCGTGTAGTAACCATACTGTCACACCGAGGTATATCAATGTCTCTCCTAACACCTTCTGCAGATATTATAATACCAGGACAGTGTGCATGGTTACTGTCATAGAGTGTGGATGTATCATACTAGCTATCCAGAGTGTGTGCAGGCTCATCTGTTATCATTCCATGTCACATATGCTATGTCAGAGGCATGGGCTTAGTGGTGGCATTATTCAGACATTGTCCATCATTGTGTTTTGTTCTTGTAATGTTTGCCATGATCCTTTTCCTGTGGCTACCATGCTGGAGACTTCTGCTGAGAGTCCACTCATATTCAGGTATATCACTTCACACAGCTTCTCAATATGCAACCTACAGTACCTCAGTTGTATATCAGATCCCTAATAAATGTCCTCTGCATTATTCATGTAAGGATGCTTACCTCACACACACATGTCCTCCCCATTGTTAGATCACTTTGTGTGATAATTACAGACATCACATTCTCATTGTACCATATAGATATGTGCTTAATGTTGCTGCTACAACCATTCCATTGACATGCCCTCCTCTGATGAGAGTTTTACCTGTACTCTTTCCCTGTGTTTATACCTACAATTGGTAGATGGGTTGCACCTGTCACACCTAGGTTTTCAAATACTGCCCAAGGCTCTTGCCATCTCCATAGTGCATTTTTTAGGCAAGGCTCAAAGGACAAACCAACCACCGTAACCAGCACAGGTAACCAAAAACTAAGGGTAATGCTACTCAACGCCAGAAGTCTCAACCTCAAAATGCACGCACTCGAGGCTCTCCTCAGCATGGAGAAAATCATTATTTGTGCAGAGACAGAAACCTGGTTCAAGGCTCAAGAGAGCACCCCAGCACTGCCAGGTTACAATTCATATCATACCTTCCGGCCTCAGTTACCGGATCACAGTACAAAGGGTGGAGGTGTATCCATATTCATCAAGGATACCCATATCTCCAAGTTAGTAGCGCAGCATGATGCCCCAGAGATCATCCAAGTGCAACTATCAGCAGGCAAAACCACATTTCAAGTCATAGCCGGTTATAGATCACCCACCATGTCCCAAGATGCTCACTCTGCATTCCTTGAGACATTGGAAAATATAAAGGTCCTACCCAACACCATAATCTTGGGTGATTTCAACTACCCTGGTATAGACTGGGTGAACTACCAATGTTCCAACTCCTATGCTCAGCGATTCATAGAATTTATAAATTCAAATGTCCTTGAACAACTAGTATGTTCCCCCACTAGAGGGGACAGCATATTGGATTTAATCATCACAAATATGGGTGCCCACTGTACCACACCCATTATCACTCCCTCCTTGGTCAGATCCGACCACAAACTGATAACCCTGGACATCCTCACCCCTCCACCTCCCCCAGTCAAAAAAAACATAGTCAAAAACATTTCCAAAGCAAACTTCAAACTACTTGCATCCGAAGTGGAAAGCTTCACTATTCCCTTGCAGAAGGATAATGATATCCAGGATGCGGAATCCTACACCAAGGCACTCTATATGCATCTTCAGGATTGCATGGACCGTGCTATCCCAAATAAAACCAAGAATCCTTCCTCAAGCAAGAAGAAACCATTCTGGTGGACCCCAGCCATAAGCAAACTTTACAATAAAAGGAGGAGACTTATACAAAAAAAGGCCAAATCTCAAGTAGAAAAATCATCCCTGATCAACATTAGTAAGAAATTGAGGGCCCTCATCAAGTCAACTAAAGCTAATTTTGAAAAGAAAGTTGCCAAGGATGCCAAGGATAACCATAAGGCCTTCTATGGCTATGTCAAAAACCTAAATGGCAATGCTCAGGTCTGTTCTGAGCTAGTACAAAATGGAACAAAATACACTGACCCTTCTGACGTTGCCAACATCTTGGCTGACAGGTTCAGTGCAAATATCTCCCCCCCTTACCACCTACAGGGCCTATTACCATTTCAGAGGATTGTGTAAGTCCAATTATTGCTGATATGTTGGTTAACAATGCTCTATCTAAAGCTAAAAACACTGCCTCCATGGGACCAGATTGTGTCCCAGGCTGTGTCATATGCGAGCTCCAAAAGGAATTAACCCCACATCTTAATACCCTGTTCAGTCTCAGCCTCTCCACAGGACATGTGCCCAGAGAATGGCGCACGGCAACGGTGGTCCCGCTACACAAGGGTGGGGCCACAACTGAACCTGGGAACTACCGATCAATAAGCCTGACCAGTCTAATCTGTAAGGCTATGGAGCAAATCATTATGGAACTCATAAATGGAGAGATTGGGAACTTCCAGTCGCTGGACCCCACACAGTTCGGCTTCGTCAAGGGCAGATCATGCCTCCTGAACCTGGTGGATTTCTTTGAGACAGTTACTCAGGCTATAGATAAGGGAAAGGAGGTACACACAGCTTACCTTGACCTTGCTAAAGCATTTGACACCATTCCCCATTCAGGTATTATTGATAAGCTCACCAGCCTGGGCATAAACCCTTACGTCACAAGATGGATTGCAAACTGGCTCTCGGACAGATCCCATAAAGTAAGAGTAGCGGGATCTATGTCCAAATCTAGACCAGTAACGAGTGGTGTGCCTCAGGGCTCTGTCCTGGGGCCCCTCCTGTTTGGCATATACTTCTCAGAAGTACAGGCAAGCATGGAAGGGCTGTGGCTGACTAAGTTTGCGGACGACTGCAAACTGGGTGCTATAATTGAGTCTCCGGCCGACATGGAGATCCTCCAGAAGGGCCTAAATGAGACTGATGCATGGTATCAAAGCCATGGTCTCAAGCTAAATGCAAAAAAATGTGTAGTAATCCCCTTTGGAAAAAACAGAGTACCCACAAACTACAACATAGGAGGTAATCCCCTGAAATCTGAAGAAGAAATAAGAGATCTAGAGACCCAAGTAGATAGCCAGCTTTCCGTTGATAACTATGTTGCCAAAGTGGTTAGAAAATCCTTCTATGTGACCCATCTGATCATGAAAGGGTTCGCATCAAGATCTAAGGATGTAATGGTGCCCCTCTTCCATCATCAGACCCATTATTGAGTACAATGCACCAATTGGAATGTACCTGGCTAGACATCTCCAGCAGCTGGAGAGACCACAGAGGTACCTAACCAAGAGAATTACTGGCCTCAAGCAGTTGCCCTATGCAGCACGATTGAAAAAGCTAAGACTGTTCTCTGTTGTATACCACTTTCTCAGAGGCGATCACTGTCTAACATACAGAGCCATGTCCAACCCAGAATTGTTGAACATGCTCCATCTTAGCAAAACCAAATCTACTCGAGCTACACGCTCTATGGATATAAACCTCAACACAACAATGAACAGAACATGCTGGAGGCATAGATTCCCTTTGCAGAGACTTCCCTTACTATGGAACAGGGTCCCAATCTACATAAGACAGAGCCCCTCACTATCACTCTTCAAGAGGAACCTTGATGAGTGGATGGGTAACAGAAAGTTCACACCGGGGATCACACCAACAGCACTACTAGATAGGGGTCAAGGGTACTAGCTGCTAGTACAAGGGTCTAGGGAACTGCTAAAGGGGCGGTGAATACCGCACAACGTGGCTGGGCTAATATATGCCTTCGGGAAGATAGCTCAGTACCAACCTATGAACCTATGAACCTAATTCATCTGTGTGCCCCTGTTCAATACACACAAACTTCCCCTGAGTGATCATTTTACATGGCAATCCCATGTCCTGTTACAGATCATTAACATACCTCCAGTACAGAATGGCAGGAATGGGATATCACAATACTCTGTTCTATAGTACACTGTTCTGTACTGTGTTTGGACCATATACTTCACATTCATACATCTCAACTGTCCAGATATTCCCAGGATGTCCAGATGTTTTCCTTATCAAATATATGGCTTTCTGCCATATCATTGGGATGATTTCTGGACTGCTGTAACTCAGTGTTGCAGATATTTAGGTGCATACCTCTCAACTACCCTGATCCGTGTAGAATGCCCAGTTGTTTTATATTTGTCATATTTTCCTCATAACATGTTTCCTGGCAAATCCTTGGCATGTCATTGCAGAGTGAAGTCAGTAACTGATAAACTGATGTTTGAGTTTCAAACTTCATGCTTTTCAGAAAGTTCATGCTAATGTACAACTTACAGTATATATTCTATCAACTTCATAAGTTTGGACATGGAATATTAACAATCTGTCCCTATTTCTGGCCCTTTGTCCCTCCATTTTTATGGCTTTGTCCACATTTCTTGTTCTAACAGGTTGAGAGTATTACATTCAAACACATTCCCGTGTGACATCTATGTCATATATGTCCCTATTACTGATTATTTGTTCTCTCACAAAGTTGGCTTCTGTGCAGATATGTTGCACTAACAGAATGGCAGCTATTTGTACAGTCATACCTCTCAACTGTACAATTTTTTTCAGAATGTCCAGATTTTGCCTCATATTTTGGTCTATTTCTCATGCAGTTGTGGTTTTCTGGCAAATCATTGAGAAAGTATCGAGGGTTGAAGTCAGACAACAGTGACAGACATTTGAGTCTCAGACATATCTCTTAACTGTCCAGCTTTTTGACAAATGACCACGTTTGTCTCATATTTTTGGTTTGTTCCTCATAAAATTTGTGATTTTTTGAATTTTTGCAGCAACTCTGTGAGGATTAAATTCACTAAATAGTGACAGGCATTTGAGTTCTAGACTTTATATCCTTCAGAATATGTATGGTAACACATCTGTTTATCCTAGCAACTTTCTAGGTTATAAGAGCAATATTTAAAATTTGTCCGTAATTTGGGGATTTTCCATGCTCAGCAACATTACTGTAAAATGTAAATTATGTGTAGGCTTTGTGAGGAGCCTACATTGAGTTTATTGAATCCCCACCAGGATGTATACAAATTTGACTGCAGAGTATTAAATGAATGGGTAAATAAAGTTTTTTTTTGTGTATAAAGAGTTATGTAGGAGTGTTATTAGATTTATATGGAAAAAATTAGAGAAGAAAGAAATTCAGAATTTGAGACCAGTTGTTTTTTATAATGCAGATTCTAAGCTTTTTAAGAAAATTCTACAAAAAAGGATGGAAGAGAAATTGGGTAAAATTGTAAATGAACATGGATTTGGTATAAAAAGTAAAATGGTTCAAGATTTATTATTAATAATTAGGTTATCAATAGAGGGTATACTACTCAGAAATAAAACTTTCTATTCATCATTCAGTATTATGGGATATATTTGAAATCTATAATATAAGCAAATAGATTAAAAATGTTTGTACTTCAGCATATAAATACAATCCAGTGAAGACTATGATAAACGGATGTTAAAGGGAGAGTGTCGAAGATAAGGTGCTCTGACAACATTCTTTTTTCTAATTCCAATAAGTACTTCACATTATAAAAGACACATATGCTTCTTATTGGCTGCATATTTTACTGCATTTTGTTAAGATTTGAACATTTTAGTTTTGCAGAGCGTCCTGCTGTCAATTTGCTCAAATAGTACCTCCCACAAGTTTGCATTATCCTTCTTACTCACTCCCTGCCCCTTCGCGAAATTACCCGCGGTAGTGATGCTGCGGTAGCGCTGTCGCCTTACAGCAAGACGTTGTCCCGTTCGAGTCTCGGCTAGAGCGTCTTTGTGTGGAGGCATACGTGAATGGGCGTGCCTTTGTTGAAGGTTGTGCGTCAGGGCTGGTAACTCGGCCCATAAAAATTCACTACCAAACATTAGCGGACCGGAGTTCCGCTGTGGCGACCCCTAACCGGGATAAGCCGAAAGACACAACAACAAAGTATAATTGTTTAAATTCCCCTGAAAAAAACAAGTCTCTTTGATAAAGTTCCAATCCTACAACTGGGGGGGGGGGGGGGCATCCGTAAACTGTAAGGAAGAGATTTGTTGAAGGACTTTCTAATCTAAAATTTAAAATAGTATTTTCACAATCACATTCCCGTAAAGGCTGTAATATTGCGAAATTTTGTCTGCAGCCACTGAACTTCCCTATTCAAAATGCCTGAAAGCTGCGGGTGTCAAAGGGCATAAAAAATATAACTATTACTCTTTTTATCTTAAAAGGATAAAAAGTGCCATTACTGATTCACTATAATGCTCGGTACCAGATTAGGCAAGTGAAGAAAATGGGTTTCACAGTGACGTGTTCTAAACAGTTAAGAAGCATGAAACTCAGGTGTCTCGCATTACATCGTCAGAAGCAAGTTATCGGCATTTAGTTTTTTTCGGATAGCTTGCAGTAATCCTCAGCAATTTTCCCAAAAATAAATACAAAAATATAAAGGACAAAGCAATTTAATACTGTGGGTTTTGTGTCATAGTAGAAGGTCTGAACAGTTAAAAGTGCGAAACTGTATGAAAAAGTGTAAAAGCAATATTAGTTCAATAAAAGGTATCTATCACATATCATATCGTCTCTCAGTTCCAGTACTAGAGACCAGTTATCATGGAATGAATTGTCAAAATAGCAGACTTGTGCATCCCTTATCAATATTACTTAAGATTAAGAAAAAAGCTTTCATGGATGTACGATAACACAGAACTGAAACAGAGCTTACCATAGCACATAACTGAAAGAGAGAAATTGAAATAGACCAGTTAAGAAAAATAAACCTGATACATCCAAAGTTAAAACTATAGACTGGTGAGTCTCTTGTAATAAACTGGCTAACTGCAGGAAAATACGAATAAAAAATGGTCAGTTGTTGTGTCTTTTGGTTAGGGGCCGCCACAGCGGAATTCCGGTCCTCTAATGATTGGCAGTAGATTGTTACGTGCCAAGTTGCCGGCCCTGACGCACAACCTTCAACGAAGGTACGCCCATTCACACATGTCTCCACAGAGAAGACGCTATAGCTGA